>NC_089250.1:235873265-236187015 GCF_963930625.1 Muntiacus reevesi
TTTTGTGAGAGTTAAGTCACTGCAGTCAACATCTGACTCTTTGCTACCCTAGGACTGTAGCCCACCAGACTCCTCTGTCCATGGGATTCTCCAGGCAAGAATACTGAAGTGGGTTGCCTTGTCCTCCTCCAGGGCCTTTTCCCAACCCAAGGATGAAACCCACATCTCTTAGGTCTCCTGCATTGGCAGGTGGGTTCCTTACCACTAGCACCACCTGGGCAACCCTTCACTCTAGTACCAGGGGGCAAACTTACCAGCCTCCAGCATCAGACAAGAAGGAAAGAAACACTCAAGCTTGCAAAAGGCTTTCTTCATCAAGGCTGCAGAAAAGAAACATTTGCCCTTTCTCTGGCAGAAAATTTGTCCTTAAAGGGATGACTTCATACCTTGACCTCTTCTCTACCTAAAAATAAATAGTTTGAGAAAGGAAAAGGTTTCTAGCACAAGGAATGTAAGGAAGATTCTGCCTCCCCAGGTGTGGATTTTTTTTTTATTTGACATCCTTTTACATCAAAATCCACTGCTTTTAAACTCAAGGTGAACAGAATCTCCAACCCAAACTCCCCTGATAGGAACTTGGCAGAATGTCTGCCTTGTCACATCCCACTTGTCTGATGCATACCTGGATTTTTTTTTTTGAAAGTCTACTTCTCCAAAATGCCTAATCTTAATATTTTTGACCCTCATTTGTCCCCCAAGCCATTCCCTCATTTGCCTGCAGACACAGCCCTTCCCATCAGTTCTTCTCATTTTCCACTGACACTTGCTCTTCGCCGCTCTTTGCGGCAAAAAAAAAAAAATCTGTGCTGTGAACACAGTTTGACATTTCCTGACATTTCATGAACTAATTACACTACAAATAATTAAGCATGTTCACATCTGTAACAAACGAAGGCAAAATGGTTGTCAGCGGGCGTGATTGATGACCTCCCTGAGACTTGATCTGATGAGATTCTCTCTACCCTGGGCAGGAGCCCGATGCCACTGTGTTTGCAATCATGCCTTCAGCCCTTTTCATCAGATCACACCGACGAGATGCTTGAAGAAAAGGATGGGAAAATTAATGACTACAATGAAATATTTGCATTTTTCCAGGGCTGGAAAAAACAATGAACAAGAGATGTGACAACCTCAATTATCTGGTGGTGCTAAGAGCTCAGAGACAGCTCCTGCTGCAGAGAGCTGTTGGGAAGCCCGGGGGTGTCAGGCTGGCTGGAAAAATGGCAGGTGACAAGGACAACATTTTTTTTTTTTTTTTTTATGCTACACAGACCCACAGAAGCTCAGCTAAAAAGACAAATTGCAGAAGCAATTTCTTATGGAAGGGGAAATTTGTCAGCATTTAAGCTTGCTCCTTTACAAAGGTTGGATCGGGGTATGAAAATAAGCCGGGCAGCAGACAAAGGAATGCAATCTGATATCTGCCAATCGTTGTGACTGCCAATGGCTGGGTCTTCTTTGTTTAACACGGTTTGGGGGCTCTCAGTGTCGGCTGCACACTGTACAGAACTGAACACTCCCTGCCCGCTGGGAACTCATTTGGAAGGGACTCCAGTCTGCTAGAGACCTAATTTGGCTTTTTCCGAAGCCAGCTCCAGCCAGTTTTCTGGGCAAATTTCCCTGCTGAAGTTGCCCAAACAAATGGATTTCTCATCCAACGCGATGCCAACCTAGAGGCTCTGTGAGCCAGAATGCAAGCATAAAATAAAATAAATACCTTTGGATAAAGGAGATGGCACAGCCTCTCTCTCTAGCCGAGGTCTTTGCCAATGGCACCTTGGCAACTGGACATGGCAAAATGGAGTTTTTAAAGATTAATTTTTAAAGTGCAAGACAAATTCCATTATATGAAGTCCTCCCATCATTTTGATTTCACAATGTATTTGTCCATTGCTTTTAAATGGAATAAACGAGTCAGTTTACAATCCAAATAGCTGTTTGAAATTTTGGCTGTTGCAATCCATCAAGTTACAATTGGCCACTCGAGGACATCTAGGGACACAGGCCACATAGAATGGTGTGGAACTGCCACTTTGGTGAGAACAGACTGTGTGCAAGATACACTGTGGGGCAGTTTACAAAGATAATATCTGTTATCTTTGCTGCATCCTAGATAGGTATTGTCATCTCCCCATTATACAGATCAGGAAACTGAGGTTCAGAAAGGTCAAGTGACTTGCCCAAAGTCACACAGCTATTACGTGACAGAGACAGAATTCAAACCTAGATATCTCTGGCTCCAACAGAACTTTTGCTCTCTGTTCTCGGGTTCCCCACCATGCAGATTCTGGGTAGGTCAGTCAAGTTCATCCATTCCCCTCAGGGCTGGTGCCCATGTCAAAAGGATGGATGATTCACAGTCCCTAGTCTTTGCTCACTGACCTCCTCTCAACCTCCAGCCACTTTCGGATTGAAATGAACATCTTCTCCATTACTGGCCTCCCAACACATCCCATGTCCTGCCCCCAATCCATTAGTGAGATGGAACTTTCTATCCGCAAGAGAAAGAAATCGGCCTGCAGGTTTGGAGGTCCCTGACTCTTAAAATCAAAATACTCCCAGTCTGGGGGCCTCAAGGCAAAACGTCAGTTCTGTCCTTTCATACCTTAAAGGAATTCAGGCTTCAAGTTTTCCGTTTTGTGTTTGAATCCTACAGGGAAGTCGAGTGGATGATCAGATGTTCTTTCTTCCTTAAAAATAGGTGCTGTAAGTCGACTTCCTAGCTTCTTGCTCAAGGCAGAGCTGGGAAGCACAGATTAAGCAGAGTGGAGGGAATCTGGAATAAAGCATCACGGTTTCAAGGATGGATCTCAGTGTTTTTAAATTACTGTATCACAGCGTACACTTAAAGCCTTAGCTGTAGCCTTTCTTCTTCCATAGCAAAACGCAAATGTTTATCCACCATATGCCCCGGTTAGGCTCTAAAGAAAGCCTTGTCGGTTGTCCACAGACAATAAATCTGGGCATTTTTGACCTTCATTCCACAACTTGACTTCAATATCTGCTAATTCCTTTTTATACAACAAATTGCATCAATCACGTTCACATTTAACCAACTGCAGCTTAAATTGTTTTTGTTCTCTTTCATAAGTTCCTCCTCCAGATTAAATGCTGTTCCACTGAACGAACTGCTCTCAGCTGAAGTGGGAAAGCGTGATTTGATTAGTATAGATTCTGGAATCGGGTAAGTACTGTGTCCTCTCTAGAAAAGAGGTGACGTGTCATGGGATATTAAGAATGACCATTTAATGTAAAAACTCGAAGAATACATGAGTTAAATGGAGAAAATGAGAGAAAGCTTTTAAGCATTCTCCCAAGACATATTGCAGAATAATATTATTGTACACGGAAGGGATGCTGACGGACGCTGTCAGGAGGCCATTATAGAAGTGAGGTTTAAAATCATTATGGCAAAAAGCGTTTCAGAGCTTCAGTGAGAGAGCGGCATCCCATAATGAATTATCAATATAGAACTGGTGATTCGGTTAGATTACAATATGAACAGAAAACTTCCTGTCACATAATTTTAATCTGCCACTCTGATAAATGGCTTGAGGCGGGAGCCCCATTTCCGTTGTGAGCAATAGGAATGAGTGGGGAGGGGATGTGAGAATCACTGGACCACATTTTCAATTAGGTATCTTCTGATCCAAGAATTCAACTAAAACCGCCGAATCCCAGCTCCTTGAGCCACCTATGTCTAAGTGTCAGGCATTGAACTTGAGGCTCTACATAAATCATCTCTAATTCCAATGAAATCATCTTTACAAAAACAGTGGCCAGCCCCAAGGCCATAGTTTACTAATTTTATTTTTTGAAATATTGTATTAAAATATTATTTATCTCAATTGGATTGAGGTTTGGAGTGCTGCCTTAAACATGAATATCTCTGTTACTTCATCCTAATTCTGTCCAACTGCCCATAAAACTGCAAAGTAGACAATATTACCCCCAGTTCACAGCCTAGCAAGCTGAGGTTCAGAGAGATTTCACAACTCAGGTTCATGGTTTGTCAACAATAGAGTTGATATTCAAGTTTAGCCAGTCTGACTCAAATTTCTGACTCAACTTTCTACTGTATGTGTGTGTGTGTGTGTAGTTAAATCTTTCTACCCAGTATTATCACCCCAATTATAGAATTCTTCATAGAGATCCAGAATGCTACTACCTCACCACCTAATTTGAGGACAAGGAAGCTATCTATTTCACTCTTAAAAGCTATTTCATATTTACCAACTGGAAATGTTCTACTTGACCTCTAAGAACTGAGGTATTTATTTGTATTGGCATCTTGCAAAACCCGTCCTGAAAGGCATTCCAAAATACTGCTTTAGGAAGGTTTGTGAAGGGACCAAAACTTTGCACAGACAATTTGCTCCTGGGATTAGTACTGTTTCACTAGGGGCATTTATCTTTCTCTGACTGACTTATTTTGCCTAACATGATGCCCTCATGGTTTATCCATGTTGTTGTAAATGGCAGGACTTCCTTCTTTTTCATGTCTGAGTAATATTCCATCATCATTTCTATCCTATCTACCCATAGACACTTAGGTTATTTCCAGATCTTGGCTCTTGTAAATAATGCTGAATGAACATGAGGCAGAAGAGATGTGCTTTTCACTGTACATCCTGCTATGTTTTTTGGAAAAACTGAGATACAGTTGAAATATACCATTATATTAGTTGAATGTGTATAACACAGGGACTTGATACTGTGCATATTGTAAAACGATCACAAGAAGAAGTCTGGTTAGCATTCATCACCGAGCAGTTATTAATACTAAGTTTTTTCTTTGTGATGAGCACTGCTAAGATTCATTCTCTTAGCAACTTTCAAATATCTAATACATCATTATTAACTGTTGTCACCATGCTGTCCTTATCCATAGGACTTATTTATCTTTTAACTAGAGGTTTGTAATCTTGACCCCATTCGCCCATTTTGCCCAACTCCCAATTTCTCTCTGGCAACCACCAATCTATTCTCTGCATCCATCAATTTAGTTTCTTAATTGTTTTTCAGATTCCACACATAAATAAAATCATACAGTATTTATCTTTCTCTGTCTGACTTATTTCGCTTAATAATGCCCTCAAAATTTATCCATGTTGCCAATGGCAGGATTTCTTTCTTTTTATGGCTGAGTAATATTCCATCATCCTTTTGTCTATCCATAGACACTTCGGTTATTTCCACATCTTGGCTCTTATAAACAATGCTGCATGAACATGAAGAATGGACATCGATATCTTTTCAGCAAGAGTTTTAGTTTCCTTTCAATAAACACCCAGAAGTGGAATTGTACCCTGTTTTGCTTTCAGATTTTGTACCATGGGTATGAATTAACTACTTATATCAAGACAAAACAAAATTTTGGAGAGGGCATGGATTAATAGGCCTCTCATACCCTATTTATATCTGACCTGGAGATCCCCTCCTGGGAGAGCATCCCATACTCAGTGTTGGAGGCAGCAGTGTTGACAAAACCAAAACATGGGGGATACCAGCAAGTAAAGGAGAGCCAGTATCTCGTGGAGTGTTACACAACGGCTACAACGATGAACTAGCCCCAGAGGTGCCGATGCAGGAGGGTCGACAAGATAAACTGTTCACTTTCAAAAGTCAAGAGTCATAATAGCGAGTGTTGTTAATTATTTTTAAAGGATATACTAAATATATATGTACATCCTTATGTATATGTGTGTGTATGGGCTTCCCAGGTGGCACTAGTGGTCAAGAGCCTGCCTGCCAATGCAAGAGACCTAAAAGACATGGGTTCTACCCCTGGGTGAGGAATATCCCCTGGAGGAGGGCTTAGCAACCCGCTTCAGTACTCCTGCCTGGAGAATCCCAGAGGATTCTGGCAGGCTGCAGTTCATAGGGTCACAAAGAGTCAGACACAAACTGAAGTGACTTAGCATGCATGTGTGTGTATACATGTGCTTTGCACGCTTGTGTGTGCACAGAGGGGTTTCGGGCACCAATGTATGAAGCTGATAAAACTGGTTATCACTGGAGAGAGCGATTGGGAGTTTCAGATGAGGGAAAAAATCCTTAGTTGTTCTTCTACGCCCGTCTATACTATCCAAATTTCTATGAGCTGGTGTCATTTAACATGCAGGTAACATCTTATGGAAAAACCCAAATGAACTTTTTGGCCAATCCAATATATATTTTTAAGTGTGGTGAGTTTAATTTTCTTAATTACATCTATATATGTCATCTAAGTGTTTTTAACAGTGTTTCGTTTATCATCAGAAAATGGTATTCAAAAATGTTATAGTCTGTAACACCAAATGAAATAGATTCTTTTAAAAGTACAGCTTTATTTAGATATATTTCACATACCATAAAATTTCACCCATTTTTTAGCATATTCACTGCATTGTGCAATCAGCATGGCAATCAAACTTTAGAACATTTTCACCATCTCCAAAAGAAATCTCATACTCATTAGCAGTCACTCCCCATCCCCTACGTCATACCCACAACTCTGGGCAACCACTGATCTACTCACTGTCTATGTATTTGCCTATTCTGGACATTGCCTATAAATGGAATTACAGGATACATGATGTTTTGTGGTTGGCTTCTTTCTTTGAGTGTGCTTTCAAGGTCCATTCACGTTGTGCTTAGATCAGAATGTCATTCTTTTTATGGGTGCATAATATTCCATCGCCTGGAATTTTCTTCTGATTTACCCATTTTATTTATCAGTTCATTAGTTGGTGGACATTTCAGTTGTTTTCACTTTTGGGCTGCTATAACAATGCTGCATTAAACATCCACCTAAGAGTTTTCAGGTGGGATTGCTAGGTTGTATGGTAACTCTGTTCCACGTTTTAAGGAACCACTAAACTTTTTTCCAAAGAATCTACATCATTTTGCAATCCATATCTGACTCCTTCCATATCTTTGCTGACACTTGTTTGTATCTTTTTCATAAAGCTGTCTTTCTAAAAGTTACATAATAATATAAGAGTACATCCTTACTGTGGGGCTTCCCTGGAGGCTCAGAGGGTAAAGAATCTGCCTGCAATGTGGGAGACCTGAGATAGATCCCTTTGGGACAGTCTCCTGGAGGAGGGCATGGAAACCCACTCTCCAGTATTCTTGCCTGGAGAATCCCCATGGACAGAGATCCTGGTGGGCTACAGTCCATGGGGTCACAAAAAGTCAGACACGACTGAGCGACTAAGCCCAGCACAGCACATCCTTACTGCGAAATAAGTCTAAGCAAACCTTAACTCCACAGAACCAAACGGAAAAATTCCCTCTTCACCATGCCCTCCATCCTGCTCTCCTTAGAGGTAAATGTAGTGTTCGGCAGCCAGTAATGGAGACTGACGTGCTTCCTAAGTGGCCCTGGTGATAAAGAATCCACCTGGCATTGCAAGAGATGTGGGTTTGATCCCTGGGTCAGGAAGATCCCCTGGAGGAGGGCATGGCAACCCACTCCAGTATTCTTGCCTGGAGGATCCCATGGACAGAGGAGCCTGGTGATCTACAGTCCCTAGGGTAGCAAACAGTTGGACATGACTTTCCAAGTAAACAGCAAGCAGCAACAATGGCTCCATACTCTTAGCCATCTTTTGTATACCTCCTTCCAGTAACTTTCTGCATTTTTATTCAGATAGATGTACAGACAAATATAGTTCTCCTGCTTTTATATAAATGTGATTGTACTATACATACAGATTTAGGAAAGGCAAACGAACCAGAGATCAAATTGCCAACATCTGTTGGAGCATAGAAAAAGCAAGAGCGTTCCAGGAAAACATTTGCTTCTGCTTTATTGATTATGCCAAACCCTTTGACTGTGTAGATCACAACAAACCAAACTGTGGGAAATTCTTCAAGAGATAGGAATACCAGACCACCTGACCTGCCTCATGAGAAATCTGTATGCAGGTCAAGAAGCAACAGTTAGACCCAGACATGTAACAACAGACTGGTTCCAAATTGGGAAAGGAGTATGTCAAGGCTGTATATTGTCACCCTGCTTATTTACCTTATATGTAGAGCATGTCATGTGAAATGCCAGGCTGGATGAAGCACAAACTGGAATCAAGATTGCCAGGAGAAATATCAATGATCTCAGGTATGCAGATGACACCACCCTTGTGGTAGAAGTGAAGAGGAACTAAAGAGTCTCTTGATGAAAGTGAAAGAGGAGAGTGAAAAAACTGGTTTAAAACTCAACATTCAAAAAACTGATTTCAAGGCATCTGGTCCCATCACTTCATGGCAAATAGATGGGGAAACAGTGGAAACAGTGAGAGATTTTATTTTCCTGGACTTCAAAATTGCTACAGATGGTGACTGCAGCCATGAAATTAAAAGATGCTTGCTCCTTGGAAGAAAAGCTATGACCAACCTAGACAGCATATTAAAAAGCAGAGACATCACTTTGTCCATCTAGTCAAAGCTATGGTTTTTCCAGTAGTCATAATGGATGTGAAAGATGTACTATAAAGAAAACTGAGCACCAGAGAATTGATGCTTTTAACTGTGGTGTTGGAGAAGACTCTTAAGAGTCCCTGGGACTACAAGGAGATCCAACCAATCCATCCTAAAGGAGATCAGTGCTGAATATTCATTGGAAGGACTGATGCTGAAGCTGAAACTCCAATACTCTGGCCACCTGGTGCAAAGAATTGACTCACTGGAAAAGACCCTGGTGCTGGGAAAGATTGAAGGCAGGAGGAGAAGGGGATGACAGAGGATGAGATGGTTGGATGGCATCATCGAGTCAATGGACATGAGTTTGAGAAAGCTCAGTTGGTGATGGGCAGGAAAGCCTGGCGTGCTTCAGTCCATGGGGTCACAAAGAGTTGGACATGACTGAGCAATTGAACTGAAATGAACTATACGTACTATTTTATGGCTTTCCCTTTTCATTTTATACTGGCTTTTATAGGTTAATGCATAATACTTTTTTAATCACTTAGGTTTTTGTAAATGCTCTATTACCCTTCTCCCAGAACATAGAGCCTAGATTTGTTCAAAACAGCCTGCTTGGCTTGCTATATTCCTTAGCAGGTTGCCAAGAAGACTGCAACTCCCTTAATGTTCTTCTTTTTACCCTGGCTATGGTACAATGTTCTTAAAAGTTCTTGATGGTTCTTTAAGGCTCTTAAAGTTCTTTTTTTTTCAAGATTTTTTTTTAATGTAGACTATTTTCTGAAGTCTGTATTGAATTTGTTACAATATTGCTTCTCTTTAATTTTTGGGGTTTTTTTTTGGGCCATGAAGCATTTATGATCCTAACTCTCTTATCAGGAATCAAACCCACACTCCCTGCATTGGAAGGTGAAGTCTTAACCACTGGACCACCAGGGAAGTGCCTAAATTTCTTAGCTCTGCAATAGATTTAAGCTTGAAAGTGAAAGTGAAAATTGCTCAGTCATGACTGACTCTTTGCCACTCCATAGACTATACAGGCAAGAACACTGGAGTGGGTAGCTGTTCCCTCCTCCGGGGGATCTTCCCAACCCAGGGATAGAACCCAGGTCCCCCGCATTGCAGGCAGCTTCTTTGCCAGCTGAACTACTAGGGAAGCACTTAAAGCTTGCTGAGAGCAAATTCTGAGTCTTCCGTTCACAAATTCACTGGCCCTTTGTCTCTATGTCTCTGTGTCTCAGTTTCCTCATTTACAAAATGAGGATAAAAATAACACTTGCCTCCTGAGTTGTTGCTATGATTGAATGAGATCACAACATTAATGCATGTAGCCATGTCTGGGACACAGTGCTTGCCAAGTCGCTCAGTCACGTCTGACTCTTTGTGACCCTGTGGACTGTAGCCACCAGGCTCCTCTGTCCATGGGATTCTTCAGGCAAGAATACTGGAGTGGGTTGTCATTTCCTCCTCCAGGGAATCTTCCCGACCCAGGGATCGAACCCTCATCTCCTATGTCTCCTGCATTGGCAGGTGGATTCTTTACCACTAGTGCCACCTGGAAAGTCCAGTGACTCCATATTGCTAACCATATACATGGTCTAGAAACACAGGCTGGCAGAGAAGCCAGCTTCTTTAGTGTAATTCCCTCTGCCTTTAGGCCATATGGCCACTAAATCAGTTCCATGTGTGCTCATCAGGGGGTCTCAGCCCAGGGAATTAAGATCCCAGCCTTGGGGAGTTGGGTAGGGCCACACCCTTGAGCCTTACTCTTTTGATTGAAATAAAATTGCAAAATGAATGATAATCACAAGAGCAGATCATTACCCATCGTATGCAAGCTGGGCTATCACGAAGGATATTGATATAGCCACAAAAATGAGCCCAGGTCCAGAGGCCAAGCTCCTGAAAGAAGCCAGGCTGGGGAAGAGAGTGAATTGGCATCACAATTGAAAACATCACCGCTAGCACTAGGACCCTCCAAGTTCTGGTACTTCGCTCCCATCACTGCTCCAGAGCCAAGGAGAAGGCTGATTTGTGAGCATTCACTGGTGGAAAAAAAAAAAAAAGTGGTCAATTGGTTCTCTGTTGACACTTCTCATCCCTGGGATTTAACCGGACCCTACTTACTTTATTTTGGGCAGATTCATATATGGATGGTGATTACTGGGCCCTGTAAAAGCAATCAATCAATATTTGTTGAATAGTGTAGAATCAACTGGACTTTTATTTTCTTTTTAATTCCCAAAGCCAAGTGCTAGGCCCTTTGTAAACACCACTTTGATATGCTAAAGAGTCTGAAACACTTAATGAGCCATCCATTGGTAACTGGATTCCTCAACTTGGGAAGGTATGAATTTGCTGATCATTAATGAGCAGGAACTGGTTGACAAATATTGGCCATGACTGTAGGGCTTGGTTGGAGAAGAGAAGGTATGTTCAGCTCTGGCTGACTGATCCCACCTTCTTCTGTGATTGATCTGAATGTTGAGTCCCAGGCATCTCTTTGAGAAGACTGCTCAACAGCCAGAGGACTGGGTTTCTCCTCCTGACTCTGATTTTCTCTGGGCAGCATTTGCTTAGTTTGCCAGTGTGAAGCCTTTTGGGACTCGGTGAGAGGCTGTAAGTTCACGTGATTTCTACGCTCTTTCATCCTTATTTCAAAAACAGAATTAAATTGTTTGTTTTTGCCTGAATTAAAATGTGCCCTAATTCACTTTGCTGGTTATCATACATTAAAAATCAAAACCACTTTCCTGCTGTTTTAAAAAAAGGGCCAAGAGAAGAGAAGAAACAGCGGCAAGATCAAGTTCTGACTGTTACAGTTATTCATCGGCTGTAAGATAATCAAGCTATCAGTTTCATAGCACAGTGAAAGCATATGGCTAAAGGAGGGGAGAGAGCTGAATTAGATAAATTCTGCTGTACTTCTTCAGCAGCTTGTGGAAAGAGAAAGCAGCAATCCTCTAACAATCAGGATAGGCTAGGTTATGCTGCAGTAACAGACAACCACAAAACCTCAGCAGAAAGTTGATTTCATGCTAACGCTACCTACCTAACTCTTGTCAGCACGGGGCTCTGCTCATGGCTATCACTCACAGACCCATCACAATAGTGGGAAGAGAACATAGAAAACGAAGATTGTACCGGCTGTTATATTTTTCTGCCCAGAAGTCAACTTCTCCTCACATTTCACCAGCCAAAGAAAGTCACATGGCCAGTCTAATGAAGGAGGCAAGACAATATAATGCTTTGTTGAATCAGAAAAAAGGAGAGGTGGAAATATTGAAGGAGAGGTGGAATGTTGAACAGCAGAAATGACTATCACAGATCCCAAGCACACAGAACTCAATACAGAAGAGTCTGTAAAACCTCCGTGTGAAGGGAAGTTGGCCTCTAGGAGAAGGAATGCTGGGTGCAGGACACCGCCTCCTGGGCTTGAATCCTCCCAACTTCTTTCTCACACCTATCCCCTCTTTTTTTCCTTCTCCTTTGCCCAGCTTTTTGTTCCCTTACCCCCGCTATTTCTCTCTTTTAAGATTTGTTTGATGTGGACCATTTTTTAACGTCTTTATTGGATTTGTTACAATATTCCTTCTGTTGTTTATGTTCTGTTTCTTCTTTTGACATGAGGCATGAGAGATCTCACATCCCGGACATGGAATCGAACTCACACACCCTGCACTGGAAGGGAAAGTCCTAACCAGTGGACCACCAGGGAAGTAACCTTACCCCCACTGTTTCTGAGGGTGCAGAGCACTTTTCAGCTTGGTGATTTACACAGCCATGGGTTGGGGTGAGGAAGTGAGAGGGGATCTGACTCATGTCAACCTGAGTGTCTTCTCCTGCAGAATGAACAGTTCGAATACCCCAAGTCTCTTCATCTCTTCTGGCCTCTTGAAAGCTAAAACTATAGACCTCAACTTATCTATCTGTTTAGTGAGTTTTACTGAGAATATATAAAGTACTCTTCAGACTCACAATTAAACAGAAAAACAATGCAGTATCTTTTAAAGTACAAAGATTTGAATAGTTTACAAATGAAAGGGAATTTATGAATGCCCATAAACACATGAAAAAGTGTCAAGATCATTAGTCATTATACGTGTGCATGCTCAGTCATGTCCAACTCTTTATAACCCTACGAACTGTAGCCCAGCAAGCTCCTCTGCCCATGGGATCTTCCAGGCAAGAATATTGGAATGGGCTGCCATCTCCTAGTCCAGGGAATCTTTCCGACCCAGGGATCAAACCCTCGTCTTTTCCATCTCCTGCATTGGCAGGTGGATGTTTAACTGCTCTGTCACTTGAACAGCCATCATTAGTCATTAAGAAAATACAAATTAAAAGCCACCTTGAGCTACCACTACATACCCACCAGAGTAGTTAAAACAAAACAAAACAAAAAAACCCAAAAAACTGACAACAGTAAATGCTGGCAAGGATGTGGAAAAACTAACTTGCATGTGTTGTTGATAGGAACTTAAATGTGGGAAGTGAGGTGGTTGGTGGAAGGAGGTGGTTTTGTTTTGTTTTTTATAACTGTACACACAGCTCTCCTGTGGCCAAACAATTTAGTCCTAGGTATTTTATCCAAAGGAAATATAGGTATATGCCTACCAAAGGCTACATCTTGCCTTTAACAATTGTTTGTCTCTTACAAACTATCACAGCCATTCAATTCATAATCATCCAAAATCTAGGAACAGCCTAGATGGTCATAAATGGGGGATGAATAAACAAACTGAGATAAAGTCATGTGATGGAATTCAGCAATAAAAGGTAACAGACCAGTGATACACGTAAAACCATGGACGCATCTCAAAACATGATGCTTGGTGAAAAGCCTTACACTCACTCAGACACATACGTTATGAGTCCATTAAAAAAAAAAAAAAGTTATACAACAGGCTAAATTCATTCATGATGGGGAAAAAAAAACGATTGAAAGAGTTACTTGTTTCTGTGGTAGAGACTGGAGGACCTCTGGGAGAATTTTAATGGGAGAAGGTAATGTGTTGTATCTTGATAGGGGGTGTGTGTGACGAAGGCATATGCAGGTGTCAGCACTCATATATTGGTGTGCTGTGCTTCAGGTTTATGCATTTCATGGATGTAAATTTTTTCTTTTTTTTTTAAATTGGGGTATAGATGATTTGCAGCTATAAATTTCTGCTATACAAAGAAGTGAATCAGCTATATATACACATGGATCCTCTCTCTCTTAGATTTTCCTCCCACCCCCCACCACCCCACTCATCTAGATCACTGAGCTCCCCTTGCTATTCAGCAGCTTCCCACTAGGTCTCTGTGTTACACATGGCAGTGCGCATCCATCCATCCCCTTCTCCCAATTCATTCCACCCTCCTTAACCCTCCACTCCCCATGCCCACACGTCTGTTCCCTACAGTCTCTACTCCTGCCCTGAAGATAGCTTCATTTATATCATTTTTCTAGATTCCACATCCATGTGTTAATATATTTGTTTTTCTCTTTCTGACTTCCTTCACTCTGTATGACAGACTTCAGGTCTGTCCACGTCTCTAGAAATGACCCAGTTTCATTCCTTTTTATAGCTGAGTTATTGTATATATGCACAACATCGCCTTTATCTCAAGGATGTATTGTAGAAAAATTTTATCTAAAAAATGATGTAAGCAAGTATTGAACCCTAGTGACTGATAGGCAGGCTATGTCTAGGGACAAAGTATACCGATGTCTAAAACGTATGAGGAAATAAGTACACATAAAAGTAAATAAAATAGAGTGATGGTTGGATAGAGGGTGGATATGTGATAAAGCAAGAATAGCAAAACAAGTGTAGAATATAGGTGGTGGGTATATGGCTATTTGACATTGCTGTTGTTCAGTTGTTCAGTCGTGTCCAACTCTTTGGATTGACCTCATGGATTGCAGCATGCCAGGCTTTTCTGTCCTTCACCATCTCCCAAAGTTTACTCAAACTCATGTCCATTGAGTCAGTGATGTCATCCACTCATCCTCTGAGGTTCCCTTATCCTCCTGCCTTCAGTCTTTCCCAGCATCAGGGTCTTTTCCAATGAAGCTCTTTGCATCAGGTGGCCAAAGTATTGGAACCTCAGCCTCAGCATCAGTCCTTCTAATGAATATTCAGGGTTGAATTCCTTTAGGATTGACTGATTTGATCTCCTTGAAGTCCAAGGAATTGTCAGGAGTCTTCTCTAACACCATAGTTTGAAGCATCAATTTTTGAGTACTCAGCCTTCTTTATGGTCTGACTCTCACATCCAAACAAGACTACTGGAAAAACCATAGCTTTGACTATACGGACTTTTGTCAGCAGTAATGTTTGATGTTATTCTTTCATTTATTATTTTGTATGGAAGAAAGAACCGCTCCTCCCCACCACCACCCAGGTTCTGGAGCCCAATCCTGATGAGTCCAAGGTTAAGGTCCTTACTTTCTGTGTGACTTTGGACAAGTTTCTTAACACTTCTAACTTAACACTTCTGACTTAACACTTCTAACTGGGCTTTCTTGATAGCACCAATCTCCTGGGGAGATCAAGCTTGTAAAAACCTCATCCATTTTTATAAATGCCCAAGACATCTCATCTTATTGTGCTTTTAATTATTATTCCCCTTGCCCATTCTTTGTTCTTTGTCTGATTTTCTGAGGATGAATGAGAAGAGTTCTGCTCAAGCGGTAAAGAATCCGCTTTCAATGCAGGAGACACAGGAGATGAGGATTTGAGCCCTTGGTTCGAAAACTGCCCTGGAGGAGAAAATGGCAATCCACTCCAGTATTCTTGCCTGGAAAATCCCCCTGGAGAGGAGCCTGCGGGCTACAGTCCATGGGGTCGTAAAGAGTTGGACACAGCTGAGCATGCATGCATTGCTTTGTCATTCCAAAACTTCAAACCCACAAGATGAACTGGAGGAGCCTCTGTTCACTTAGCACGAAGACTGGTGCACGATATCTGGTGAGGAAGTGTGTGCAGAACAGAATAGATGGGGTTACCCTGTCGTCACAAGTACCTCTGAATCCTTCTTGTCACCTACCAGAGGGGGACTCACAGGATTTAACCCTAACAGGAATTGGCTCTCATCAGAGGGCATTTCCCAGCTGTGAGGGCTCTGAATCTGCCAGGGAAAGGAACACCCAAGACTTTCTTTCATGCTTTTCCTCTTTGGGTTGCCTACCACTCCGTTGCTTAGCTTTCTGTTTAGACGGATCGTTCTCACCAGGGGCAGCCTGACCACTCCCAACCCCAGGCTTCACCCACCCTGGGGACATCAGGCAATGTCTGAAGGCATTTTGGTTGTCACCCTGAGGTTTTCTCCTGGAATCTAGTGGGTAGAGGTCACAGATGCTGCTAAACCTCCTATAAAGCACAGAACAACCCCCTCCCTCCAATAGAAAATGACCCAGCAAAAATGTCGAATGGGAAGTTGAAAAGTCCTGGTGGTGGTGGTTTAGTCGCTAAGCCGTGTCTGACTCTTGTGACCCCATGAACGTTGGCCTGCCAAGGTCCTCTGTCCTTGGGATTCTCCAGGCAAGAATACTGAAGTAAGTTGCCATTTCCTTCTCCAGGGGATCTTCCCAGCCCAGGGATCGAACCCTGGTCTCCTGCTTTGCAGGCAGATTCTTTACCAACTGAGCTACAAGGGAAGTCCCAAAAGTCCTGAGTAGATTGAAAAGGAAAACTGGATAGAGTGGCCTAGACAACATCATTCATCAGACAGTGGTTACCTGAACGCTACATGGCAGACCGGAGTTCACTTGAATAAAGAGACCCATGGACCCTGGCACAGTGGCCACCATGAGTAGGGTGAGGCTATCGGGGCTTTGACCTCCCTTCCTCGCTCCCTACCTTTTTGCATCTTAAAAACACAATGGCCCCTTAGATGTCCGTGGACCAATACCCCAGAACTCCATGCCTCTTCTACTTTTCTCAAAACTGAAATGAGGGTGCCCAAGAATGTCTCAGTGATTCCCGCCCTAGATTCATTTAATACGCCCATTACCCTGAGGCCCCGGGGGAGGGAGAGGCCAGGGGCAGCCGAGGACAGTGCACGTGGCCATAAGAACCACAGCTACATTAAGTGCAATCGATGGCTCAACTCTGTCCCAGACCCACATTAGAGGAAGCGTGCCATCAGCCTTGTGTCACAACATCTGATTTCAAAGTGGCCTGTAGAAATGGAGAGTGGGACTTGGGCCAGCCTGCCAGGCTGCAGCTTCCTGTGAGCTGTGCTGGGGAGGCCCTGAAAAGGCTCCTTTGGTAGGAATCTCGGCCCCTGACCCAAACCACAGCTCGGGCCGTTCCCCACCCCCACCTCACCCCTTGAGATCCATTCTTGTGGGTTAAGCATTATTTTCCCTACTCAGTTCTCTTTGAAAGTATAAGCATCCTCAGGAAAACAGTCATTCATCAACACACTCCTGAGAAAGGGTTCAATAGTGGTAAGGGGCAAGGACTTTAGAACTGGACAGCTCCCTCAGTTTGAGCCTGAGCCCTCTCATTCCAAGGCTGTGTGATCTGGGAGGAGTGCCTGACCCTCTCTGAGCCTCAGTTTCCTCATCTATAAAGTAAGGGTGGCAACAGTCCCTACTTTCACGGTTGCTGTGAGGGTTAAATGTGAATGAAGCTAAGAAAGCACTGACTACAAGGCCAGACTCCTAGGAAGCTCTCTAGGAGAGTGATCAGCATGCTAATAATAGTAGTGGTAGTAATAGCCCATGGGGGTCCATACAAAGGTGAATGAGCCTTTGTTACAGTCTACCTGGGAGGCTGCGATGCCTTTGCAAATAGCTCTAAAGCAGAGAGTGGCCAGTGGCCTGAAAGAGCTATAAACAGGAGGGAGAGGGCCAGGGGTTCAGAGGGGCCCCTGCCAAGCCAAACAGACTCGCCAGAGGAAATTGCATTTGAGCGAGGCCTTAGAGGATGTGTGTGTGGGTTTGGACAGGTGGGAGCACAAGTAAAAGGACCACCAAGAGCAGGGTGCCGTGCGATCCAGGCCAGGGCTGCAATATTCCATGGGCAGGCCTTCAGGGCACGGGTGCCTGCAGAGGGGCCAGCGGGGGCTGGTGACCGCCAGCACGGTGCTCACAAGCCTTGTCCTTCCCGGCCTGCAGCTGCCCAGGTGGGGCGCTTTTTGCTAATCTGCACAGAAGCATCCTTGGAGTCTTTCATCTTGGCCCAAGGCAGGAGACACGCTGAGGAAACATCAGGAAAGCTGTACAGATGAGTGAAACTCAGAGTGGACCTAGGAAGTTCTGCTGAGGCTACATTTAGTTAGGAGGACCTGGGGCAAGGGACACATATTAAATCACTAGGACCCCAGGCTCTGGGGTGGACCCCGAATCACTGGTTAGCTGTGTCACTTTGAGAAAACCACTGTACCTCTCTGAGCTTCAGTTACTTCTATACCCATTATGGATAATAAATCCTGGCTTTTGGAATATTTGGGGGAACTAAAGGAGATAAATAGAGCCTTAGGTATGATGTCAGGCACAGAACAAGTACCCCCAGAAGATATCTTTTATATGTAATGATACAATCCCTGATGGCCATGTGTTGATCTCATGTTATTCATTAGTAGGATGTAATTAGACAAGTTGGGAAGATCCCCTGGGGGAGGAAATGGCAACATACTCCAGTATTCTTGCCTGGGAAATCCCATGGACAGAGGAACCTGGCAGGCTACAGTCCATGAGGCCGCAGAGTTGGACGTGACTGAGCATGCACACACACAGACACAATCAGACAAATGACCCCAAGAAGCTGAGAGCTAGGCGGGCATTGATGCCCTGTGAGTAGTGGGGGGAGGGGGGACAGACAGCGCCAGGGAGGCAAATGCTGCTGACTTCTTTCTGGCCTTGGGACTTGTAGGGAAGCAAGTTCCAAGTTCATGCTGAGTTCATGTGAGAGCCCGTCTGCCTTGTTCTCCAGCAGGTTCCCAGGGCCCAGCTCAGGGCCCAACATTTCCAAGGTCTCCATAAATATTTGTGAATGAGGCAGAGAATGAGGAAGATGGCAAGAGCCTGTCAAGAGAAACCCTGATAGAGTAAGTCCCTGACATAGGAGTGAATTCCGTTCTGAGACTGTGTTTGTAAGTCCAATTTGTTTGTAAGCCTAACGAAGTTAGCCTAGGTACCCAACTAACACAATCAGCTATATAGTACTGCACTGTAATAGGTTTATAATACTTTTCACACAAACAATATATAGAAAACAAACTCAAAAATAAAACACTTTTCATCTTACAGTTCAGTACCTTGAAAAGTATAGTAGCACAGTACAACGGCTGGCATACAGGGGCTGGTATGGAGTGAACAGGCAAAGAAGAGCTACTGATGGGAGGAGGGAGAGGAGGTGGGAGATGGCAGAGCTGAAGGATCATCAGCGATAGGAGATGGACGGTAAGCTGCAACTTCCCTCTCACCTGAGGTTGGTGGAACGCACCTTCACGTCTTTGAAAGTTCGCAATTTGAAGGTTTGTAGGTAGAGAGAGGACTTACTGTACCAGATTTTATTGCTGTCATTGTTCAGCCACCAAGTCAAATCCGACTCTTTGCAACCTCATGGACTGCATCACACCAGGTTTCCCTGACCCTCACCATCTCCCAGAGTTTGCTCAAGTTCATGTCCATTGAATCAGTGATCCCATCCAACCACCTCATCTTCTGTCGCCCTCTTCTCCTTCTGCCTTCAATCTTTTCTAGCATCAGGGGCTTTTCCAATGAGTCAGCTGTTCACCTCAGGTGGCTAAAGTTTTGGAACTTCAGCTTCATCATCAGTCATTCCAAGGAGTATTCAGGGTTGATTTCCTTTAGGATTGACTGGTTTGATCTCCTTGCAGTCCAAGAGACTCTCAGGAGTCTTCTCCAGCACCACAGTTTGAAAGCATCAATTTTTCATTCATAAGTATACAGACATTCATATTAATTCAGACACATTTTTAGATACAGTCAAATTTTCTGCATTTCAATGTACATAGATGTCTACTCACATATATGCACAAACCCACACAGCACCACTAGTCTGACATACAAATGCCTATCTGTACATGGATAAACAGTCTTCATGTTCACACACACAGGGGCACATTCTCAAGCCTACACACATCGCCATGATACATACTCATTTCATAGATATATTCACACTTCCCGCACCTACAGACATGTGGACACACACATTCACAGAAACACTCAGGTCCCCATGTTCACACCTAGATCCACATATCCACACAGGCCATATTCATTCACAGATATGAACACATTTCCCCTCCAGACACACATTATAATTCAACGCATATCACAGGAACTTCCCTGGTGGTTCAGTGGTTAAGATTCCATGCTTCCACTGCAGGGGCCATGGGTTCAATCACTGGTCAGGGACCTAAGATCCTGTGTGACACATGGCCTGGCCAAACATTAAAAAAAAAAACACGTATTCATAGGCACACATTCAGAAATATATTCAATTCCCCTATCTACATGCATGTAGATACATACATATTTATATACTCACAGATACACACATATTCTCCTGTGTTCTTATACAACACACACATCCACAGATGTACACACATGCCCTCCCACATTCACACACACACTTTCACAGATGTGTACACAGTTGCACACAATCACCCACATCCCTCCACAACCACACTATCACACATTCATCATTATATCTGCATGTACGCACCTTCACACACATACACACGTCTGTTATGTCCTGAACCCCTGAACAAATTCAAAGCTCTCGATGTTGCTCAGCCTTGTCACGAACACCCCTGAGCTTTTTCCCATTACTTCTCAGGAAGCGAGGCAACTATGGTGTGCCTGCCAGCTGCATTCTCCTCCCTTCTTTTCTCAGGAAGATGCTCCCCTCCCAGAGAGCCATGGGAGAGACCCAGGACATTGCGGGTGGGGAGCAGTCTTAATAGGTTTCCCTAGGCCCCTCACAAGATTTAGATGGATGGCATTTGATCAAAATGTTCCCTTTGCCAATATCCTCCTGCTGCCTGCATGGGCACCCACATCCCCACTTCCCAAAGGAAAGTCTAGGACACCCACTCCTCTATCCACTCACCTTGGGACTCCAAAGCCCAGACAAGAAACCACCTTTTTGCACTCAATTATAACAAGCTGCCTTAACCATAAATTAAGTTATAATGCCTTTGCCCACCAGATGAGCTGGCAAGGTACCCCTTGCCCTTGTCATAAATTAACTCCTTGATCAAATTTTAAATGAATTATAAAAGTTGAAAATTAAATCTGCCTAAATGGGGGGCTTCCCCTGGTATTTTAATGAAGCAGGAGCCACTGGTGGCTGAGGGCAGAGGTGTGGTGACTTCAGCTCAAACTTCATCTGCAGACTTCCGCCAGCTGCTGAGGTGCAGTGGCTATTCTCAGCTCTCAACCTGATGATGGATGACTCATATCTGTGTGCTGGGCTTCTATATTTTTACTTATTTATTTTTAATTATTGTGGAAAAATTCTAGCATACACAAAAGTAGAGAGAAATGTAAGATGAACCCCCACCCACTGTCACCCAGCTTCACCGTAAGAGTATTTTTAGACATTAAACCAATATATCCTGTACAAGATAATCAATGATGTCCATTTGTCAGTCTTTCTGTGGTTTCCCCCATCTGTGAATTTATTGCTTTAGGAGATGGGAAAAATAAAAAGATCACCAATCAACTTCGTATTTCAAACTAAACTCTTTGAGTGGATACTGAGACAATGATCATTGTTGCAGGGAGGGGAAAGAGGCATTTCAAACTCCCCTCTAAATATCAAGAGCTGACTTGTAGGTATGAACATAGAGTTTGAGACATACACAGCCTAGAAGGAAAGGGGTTGATGATGTCATATACTTTCCCACATGACAGGAAGCATGAACATCCCCTCAGCTCCTTGGGCTTGACCCAGCATGGTCATACCCAACCTGGAACAATGCAATCCAAGGATATTGTCAGGTGAAGAGACATGAACAGAGCCCCTGCTTGTCCGTAGCCAACACAGGGGGGCCCCAAATTCCCACATGTCAGAGTAAAGGGACAGAGAAGTTGTGGGACACAGTGAGCCAGGAGGAACTGAGGGTTAAAATGGGGCAGTGCCAGAGTGTGGACTTTACAACTGGAAGCCATAACTAAAGTTCTTAGCGATGGGCTCAAGCCAAATGTCCCTCAGACCAGAAGTATGGGCCACACCACTAGATGCTAAGTCACTCTGTGGTAGGCTATAGGACCCCTTAGTGAGGCCCAGGGAACAACCCAAGTGTCATTAGCCCCTTCCCCTGGCTGCCACGAGGGTATGTAATTTTCCCTTATACCTAGGTGCCATATTAGAAGTTACAAAGGAGATGAATGATCGTTGGAGAGGGAGGAAATAGCTCTGTCAGGAACTTTAAATAGATTTAATATTTACCCAAAAGAGACTCTCTTAAACCAGAAGACACTGGTATTAAAGAGAATGGAAACCCGAGGGAAAGATGAAGCCAGTTATAGAACCTTCTCCAGGGGATCTTTTTGACCCAGGGATTGAACCCAGATCTTCTGCATTGCAGGAGACTTCCCTGGTGGCTCAGATGGTAAAGAATCTGCCTGCAGTGCAGGAAATCTGGGTTCGATCCCTAGGCCAGAATGATCCCCTGGAGAAGGGAATGGCAACCCACTCCAGTATTCCTGCCTGGAGAATTCCACGGACAGAGGAGCCTGATGGGCTACAGTCCATGGAGTCACAAAGAGTTGGGCACAACTGAGTGGCTTACATGTTTTACTTTTCTCCTGCATTGCTGGCAGATTCTTTACCATCTGAGCCACCAGGGAAGTCCTATTGAAAATATATAAAGTGACATTTCAGTGTATAGAGTTTAATTATGCTGTTTAGGGTCACAGAAGAAAATATGACACTTCAGTTCAGTTCAGTTACTGAGTCGTGTCTGACTCCTTGTGACCCCATGAACCGCAGCACGCCAGGCCTCCCTGTCCATCACCAACTCCCGGGGTTCACTCAAACCCATGTCCATCGAATCAGTGATGCCATCCAGCCATCTCATTCTCTGTCGTCCCCTTCTCCTCCTGCCCTCAATCTTTCCCAGCATCAGGGTCTTTACAAGTGAGTCAACTCTTCGCATCAGGTGGCCAGAGTATTGGAGTTTCAGCTTCAGCATCAGTCCTTCCAATGAACACCCAGGACTGATCTCCTTTAGGATGGACTGGTTGGATCTCCTTGCAGTCCAAGGGACTCTCAAGAGTCTTCTCCAACACCACAGTTCAAAAGCATCAATTCTTCGGTGCTCAACTTTCTTTATAGTCCAACTCTCACATCCATACATGACCACTGGAAAAACCATAACCTTGACTAGACAGACCTTTGTTGGCAAAGTAATGTCTCTGCTTTTCAATATGCTGTCTAGGTTGGTCATAACTTTCCTTCCAAGGAGCAAGCATCTTTTAGTTTCATGGCTGCAGTCACCATCTGCAGTGATTTTGGAGCCCAGAAGAAAAAAGTCTGCCACTGTTTTCACTGTTTCCCCATCTATTTGCTATGAAGTGGTGGGAGCAGATGCCAGGATCTCAGTTTTCTGAATGTTGAGTTTTAAGCCAACTTTTTCACTCTCCTCTTTCACTTTCATCAAGAGGGTCTTTAGTTCTTCACTTTCTGCCATAAGGGTGGTGTCATCTGCATATCTGAAGTTATTGACATTTCTCCTGGCAATCTTGATTCCAGCTTGTGCTTCCTCCAACCCAGTGTTTCTCATGATGTACTCTGCATATAAATTAAATAAGCAGGGTAACAATATACAGCCTTGACGTACTCCTTTTCCTATTTGGAACCAGTCTGTTGTTCCATATCCAGTTCTAACTGTTGCTTCCTGACCTGCATACAGGTTTCTCAAGAGGCAGATCAAGTGGCCTGGTATTCCCATCTCTCAGAATTTTCCACAGTTTATTGTGATCCACACAGTCAAAAGCTCTGGCATAGTCAATAAAGCAGAAATAGATGTTTTTCTGGAACTCTCTTGCTTTTTCGATGATCCAGCAGATGTTGGCAATTTGATCTCTGGTTCCTCTGCCTTTTCTCAAACCAGCTTGTACATCTGGAAGTTCATGGTTCACGTATTGCTGAAGCCTGGCTTGGAGAATTTTAAGTATTACTTTACTAGCGTGTGAGATGAGTACAATTGTGCAGTAGTTTGAGCATTCTTTGGCATTGCCTTGCTTTGGGATATGAATAAAAAGTTTGCTAATTTCAAGCAAAGCTCAAGGGGCATATTTCCTACTTCCCCTTTACCTGAAGTAGTTATGGCGATTAAACAGAGGTCAATGGTATTCTGGACAGAGAAGTTTAGATGCTTGCACTTACAATGCTTCTGTGGATGCAAGAATCATAAGAGATGAGGGAGAGGGCACTGTTCTTGAAACAACTGAATCAAAGTCCAAAGAGCTCTCTTACTCATATGAGGTACCTAGTACCCCTGGGAAGGATTATTGGTGAGATTTGTCCCAAGGAATCTTTCTTACTTGCCTACTTCCTTGCATCAGGAATGTTGAAGAGAAGAAAAACTAGTGTCTGGATCAAAAGTAAGAAGTATCTCAAAGCAGGAAAGCTAGTTGTTGGGATGGAGGCTATTTTAAATTTGGTTAATTTTTAACGTAAAGAGATTCAAATCAGAGGCAGGGTGGGATCAATATTGAAGCCCAAATCTGGAACACTCCCATTTTAAAACAGAAGGTATTGAGATCACCAGTTGTCTAGCCCTCACAATTCAACCAGCTCATCGCCTCTCAGAGGCAAAACAACTGAGTTATCTCAGGCCACCAATCCGACAGAATCCAGGGAATTGTGACACCACACGGGGGTTGTCCCCTGAGAGCAGTCGCTCTAATTAAGCAGCACTGGCTTGCGGAGTCCCAGGGCTGACTAGCCACTCAGCCCAGTGAGACAGAGAGTGGCAGGAGGGTTATTTAGATTTCCGCAAAAAGCCCCCTCAATCAGGCTTTCAAGATAATTAGGAAGCAGAAGGACAATTCATTAACAGCCTAAGTCGATATGGCACCGGCCTTGTCTGCGTCCCAGGGCAGTTTGGTCCTCTGCTTACATTTCTCTTTCATTTGTGGACAAAGGGAATGCAGCGCTTTTTCAAACCTGTTGACTGTGGTCCATACAGTAAGAAATACATTAGATACATATACATATATATATAGGAGAAGAAAATGGCAGCCCACTTCAGTATTCTCGCCTAGAGAATCCTGTGGAAGGAGCAGCCTGGTGGGCTGTGTCCATAGGGTCGCACAGAGTTGGACACAACTGAAACGACCTAGCATGCATGCATGCATATATATATATATATATTTAAATTATTCTTTTTGGTTGCACTGGGTCTTTGGTGTGGCACATGGACTCATTGTTGCTGCACGCCAGCTTTCTCTGGTTGCAGAGAATAGGGGCTACGCTCCCGTTGTGGTGTGCGGGCTTCTCATCACGGTGGCTTCTCTGATTTCGGAGCACGTGCTCTAGGGCGCAGGCTTCAGGAGTTGCAGTACACGGGTCAGTTGTTCCAAGGCAAGGGGAATCTTCCCAGACCAGAAATCGAAACCATGTCCCTGAATTAGCAGAAAGATTCTTAACCACTGGACCACCAAGGAAGCTCCTACATTTTATACTGCAATGTGATACACTTTCACACACACACACACACACACATACACACCCTGCAACAAAGTTATACATCATACTGACCTTCCTATATGCAATGCACTCTGAGACTTTCTTTTCTACTATTTCTTCTATTCCATATTCTTTAATGCCGGTCATGGCCCGCTAAACTGAATTTGCCACCCAATAATGGGCTGCAACTGAAAAATACTGGTCTGTAAGTATCACCTGTTTGTCTTGCTATTTCATTTCCATCCAGAGAGTTTCCAGATAGGCAATTTGTTTGGGATTTTACACTTTTATTATTTTGAACTTCTTATATCTGAGGCCTGAGACACCTAGCTGTATTGCAGGACTATTGGGTTTGAGTTATTGCTATTATGATCAGCAGCAGTCTTGCAGTTATGAATAGGCCCATGATTTCTGGTGGCCAGGGCAGCAGGGATACAAATAATTTCTGGCCAGCTAAACAAAACTTGTGGAATTTCCAAAGAGCAAGTTCTTTTTCTGGACTCATTCACAAGCTTCATCTTTCTGAAAACACAGACGTTACAAAAACCCTGACATGTTCCAATAAAGGACATATTCCTTACCCAAGTGGTTCAGTGGTAAAGAATCCACCTACCAATGCAGGAGATGCAGGTTTAATCCTTGATTAGGGAAGATCCCCTGGAAAAGGAAATGGTAACCCCTTCAGTATTCTTGCCTGGGAAATCCCATGGACGGAGGAGCCTGGTGAGCTAAAGTCCAGTCAATGGGGGTTGCAAAAGAGTTGGACACGACTGAACTACTAAAAGACAATAACAAATCTGCTTGGGGCACCTATCAAAATATTTGAATCCTAGATTCACCTGCTAGCTGTGTGTGACCTTGGGCAAGTCCTTGATCCACTGTGGTATACAGCATTTGTTGCCTAATTCAGCATTGGTTCCCCACTCCCTCTTCTTGGCTGCCTCCCGTTATACAGCTGGGAAGTTGATTTCTCCCTCTTACAGAATCCTTTGCATTCGGAGGTGGCCACATGACTCAGTTCTGACCAATGAAATGTCAGCAGAAGTCTAATGAGAAGAGGGTGGCTCAGAAAGAGAGTTTTGATTGCCTGGTAAAAATACAGGAGTGCCTAGTGCCAAGCCTTTTCTCCATTCTTCCTGCTTCGAGTGGACATGATTTAGGGAGTTGCAGAAACCTGATAACACCCATGTGGTAAAAAGCATAAGGATGACAGCTAGCTCAGTAAGGATGACAGAGAAGAGGCATAGGACCAAGGATTCTGGTGGCATCTGAGCACATAAACATCAGCTGCTGCCAGGCCCTGGATTTCTGGTTATTTGAGAAAAAGAAATGTCTGTTTATTTAAGGAACTGTTGGATTTTCTGTTTCTTGGAGCCAAGTACCTTGCTTGTGAATACAGCCTCTCTGGACAATGTCAAATGAGGACATTATGTCCCCAGTTGTACTTACCCATGGACAAATTGTGAGGGTCCAAAAGGAGATTTCTCAACTTCAGGACTATTGACATTTGGGGACAAATAATCCTTTGTTGGGGCTTCCCTGGTGGCTCAGTGGTAAAGAATCTGCCTGCCAAGGCTGGAGATGTGGGTTCAATCCCTGGGTTGGGAAGATCCCCTGGAGAAGGAAATGGCAAACTACTCCAATGTTCTTGCCTGGGAAATCCCATGGACAGAGGAGCCTGGCAGGCTACTGTCCATGAGGGTCACAAAAGAGTTGGATACAACTTAGCAACTAATCCTTTGTTGTCCTCCAATCCTTTGTTGGAGAGCTGTTATGTGTATAGCAGCCCTGGCCTCTACCCAGTAGATGCCAAAAACAACTCCCCTTGAGTTGTGACAACCCAAAATGTCTTTAAGACATCACCAAATACCCCCTGAGGGATAAAAATGTTCCTACCCACTGATCAAAAGTAATGATGGATGTGACTGCCCTATAAAGGTTAATATTTCCATGAGAGTGGAAAATATTAACATCAGTGCTTTTGGTATTTTCTTTTAGACTTCTTAGTTGTTAAAACTAAAGGTTTTATTTTTAAAAATACATTTTTATACTCAAATTAAAGTTTCCTAACTTTAGAAGAAAAAGCAACAATTTCCTGAACCCAGAAGAAAAACCCAGCAAAACATGCAGCTTGCTCTGTTTCTCAGGGGAACATGAATTAGTGGCTACGGTAGCCAATAAAGATGTTCTAGAAGGATATTTTGCATATTAATTAAAAATAATATTGGAGTAAGGCTGTCCTCACTTGCTTCCAAGCTTCTGTAGAAGAAGAACTGGCAAACCTATTTCCTTTAGCAAAGTTCCATCCCTCTGTCCATTCCCGATCCTCTGACCATTTGGTCCAGAAAAGGGCATATGACTCAATCTGAGCCAGTGAAAGTCAGACCCTGACTATTGGGGAAAGGAAAGGAACGGATGCAGAAACATCCCAGGGAGTGCTGGAAGCCATTGAGGCGGAGCCAACCAAGAGGAAAGAAGGAGACCAGATCCTATTAATGTCTTTCGAAGAGAGGTTCAAGCTGGAGCTGGTGCTACCCAGGACCTCTTGGTTATATGAGCCAATAAATAAATTCTCATTTTTGCTTCCAGTGGCTCAGATTGGGGATTTTTACCCCTCACATGTAAAGCCCCAGCCAGGCATTAAAAGTCAGAGGAATAAGCTTGTTGAAGATGATGTAGCTTATAGAACAGCCTCACCCCCACTGCTAGCCTGGCAAGAGTGATACACTGATGACTCAGGTGATATATTTTACTTTATAATATGAAACCTATAAAATACTGAAAACATGGAGGAGGGAGAAGAAGAAGAAGTAGAGGAGGAAGAGAAGAAGAGGAAGAAGAAGGAGGAAGATGGGGGAGTGAGTGAAGGGAAAGAGGAGGAGGAGGGAGAAACATCTAAAACCATAAAAAACAAACACAAAGAAACCCAGGAGTCTGCGTGCCTGTATCCCTCCTCTCCCCATGGACTCTATCAGAGAGATATGGGGAAGCTGACCCTAAGAAGTCACACTCTGGAGTCAGACATTAATAAAGATGTCTTTGGGGGACCTAGAAACTCATAAAACAGGATGTGACTGAATCCCGAGGTGTTGGTGGCAGCTTGCCCAGAGCACTGTCAGGGGTCACTGAAGCTTCTGAAACTCCAGAAATACGGGTTCTGTCTCATTCTCTCTCAAAGAGGAAAACTCGTCCCATATAAATTGTGTCTAATGACATGTACTGAGCTTGCTGGCAGAAGTTGCAGCCACCCTGCCTGCCATATTTTTGCCTCCAGGACAGACAAGGAAAACCACAGTCACACAAGACCAGGCCTAGGGCAGCAACCGCTCCAGAGCAAGGCCTCTGCCCTCCTCCTCAGAACCAGCAGAGGTGGGTGCAGGCCTCAGGGGAGGTGACTGGATGAGGGTGGCCACCAGGAGACCATGGTTCTGGCCCGTTCTCAGACCCACTTGTTGTCTCCCTGATCCTGCCATCTCACTTTGCGTGGGACTCCCACAGTGTGTGTGTCCTCTTAAATTGCCCTTGGTTTGTGATTTGTGCCCAAGCTTCCCTGATAGCTCAGTTTGTAAAGAATCCGCTTGCAGTGAAGGAGACCCAGTTCGATTCCTGGGTCGGGAAGATCCCCTGGAGAAGGGATAGGCTACCCACCCCAGAATTTTTGGGCTTCCCTGGTGGCTCAGCTGGTAAAGAATCTGCCTGCATTGTGGGAGACCTGGGATCGATCCCTGGGTTGGGAAGATCCCCTGGAGAAGGGAAAGGCTACCCACTCCAGTGTTCTGGCCTGGAGAATTCTATGAACTGTATAGTCCATGGGGTCGCAAAGAGTCAGACACGACTGAGTGACTTTCACTTTCACTTTCTTTACAAATTATGTCACACTGACTGAGGGGGTCTGTGGTCCTCTGGGCAATTAGGCAGAGAAACATCCTCTCTGCCCAAAGGAAACTGGTTTGTGAGCAACTCCTGGCTCCTCCAAGAAAAAAAACCATACACACACACAAGTTCAGTCATGGCAATTTAGTCCCAGAACATCCTCTGTCACACAGATTCAGGTTCCAACCTTGACCCTGAGGCTCTGGGTAAGTGAAACTTGTTCACAAGTTTGGGGGTTCTGAACTCTGGGGGTCCTGAACTTCTTGGAGCCTCTGTTTCTTTATCAGAGGAAAGTCTTAGCCACTCAGTTGTGTCCGACTTTGCAACCCCGTGGACTCTAGCCCACCAGGCTCTTCTGTCCATGGGATTCTCCAGGCAGGAACACTGGAATAGGTTGCCATTTCCTCCTCCGGGAGATCTTCCCGACCCAGGGATCGGATCTGGGTCTCCTGTGTCTCCTGCATTGCAGGCAGATTCTTTACTCTAGGGAAGCCTCTGTCAGAGGAATGAGATTAATAATTCCTCTCTCACCAAGATGAACGTAAGAACTGCATACCAGGCATGTAGAAATGTACAGTAGCTTGCCATCATTGTCATCACTGTCACTGTTATGAATATGGCTGTGGAACAAAAAGGCTCGCTACCAATCACACCGCAGAGCAGAGTTCAGAAGGCAGGCCCAGGCCCAGGGTCTTCTCTTGGTGACTATTCCAGAGGACAGCTAGAGCAAAACCAAATGGGAGTCAGGGCCAGCTCAAAATATGCAAGGGCTTCTCCCAAATAGTTACCCCAAGATGTCAAAGGACTACTTATTTTTGGCATTTCCTATCATGCTTTACACAGCGTAGGTGTTCAGCTGAACCTCACCATCAAACGTTGTCGAGAGGTTAGAAATGATCTGTGTGGACTATTCGGTCTCCTTTGGCTGCGAGTGGGCGGCGATGGCATTTGAGTGGGACTCAGAGCACCACCCCCCACCCAGTGTCAAGCACTCATTGCCTTCTCTGACCTGATGTCAGGCCACAGATGCCAAAGCAGCCCCGTCCAGAGCTCCGCCTCATAAATAATCGGGCAGACACAAGTTTGACTTAATCAAGAAAGGCTATGTAAAGCAGATTAATGACATTTTGATGAACTTTTCAACTCAATTTCAAAAGCCATGCTACGTTAACCACAGTTTCCAATTACCCTCCAGGAAAAACTCTGGGCCAAGTTGAGACCCCTCTCTGAAGTCCAGCGTGCACTCGTAGAGAGATGGCGATAGAAACCAGTCATCTCCTTGGAGCCTTTCTACACTGACACTCAAGGGAAAACAGCACACCAAATGAACCAAACAAGCAGCATGAGTAATCCTTCTTTGAAGGGCTGCTCCAATGTGTTCAAATCGAAGATGTAAGTCACCACCATTCGATTTGCACCTAAAGTTTCGTGTCTGACTCTTTGTGACCTGATGGACTATATGTAGCCCACCAGGCTCCTCTATCCATAGGATTCTCCAGGCAAGAATATTGGAGTGGGTTGCCATGCCCTCCTCCTGGGGGGTCTTCTCAGCTCAGGGATTGAACCCACGTCACTTATGTCTCCTACGTTGGCAGGCAGATTCTTTACCACCTAGCACTACCTGGGAAGCCCAAAAAGTGGTTAAGTGTGGCCATATCAGGACAAAGGACCAAGACATATCCTTCCTCTAGACATGGCCTCAGTTTCCCCTCTTGAAAGGGCACTAACAGGGGACCCGTTGACTTTGGGATCCTCACCTGCTGTGGTTACAGGCACTGTGGGTGGAGTCACATGATCAGCTGCCCACATCTCTCTGAAAATCTAAAGCTCCCAGAGGGCAGGGGCTTTTGTTCATTATTGTGAGGCCATCCAGCAGAGAAGGGCTGCAACCTGAATTATGTTTTTAAATGGTCTGCTGAAGTGGTAAATAAACATAACTTGGGTTGCTAGAAAAAAAATTAATAAAGGAATGATCAGGATCTTTTTTTTCCTTTCTCCTTTTGGCCCCTGGATGAAATGGTAAACAGAGTTGTTCATTATGTTATCGAATACATGTGACTTGTCTAGTTATGCTAATTTCTGATCACTCTTTGACGTCTTGACCTGTCCAAACTCACACGCAGAGCAGACGAGCTGTGGGCTGCTGCATTTGGGTGATGCTGTAATTAACGAGACTACCGATGTCTTCCCTGCCGCCAAACTCAAGAGCCAGTGTATGTACAGGCTTCTGCAGAATCACCTAGAGTTATCATCCTCACAACCCCCAGCCTGAAATGCCCTTCAACAGACTCAGGCAGGACCACGGGAGGGACAGGTTGCAGCTTTTACTCTGAAAGATTTTTCGGAAGTGTGTTTCCCTTTCCCAAAATTGTCTTAACAGAAATCAGTTTCATTCAACTTTTGCCAGGAAATCTCTCTCTGAAATAAACTTGAACACCTTCCTGCCTCCAAGCCTTTGTCTTAGAAACACTTCTTTCCCCCATATACTGTCCTCTGCTCTTCACCTGTTGAAGCAGAAGTGATAAGCAGGTGCCTTAGGGCCGGGTCAGAACACAGGGTGGTGAAGCAGGCTGGGTTGGTGGAGGACTCGGCCAAACCCATTGCGGGAAATTCCCAGATGCAAAGGCTTTGGACACTGTATGTTTGCTGTAATCGATTTGTGGCCAAACCTGTCCTGGCACCATCTTCTCTGGCAGCAGAAACTGATCACAACAGATGAGAAGCTAAGTAAGGCCTTTATTTGCCTCATGTAGTATGAACACATTTTACTACAGAAATGTTAGTTGATTGAGGGACTTCCCTGGTGGTCCAGTGGCTAAGACTCTGAGTCCCCAATTCCACATGCCATGACTAAGAGTTCACAAGCTTCAACTAAGATGGAAGATCATGCAAGCCACAATTAACAGCCAGAGCAGCCAAATAAGTAAACAAATATAAATTTTAAAAAGAAAAGAAATATTAGTTGATTGATTATGGGAGTGCTGCCCCAGATCACATTGAGGGGGCTGGGGGGTCTAAGGTCATAGAACTGTGGTGTTGGAGAAGACTCTTGAGAGTCTCTTGGACTGCAAGGAGATCCAACCAGTCCATCCTAAAGGAGATCAGTCCTGGGTGTTCATTGAAAGGACTGACGCTGGAGCTGAAGCTCCAATACTCCAATACATGCAAAGAGTTGATTCATTGGAAAAGACCCTGATGCTGGGAGGGATTGGGGGCAGGAGGAAAAGGTGACGACAGACGATGAGATGGCTGGATGGCATCACCAACTCAATGGGCATGAGCTTGAGTAAACTCTGGGAGTTGGTGATGGACAGGGAGGCCTGGCGAGCTGTGACTCATGGGGTCGCAAAGAGTCAGACACGACTGAGCGACTGAACTGAACTGAAGGTAATAGAGTATGTGGATGTGTGCCCAGTGGTGTCTGACTCTTTGTGACCGCATAGATTTAGCTTGCCACACTCTGTCCATGGGACTCTACAGGCAAGAATACTAGAGTGAATTGTTATGCCCTCCTCCAGGGGATATTCTGTATTATGTCCTTGAAATCTTGAAAAATCTTCAAAATCTTGAAAAAGTTCTTAGTTCGGAAATGCATCTGATTCCTCAAGTTTTGAATGAGAAATTGAGGGCTGCACAGAAGTGGTGGGGACTTTGGAAGAGTGAACTTGCTGCCTGTACAAAGCACCAGCTAGCCAACTCTGGTTGCTTAGGAAAGGTTGCAGGTCCAGAGTTGTCAGAGCTCTCCATTTTTCAAAAGAAGTTGAAAATGCAGGTATTGATGTGCTTCCTCTCTCTGTTTTTAAGACACTGTGCAGACCAAACAAGACCAGTGTGCTTCTTTGCAGTTTTTTTGTTGGAATCATTCATGTAGCCTCAGATGCTGCCATACTAGTAAGCATTCCCAGAATCCCTATTTGTTATGGACTGAATTATGTTACCCTCAAAATGCCCAATGTGACTGTATTTGGAGAAAGAGATGTTAAGAGGGTGATTATGGTTAAATAAGGTGATGAAGGTGGGACTCTCATCTGACCAGCGTCCTTACAAGAAGAGGAAGAGACCCTAGAATGCTCTCTCCTTCTCTCTCTGTGAGCACCGAGAGGAAAGATCATGTCGGGGACACAGTGAGAAGGGGACTGTCTGCAAGCCAGGAAAAGATGCCTCATCAGAAACCGACCCAGACGGCACCTTAATCTTGGGTGTCCACCCTCCAGAACTATGACAAATTAAATCCATTTCTTAAGTCACCCAGTCTGTGATATTTGTTATACAACATAAGCAGAGTAACTCACCATTTATCATTAACTTCCCCAACTGTACGTTCTCAACAATCAATTATTTGATTCCATATTTGTGGCATTTTTCTTCCTTTGCATTGTCATATATAGGGCCAGTGGATTATCCACATATTAGCACAGTGCCTGGGGCATGGTAAGGCATCTAATTATGTCTATTATTATTGCCATTTGTTGTTACTGCTATAATGATCTTGATATTATTCTGGGGAGCATAGATATGTCTCATCCTTATGTCATTTAATTCTTTAGGGTAACAAACCATTAGGGTTTTAAGTCTGGTGTCTCTTGACTGAGGGTATCTTGGAGGCATTGACCCAGATCCAGGACCCTGAGCAAGTTCTTTGCCTCTGGTGACTCCAGTCTTCCTAGTGGTCAATCATTCTGCTGCTTCTGTCCTTCCTCCTCCCCACAATCATCCTCCACACCAAACACACACACACACGCACACACACAAAATGCAGGGATGCCACACAAATAACACAATGAACCAAAAGCACTTACAGCAAGAGGCAGGGAGCAAAGGGGAAATAAATCTGACCAAACCTGACTTTTGGTAAGGGGAAGGAGAATTCCAATAAACTGGTAGGAGTGGCAACATCAGGGTTGATCAAGGGAAAACACAGCCGCTGGACCCCCAGAGTGGCTGGACCCTCTGGACTGATGTGTAGCAGAGTGATTGAGGGTGGAGTCAGATTTCTCAGATAACTTGGGTTCAAATCTCAGCTTTTTGATCTTGGACAAATTACAGAACTTCTCTGGGCCTCAATTTTCTCAGCTGTTAAATGGAAATCATAAACCTCCTTTTCTTCCCACTGTGGACGTAAGGAATAAATGAGCTGACCCTCAGTAGACAAATGTGTAGATGATGCACAAATAGTCAGAAAATGCCTGCTGTTCCTGTTAACGATAGCAACGCACCATCTGTCACTTTCTATTAAGCAACATAACTGACTTTCAAGTTATAATGTGCCATCTCAGTGTATTTAACTTCTATGTGGCCTTGGGATTGGGTTCTAGATACAATTATAGTGTAAGATATAAAGGAGCGTGGCTATGACTATTAAATGTATGTATGCATGCTTAGTTGCTTCAGTCTTGTCTGACTCTTTGAGACACTGTGGACTGTAGCCTGCCTGGCTTCTCTGTCCCTGGGATTCTCCAGGCAAAAATACTGGAGTGGGTTGCAGGTGCCCTCCTCCAGGGGATCTTCCCAACCCCAGAGATTGAACTCAGATCTTTTGCATCTTCTGCGTCATAGGCAGATTCTTTACCACTGAGCCACCAGGGAAGCCCATTAGATGTATATTCTCCTTTAAAGTATTTGTATAAATACAAATCTATCATATCACTGGGTCAAAAATCACTTTCTAGGGGCCAACTGACCAAATACACTTATACTGATTAGGCTACTCAACTCATGGTGGGAGGTAAGGGGGTGGGGGTGGGGAGAGTGCTGGGTCTGGTGGGGGGGAGGGGGGATGGGGGAGGAGAAGCAGATTCTTCTGGAGAGAAAAGTCTTCACAGGGGAATTACCATTTCCCACTGGAATTAGTTGATGGGCCTGCAGCATATTTTTTCCTCTTAAAAATGAGGGCTTAATAACCTCTCAGTGCCTAGATGAGGAAGTCAACCCCTTTCTTCATTTGTCTCATCCATAAAATGGGGCTAAAAGTGGTAGCTACTTCTTGGGACATTTGTGAAAATTAAACAAGTTGATGTGTGTCAATTAAACAAGTTGGTGTGAAAATTAAACAAGTTGCTGTGTGTGTAAAAGACAAAGAACAGAATAAAAATGCCTGACACATTTTGATGCTGCAGAAATATTAGTTCTCCTTCTGTTATCTCTCCTAGGGCTAGGTAGAGGTAATCAGAACTCGGTTTTCTTTAGGATATTTGAAAACTCTCCAACTGCTGTTTTAGGGTCTCTGAGAGCTGATTCCTTGTGATTGTGGGTGAATCTCAAGAACTGGTTATTTCCATTTTTCAAAAATTTGCCTTTACTGCCCTTGGCCAACCTTACCAACACCACTGAAATCCAGCCGGGTGATTATCCTAGGATAAAAGCTTTTATCATGAAAAGTTTTGTTTGAGAAAACAAGAACTGTGCTTCTCACTGCCGGCTTTCCTGCACGCCGGGATTCTGTCCACACTCCTACAAAGGCCAAGATTATCTCTCTCTGTTAAGGGTTTAAAATCCTACAAGCCGGCCATGCAAGTGACCAGTATCAGATTATGATAACAAGATCATGTCCAGTTATAAAAACAAGTGTCTAAACTTTTCTCATGTCACTTTCTCCCGGGGTCCCTTCTGAGAGGGAGGATCAGCTCATTTTGAAGGCAGCGCTTTGAACTGAATTCATGGGGTATTTGCATAAGAAGATTTGAGGCTGAAGAATGGCGGCTATTGCATCTGCCCATTAAAATGCCTGCTAATTCAGCACATTGTAAGCCTATTGACAGCCCACAAAGGGCTCAAATTCAAGGACAGTTATCCTATGGCCATTGTGAGCGCTTCAATTCAAGGAATATGTTCACTCTCAGAATACAGTTGTTACAATTAGATATTTTTCATGAAACATTATAAAGAACTAATGACAACGGGGAGCACAATACTGCAACAACCACCGAAAAACATTCAGAACTCCATGCCTGAGCCTGCAGCTTGCCGGCTGGCTGCCCCTCCGTTGCCCACAAGCTCCCACTCACTTGTTTTCCCAGATGGAGCCGACCGGTGATGGATGGAGATCTCCAAATGAGAAGGCACGTTTATCTTGCTCCCTAAATTTAAATAAAAAGCAAAATGAAATAAACAGATCCCGGCAGAAGAGGAGGAACCCACGTTGCGGGCATAAATAGTGGTTAATTTAATCCCGTTTATGAAAAAACGTCACACTGTCACCTCCCAGGGATACACAAGGCAATATTTTAGAGCAAAGATGAATGACTGGAAGGGAGAGAGCTTCCTTCTTTTCAGAGGTTGAGAAGGGATGTTTATGCAGATCTAGGAAAATCTAAAGCAGGCAGAAAAATGATGCTCTGGGGGGCTGTGTGGCAGAGGCTAGGCTGGCGGCAGGTTAGTGAGAAAGCCGGCTTTCTAAGGAGGGAGCTTGTAAAAAGATTGGGTTTGGAAGGGAGGAGGAGGCAGGCAGGAACTTTCTAAGAAACTGGGGGCTAAAATGCTGTTTCCAGCAGGGTGTCTGTGAAGCAACAGTGCACCCAGGGACGCCTGGGATTGGGGGCATTGTCTGAGCATTCGGCTGAACTCCCAATCGGCCAGCCATTGTCACAGGGGCCCCAGCCAGCCCCTGGCCTGAGCACCGGTTGTATTTTTTCTCACTCTACATCCCTCAGAAAAGACATCAAAGACCAGGGAGATGTGCTTTTTGCTTTGTTCGGTGTCTGATTCTCAACAGTGGTTTCCCGGGCCAAACTTCGGCACCTTTTAACCTATTCTGTTCAGCTTAGGCCTGAGCTGTATTTGAGCATTAGGGAAACTATAGTAACCGATAATCTGCCTGTTGCTGAAAAGAAACTATGTATCTTGTCACACAAGAGCTGTCGGACGATCACCGTCCTAGGCGAGACCCTTCACAGGCGCCTGGCTTTCTTTCCCCGGGCTCAGCCTGTGTCGCTGAAAAGGCCTTCAAACCCTTTGCCTTTCTGGCACTGAGGACCCGTGTTCATGTTCATTTATATTTAACAAATAAGGCATTGTCCCTTGCAACATATCAGCATTTGATTATCTATTACAAATGTTTTCATCAAGTCAGAAATGAGGCCTTTTAACAAAAGGGAGGGAAAAAAAACCTGCACGGTCCAAGGATGGGGCAGACACTGGGGTTTTCTTGGTGGGCTATTTGGTTGCATACAGCGCCAGTGAAGAGAAAAAGGGAGGGGCTAGGGATCCCCAAAACAGGAGAGCTGAAGATGTAATTATATGGATAAATCTGGGCTGAGCAGAACAAGGCTGTGTATCTGTTGAATGTGCAGGCTCCAGAAACCGACTTGAACGGTTTAACTCTCACCTGTATCTCTTACTAGCTGTGCAATCCTGAGCTAGTGTCTTGAGGTCTCTGAACTTCATATTTCCTCATTGAAAAATGGGAGTCAAACTTCCCTGGCTGCCCAGCACTTAAGACTACATACTTCAAATGCAGGGGGCATGGGTTTGATCCCTGGTCTGGGAACTAAGATCCCACAGGCTGCCCAGCACAGCCAAATAAAAAAATAATTTAAAAAGTAAAAAATTGGGATATTTACAGAACCAGTTTCTGTGAAAGTGAAAGTGTTAGTCTCTCAGTCATGTCTGACTCTTTTTGACCCCATGGACTATAGCTTGCCAGGCTCCTCATTCCATAGGATTCTCCAGGTGAGAATACTGGAGTGGGTAACTATTCCCTTCTCCAGGGGATCTTCCCAACCCAGGGATGGAACCTGGGTCTCCTGTATTGCAGGCAGATTCTTTACTGTCTGGGCCACTAGAGAAGCCCACACAGAAAACCAGTAGGGAGAATTAGCTGAACTAATCCCTGTGATAGCACAAGACCTGGCACACAGCAAGAGCTCCAAAAGGGCTGGATGAAAGTGTTATTTCATAGAATAAATACTGCACCATGGGTCAGGCAAGGACAGGGGCAGGCAACACTGTGCTCAAGATCCAAATGGATAAATAACAGCAGTAACTATGATAACTATTATTTCATTACATTTTTAAGGATATCCCTCCCTGTTTAAAAAAATACACAACATTTCTTTTACAGAAATAAAATAAACATGACATCAAATGGAAACAAACAGAAACAAAGAATAACTGTCAAAAGTTCTTATGTTGTTTAAACAATTCTTTATTATTATAAAGAATAATACCCAATACAGAAATAAAGAATAATTGTCAAAATAATTAAAGCAATGCAGAAGTGTAAGAGCATAGTGTATGACGCTCATAGACTCTAGCCCTGCTGGGCAGGCGTGGAATTGGGATGAGACAAGAGTGGCTCATAGAGTGCTAGCACAGATTTTGTCCTCTGGCTTCCTCATCTGCCTCCCTCCAGTCCCAATCCTGCTCCCGAAGTGATCACTGTGAGAGAGGTGGCCTTTTGGCTTTCAGAGTTGCCTTGTTGTGTGTACCAACATTAATGACTATAGGAGTTATTATTGACAATAGGAGTTCCCATCACACAGCCTGTTAAAAAAGCTCACTTTTTCTCTTACCCAATTGCTTTTGGACATATTTCCATGCTAAAGGAATGTAAGCTCTGTCCCATCCTCGTGTTATTTTTCTTCCTTAAAAAAAATCATTTGGCAATTACATAATACAGAAACGATACATGACCATGATTATCATTTGGGTAATATCTTGTCTGACTTTAAAAAAAAAAAATGCTTCAACATAACTAAGAACAACTCACATTTTACTTGATATTTATTAGGGCCCTGTGCTGAGATCTGTACTCAGTATTGACTCATTTAGTCTTTATAACAACCATAGGAGGCTGGTAGGTGTCCACACCATCCTCATCTTATAGATAAGGAAATGGAGGCAAGAATGGAGATAATAAATTGCCCACTTTCTGAAACTACTGAGTGAGAATCCAGATTAGAATTCAGAGTCCACTTCCCAGAGTCCATGCTTTTATAGATATTTAACATATAAACATGATGTGACAGTAATACATATGTGCACTATGCACACATTTTATAAAAACAGCTTTATGCTCTATATACTGGTTTTCAAGTTCTTATTTTAAATTAACATTACATCAAAGACAGCTTCATTTGATGGATTTAAAGTTGTCCATTGCACAGATGTGTCTCAGCGTATTTAGTTTGTTTCTAGTCTTCTGCTTGTTCAGGCACACTTGTTGCCTGTTACCTGGGAAGGCTCAGATTTAGCTCAGGGCTCAAACAGTGTGTTCTTACAGAGAAGAAACCCTCACAAGCAAACCAAGACCTGCCCTAGAAGAGGCAAATGTTAATCACCCTCCTTTCAGACATGGAGACACTAAGGCTCAGAGAGTCGATATGACTGGTCCACAAGGTCACAAGTGAGTTAGTGGCAGGCAAGGCTGGTTGGGTAGGAGCGAATCCAGGAAGCATTCCTGGCTCTATAGGGAGGCCTGGTAGAAATCCCAAAGCTGGGACACCCCTTTACTGAGCCAGTTAAGAAGGCAGGGCTTCAGGCTGGGGCAAAGGGATTTAACAATCATCTTTCCTGCTGTTTTCATATGCATGACTCTTGAATATTACGGAACTAGATGGACAATCATATCTATTTCAGCAGACTCTGCACTTAGGACTCCAGAAGGCTTGCACTCTTACCCACATCCCTGAGCTTTGGACAGGAAATTCTGCCCCTTTCCCAGCCCCACAAGGCAGACAGTAATCAGAGTTACAAGTCCCCCTAAGTAAGGCCTGTGTTTATACAGTCCTGAGCCTGCATCCTCCTGCTTCCCATTAAGCTGTCTAATGAGACATCTTGGCATCTTTCTGAGGGTCATCTCCAAGCGTTTTCCTGATGCCTGGGGTGGAGGAAGGCAGCAACCTCATTCTAGATCCCACCAACCCTGTCACCCTACTCTTCCCACCTTAGTCATTGATTAAAGGCAGAATATCACAGTCTCTGGGACCCTACAAATCATCTAGCCCAATCCAATGGAGAGACTCAGGCCCAGAGAGGGTGAGTGACTGGTCCAAGGTCACAGAGCATAGAACTGGGCAAAGTGGGACAAGAAAAGGCCCAGGGCTCTCTTGTCACACGAAACTGTGTCCCCCTATTTGTGTATTTAGCAGGTATTTCTTGATTATCCACTGTGATCCAGTCATACTGCTAAGCGCCCAGTGTAAACAGTTGGATGAGTCAGGGGATCAACCTCCCAAGAATTTAAGAGTCTCACTGAGGAGAGGTACACATAAATAAGAATACAGAACTCTAATGGATCAGTGCACTAGTCAGTAGAGCTGCCACAAAAAATATCCTACAGATGGGATGGCTTAAACAACAATCCTGGAGGCTGAGAAGTCCAAGATCAAGGTGTCAGTCAGTCGAATTCCTGGTGTGAACTCCCTCCCCGCCATGCAGAAGGCTGCCATCTTGCTGTGTCCTTGCATGGCTTTTTTTCAGTCTGTCCATGTGGAAAAAGAGAGATCTCCTTTTTCCTCTCCCAGTAAGTCTCCCAATCTATTAGATGTGTGCCCCATCTTTATCATCTCATTTAACCTTAATTGCCTCCTAAAAGTTCGTCTCCAAATATAATCACGTTGAGGTTGGGTTTCAATAAATAAATTTGGGAGGGGCCACAATTGAGTCCACAGCAGTCAATAATAAGTATAGCAATAATAACCTTAGGCTATAATTACTGAGAACTTCCAGTGTACTAGGCATCCTACTAAGTACTTTCTATATATTATACCATTTAACCCTCATAGCAACCAATGAGATCAAAGGTATAATCATCCCCATTTTACAGATGAGTCAATTGAGGCCCCTGGAGAGGTTAAGTAACTTGCCTAAAGACACACAGACAGAGTCCCCTTTACCAATATTGGGGAGAGGGTGGGAAAAGCTTCCAGGAAAGTTTCCAGTGATGCTGGGAGACATTTCAAAGGCCTGGGAGAAGCAAGTGTCAGCCTGTGCTCCCTCCTTCTTAATCAAAGGACGGACTCCTTTTCCCAAGCCACCTTTTTCTTTCCAAAGTTGCTAGCTACAGCCCGGCTGGGAGAAATACTGCATTTGCCACAAGGTCCCTGGGCTCCAAACTTAAGTTAGCCCGCATTAAGTGCTTTCTTAGTGACCCAACACCGCCTGGCAACTGGCCGCCTTCTGCTTTTGACAGCTTGCCATATTTGGTCATTTACTGGGTGCATGTGAAGATCAAATGGGTTAAGATTCTTCTCTTTAAACAGCAGGGAAAAGAACATCAAAAAGGTGTACATTTCATTTCCCCAGTTTTGATTAAGTCAAGCATGAAATGAAATGTAATACCCTCAAGTGGCCAGGGTTTACCCCATTGATGGCGTTACTTCTGCTTCAGGAGGCCTAATCAGCCCTGGGCAAGGAGGACAAGCTAACAGAGTTTTAGGGTGGCCAGATGGACAGGGTTTACCGTGGTTGAAAAGGCAGCTTAGCGCTTGCCTCTTCCAGCCAACTGTGTGAAATCCTGGGGCAGCCCCTCTCCTCCGGCTGGTCTTCCCGCAGCCCCCGCCTCCCTCTCTCTGTCCATTCTGGATGGGGCAGTCAGCTTATGGATGGATGTTCCATCATCCAGGGCTATTTTGCCTGTGATCCCTCTTGCCATAACAGGCAAGAAGCGGACCCCCTCCTGGACTGTCTGTGGGGCTCAGTGGCCCCAAGAAGGAATTAGCATTCAAAGATCTCTGGCCGCTCTCTCAAGAACTCATTAATAAGTGATCCTCGGGTGGGAAGCTGAGGTCACCCCTGTGTGCCAGGTATGGCATTGGGCCCTGAAGAGGGGAACCCAGCCACCAGGCTGTTTGGTTTTGCCAAATCCTAAGTGGTAGGCTGGGAACATCAAGTCAAGGGTGAAAGGCTGCCCCTTGGGTTCACCAGTTGACTCAACTCAGGCTGAGAATAATGTTGAGTCAGTCTAGGGCAAAACTGCATTTAGAAGTCATTTCATCCGTTGGCCCAAGGTCCACCATGTTTCCTATCTAAAACTGAAGTTAGAGTATTGGCTTCCAAATTTAAAAAGAAAAACTGCAAGGTCAATCTTATAAAATGTTTAATTATATTTCTGAAGAGGTCAGATCATGTCAAATGTTTGAAATTAAACTCTTGTCCGATTGTATCTAAACAACCCATCACATGGGGCTCCTCCGCTTGGTGTCCCACTGGTTAAGACTCTGTGCTTCCATGCAGGGGGCGTGGGTTTGATACCTGGTCAGAGAACGAAGATCCCGTGTGCCATGTGGCATGACCAAAAGACTAAAAATAAAAATTAAGAAAATAGATAAAAATAAAATGAGTCAGAACAAAGCGAACCATTGATTCTCACTAAAGCAAAACTGAGAAAGTAACTAGAATATTCTAAAAAGGTTTTCAGAAATCCTTGGAGTGAACAAGATTATCTTCAATATGAGATGTGGAAGCTTTTTATAGATTTGATAGAATGTGAAAGGGGAACCCCCCCCTCCCACTTCAAATTTGGGTCCTGGTGGGATTTGAAAACAGCGCTGCTAGGCCACAGGCAGATGCTTCTGCACTGGGCTCTGGTCTGAGATCCAGCATGGTCTTTCTGAGGCTGGAGAAGACCCATTTTGCAGAGGTGCCTTCCGGAAGGTTCTACCCCGACCTCAGCTGAAATCCTCAGGCTCTCAACAGCTGGAGGAGAATAGCAGGGCTTTGGGAAGAACTTAATAGAATCCTTAATGCCGCTAACAATCCACTGCTATTGAACTGCATTAAGTAGATATTATGGGAGGACAAAGACCTAAATAGCTCGACATCACCCTCATTCCGCATGTGGGCCCCTGGCCGCCCCCGGCCGAGGACCATTTTTACGGGCAGAGCCATTGTTCTGCACTCCCCAGGTTAGCTTTAAATTGCAAATGATACCCTGAAAAGGAAAAGAGAAGTGGTTTTCTTTTCTTCTCTCTCCCTTTCTCTCTCTCTGTCTCCCTCTCTTTTTCTGTCTTTGCCTCTCTCTCTCTCAAAATGGCCCTCACAGAAAGAAAATCATCTTAGGCCAGGAGAAAATGAGAGGCATTGTTACCATGGCCGGACCGTAGCAAATGAAATACATCACGGGCTCGGGAGCTGAAAGCTACACTCGAGCTGTTTTATTTTGGTGCTTTGGAATGTGGTCCACATGAGAACATAAACAATGCCAAATCTGTACGAATTAATAGGCCGGGCTTGACATATTTTCCTTTGTTTGAGGCCATGCAGGCTGGCAGTGTTGGGGTGTGGGAGGAAAAGGAGGAGAAGAAGGGAGAGGAGGAATCTTATTTGATTAAAAAAAAAAATCCAATAATCCGGATGAATAGGAGGAGCGTGTGGCCACCCTTCTGAAGACCAGCCTTCAGAATCAGTGAAGAGCTGGCCGTCCACCACTTGAAGTCTCGTCACTTGCTAGGATCAAAATGTTTTTTTGAAAAAAAAAAAGAAAGAAAGAGGAAAAAAAAAAAAAAGGTCTCCATAGAATTGTTTGCAAACTGCAGAGTGCTTCAGCGACTGACATGAAAATGTTAGAAGCTGGAAAACTATTCCCAGGCAGAGGCCTCCTCTGTCACCTTGGTGGGTGAATAATTGTGCCTTTTGCATACGCCTTGTCATCAGCAGCAGGAATGAGGGGGCCCCAAGGACCGCCCTGGCAGCGCGGGTGTTGCACCAGCAGAGTAAATTAAAACACGGATTAGAGCCAGTATGATTGGGGATGACAAGCGGGGCGGGGGTAGCCACAGAACGGGCCGAGTGGCCCATATGGTCCTCGGAAAACCCACGCAGCGCTGCTTTCTCCCCAGCCTGCTCCAGCTGCCCGTCTGAAGGGGGCATTTAGGAGGCCTCCAGCTATTTCCTGGAGCTGGGAAAATTAGTCTCCTTTCTTTGCAAGTTCAGACATACCAACAGCTGCTACCAGGTACAAGGAGGTTGAAGCTGTAGACCTTACTCCCTGGAAGGGCTGGGCGGTGCTGGGTGGGGTACTCTGATGAGCAGGGCCACTCCTTTGGGCTACCCTGTTCGCATTCAGAGAAGAAACTTTCTGCGTCTTAGAAAGCAAGGTACCGGCGGCACCCCAGCCAATCTGGTGGCCATGATCACAGGGAAGGAGCCGGGGCTGCCCTGAGAATATCACTTAGCAATATTGATGAATATATATCAGGCATGTACCATGTTCTAAAAGTTGTAGCAGGGCTTCCCTGATGGTCCAGTGGTTAAGACTTTGCCTTCCAATGCAGGGGGCTGAGTTCAATCCCTGGTCGGGGAGCTAAGATCCCCTATGCCTCGCAGCCAAAAAACCAAAAACACAAAAAAGAAGCAATTTCGTAACAAATCCAATAAAGACTTTTGAAATGGTCCACATTAAAAAAAAATCTTTGAGAAATAAAAATATATTAAAGTTGTCGCTTTATTTCCAGGACCTATGTGAATGGTTTGGGTGGACAATATCCTGTCAGAGATGCTCAGCAGAGACCAAGGAGGGCTGAAATCTAGTTGTCATCCTCTTCACCAAGCAGAGTGGTGTTCCTGGGAGGGAGGGTGTTTTTCCTATTTCCCACAAATGCACCATAGGGGGCTTGCAGTGGACCTGGATTTGCCACAGCTTTGCTACATCTCTATGGATAAGTCTGATCACCGTCATCCTCATTTTACTGATGAGGATTGCTGAGGCTCAGAGAAGTTCCACAGTTTGCCTGAGGTCACACAGATAAGAAGGGGCAAGGTGGGACTCCGGTCTGTGTCTTTTGGGCCTGCCCCGCCTTTTTTTTTTTTTTTTTTAATGTTTATTGAATTCTTTTTTTGTTTTTAATATAGCTTCCGTCTTTTTTTTTTTTTTTTTTCTGGCTGCATCAGGTCTTAGTTATGGAACTTGGGATTTTCGTTGCATCGTGAGAGATCTTTCGGGGCAGCACAAGGAGTCTCTAGTTGTGACGTGCGGTCTCAGTAGTTGTAGCACACAGGCTTAGTTGCTCCATGGCATGTGGGATCTTAGTTCCCTGACTAGGGATCGAACCCACGTACCCTGCATTGCAAGGCGAATTCTTAACCACTAGACCACCAGGGAAGTCCTTGAGCCTGTCCCTCTTAATCTCTGTGTGGGAAGAAGGATAGTGAGATTTGGAGAACTGGAAAGCTACCCCTTGCCCTGAAGCTATGTCAGCGTGGAGACCTAGAAGCTGAAAAGGATGTGAGGATGGTTCCTGGAATTGGGGCAGACTTGGGAAACGGGGTAGGGCTGGAGGAGTTTGAAGTCGCTGCAAGTAGACAAACCAGGGTGAACTCTGCCGGGACAATAAGCAGAGGGTGACTTTCAGCAAACTCTAGGAGGATCCCCCATCCCTGAAGACCCCCAATCCCTGTTTGATGTCTTCATAGCCCACACCAAGAATCCTGCAGGGTGCATGTGCTCGCTCTCACTCTCTCTCTAAAACATGGCCCTCCTGAAACAAGTACCAGTGGGCTGCACACTCACCCTCCCTCCTGCTGGGAAGGAATTGTCATCACCCAGTCACATCCTCGGTAACAAGAAATCATCTCCAAGCAGCCATACTCTTTAGCCCTTCCTGCAAAACTTACCACATGAAATAAATTTCATCCCATAACATCTTGTGTGGAGAGAAGTTGGAAAACCAGATCTCCTTCTACACATTCAACGGTGAGAACTCTTGCAAACCTCACGAAGAGTTACAAATTGTAGGTCATGGATTTGATTCTTCCAGGAACTTAAACAGGTAGAAAAATATTCCTTGCAAGAAATTTGCTTCAAAGGGGGTGATGGTGGTGAGGGTGGTAAACAAAGCTTTCATCTTTAGAGTTGACACTTGCACAACATGCACTTGAACTAGGGTCCACATACATGGATGTTTTTTAGCAAATAAATTGGAAAAATGTTTGGAGATCTGCAGCAATTTGAAAAAAAAAAAAGAAACTCATAGATGATCCATGGTCTTAGAAATATTAAAAAGTGAAAAAAGTTATGTCATGAATGCACAAAATATTAATATGTGTGTAGATGTACATATAACATACAAAGTATCTACCGTTTATGCTACCAATGAGGTTTCTGGTCAATAGTAGGTGATCAGTAGTTAAGTCTGGGGAAAGTTAAAAGTTACATGTGGATTTTCCACTGTGCCGGGGTGGGTGGGCGACCCTAAACCCTATGCTGCTCAAGGGTCAGCTTACCTCAATTATCAAAGACTGTGAGGAAGAGTAGCTTTCACTGACACTTGAGTGTCTAATGGGGGTTCTGTTGTGTTCAAAGATGAATTTCTGATGTTTGCTTTTATCCTCTCCCCAAAATTGTCTCTAGCACCTTCCTCATCTCTGTCTATGAGAAGTCTATCTTCCCAGTTGTTCAGGCCAGACATTTCAGAGCTGTTTTTGACCCTTTTCTCTCTTTCAGACCCACACCGCTTCATTCCACATCCTTCATCATCCAACCATCCATCCATCCATCAGCAAATCATGGCAGTTCTCCCATCAAAACATAGCCATTCCACTGCTACTGGTCCAGGCCACCATGCTTGTCTGGATTGTCATACAAGCCTTCTCACAGCTTCCTGGCTTCTACCTGTATCTATGTCACAACCTTGAAAAAGATTCTTCTGTTCAGGACTCTATGATCATTCCTGTGTGCATGCTAAGTCATTTCAGTTGTGTCTGACTCTTTGCAACCCCTTGGACTGTAGCCCACCAGGCCCCTCTGTCCATGGGATTCGCCAGGCAAGAATACTGGAGTGGATTGTCATGCCCTCCTGCAGGGGAGCTTCCTGACTCAAGGATGGAACTCACATCTCTTGTGTCTCCTGCATTGGCAGGTGGGTTCTTTACCAGTAGTGCCCCCTGGGAAGCGCATGGTGGTTTCTTGTGTTACTTAGAATAAAAGGTGAAGTCCTCGCCACAACTACCCACAAGTCCTCACGCTGACTGTTTCCTGCCACCTCTGTTCTTTCCTCTCCCATTCTCCTCCCAGATCATGGTGGTCCAGCCTGGGTGGGCTCCCCATTGAGCCTCATGCACACCAAGCCCAGTCCTGCTGCAGGGCATCTGCACTTGTCAGTTCTTCTGTCATCAACGGAGCCCACTCCTCCCCCAGACATCCACCACGGGGATTATGCCTTCGTTTCCTGCCTTCCAGGCTCTTTTCCATTGCCACCTCATCAGAGAGGTCTTCCCTGGCTTCCCTAAATAAAATAGACTTGCCACTCCCATATCACTTCTTTCTCCCTCCCTGTTTTATTTTCCTTCCGAGCACTTGTCACCTCAACTTTGTCTTCTTTATCTACTGTGTGTGTGCTAAGTCGCTTTAGTCATGTCAGACACTTTGTGGACCTCATGGACTGTAGCCCACCAGGCCCCTCTGTCAACTAAATTTTCCAGCAAGAATACTGGAATGGGTTGTCATTCCCTTCTTCAGGGGATCTTCCAAACCCAGGGATCAAACCCAGGTCTCCTGCATTGCAGGTGAATTCTTTACCCTTTGAGCTATCAGGCTTTATCTACAAGCTAGAGTTAAAGATCTGGGTGTTGGACTACCTTCATGACCAGTAGGATGACCCCAGGCCTGAATTCCAGAAGTGGGATTCAAAGGTTGAGATTCTTAGAAGGGGTCAGAAGGGGGATCCTGAACATTTCTGGAAGCCATTTCATTCTGTGCTGGGGAGAGAGAAAAGGAAGCCTGGATAGAACAGGGAGTCACAGATTGTCTAGGCAAATCACTTAGCAGAGCTGCTGGCTCGTAGTAAACTATCAACAAAGGTTTATTGTCATTACGTTATTACTGCTATTCCCTGGCCCTTGTTCCACATACATCAATTACAAACACTGGCAAAAATCTGTACTTTAAGGCACCTATATTGGGATTTCCCTGGAGGTCCAGTGGGCACTTCCACTGCAGGTGGCCCAGGTTCTATCCCTGATCAGGGAACTAGATCCCACGTGCCGCAACTAAACATCCCAAGTGCCACAGCTAAGACCCTGAGCAGCCAAATAAATAGAAAAACATATTTTTTAAAGGTATCTATATTAAATAGTGCAGTCATTTACTGAATCTAATCATTTTTTTACTAAAAACATCTGAATGCTTTAAAATTTATATACCTTTAAAAACATTTTTCAAACTATAAAACGTATGACAGCCAGAAGTAGTACCTGCTTCTACATGGGGTCCTATACTGCAGTGGGGGGCGAGGGATGCTATCAAACATTACTGGGCTTCTCTGGCAGCTCAGTGGTAAAGAGCCCACCTGCCAAGGCAGGAGACAGGTGTTTGATCGCTGGTCTGGGAAGGTCCCCCATGCTGCGGTGCACCAGCTTATTTTATTTATTTTTGTGTGCCACAACTACTGAGCCTGTGCCCAGAGCCCAGGAGCTACACCTACTGGGCCCACGTTCTGCAGCTACTGAAACCCTCACACCCTAGAGCCTGTGCTCCGCAACAAGAGAAGCCACACAATGAGAAGCCCCAGGCAGTGCAACTAGAGAGTAACATTCGCTGCAACTAAAGAAAAGCCCTCACAGCAATGAAGACTCGGCACAAGCGAAAATAAATAAATAAAAGTATTTAAAAAAAAGCCAAACATTATTGGGTCAACTGACAAAATTGAAACATAAATGATCAACGAGATAAAAGTTATTGTATCGAGGTTAAGTTCACTGAAGTTGCTATTGATATTGTGGTTAAGTAAGAGGATATTCCTGTTCTTAGGAAATCCCCATGTAGACATCTGGGGATGTGTAACTTGAGGTGTGTAATGTACTCCCAAGTAGTTTTAGAAGCATATTTGGGGTATGTGTGAACGTGTGTGTGACATGTGTAATGATGCAACAATGGAAAATGCTAGTGATAGGTGAATCTAGGCCAGAGTGAAAAGGTGTTCTTTATATTGTTTTTAGTTTTGTAACTTTTCTGTGAATTTGAAGTTATTTTCAAATAAATATTTAAAAATAACAAAATAATGCTCGTAGATCAGTGTTTTATAGGAGTGTAAGGAATATGATCAAATTGGAAGTAAAATAGGAGATTAAATTATCTATCTTCAAACTAACAAAGAGAAGATAAAATTCTCGCCTGTAAAGCTAATGGGGAGGGTGCTTTGTTTGTTTGGTGGTGGGGAAAGTAGCTTTTTATTTTTTTCAGCGCGTGGAAGGCCTTCAAAGAGTGAAAAATGTGATTTCACCTTAAAGAATCAGACAACTTGGGAAGATGATGAAATGCAGCATGTTTGATAACTCAAGATGCTTCTTGACTGGGAGGCTTCTTTGAAGTCGGTTAGCATTTCAGAGCTTCGAATGTTAATTGTATGCAAAGAAATAAAACACTTAAGCAAACTTCAATCTAAGGAGATTTGCATAAAGGATTAGGACCCCTTGGCCCTCCAAAATACTCTTCCATCTGAAAATGGGTGCGCTGTGCTTTCAGATCCCCCAAATTTCTTTGTGTTCTCATTGAAGTTCCATTTAATCCTTCTCTCTTCATTCACACCTTCTCTCTAAACCTCCCAGGCCTGCGCTTTGACAGCCAAAGTTCATTCTTCTCCCTGGTTGAGGGGGGTTGGCTCTTCATTAATTTCTCTAAGAAGATTACCAAGTGCTTGTTTGTTGTTGTTGAAGCAACTAATTTCCCTCAAGCTCTTTGTTTTTCCAACTGGTTTACACTTTAATGCCCTTGATTGAATTTCAACAACAAGGGATCCACTCGACCAACCAACTCTCTTTAGGAAGAAAACAAAAAGTGAGAACTTGGTGCAAACTATTTTAACCACAGGCTGGCTCTAAAAATATCTATTCAGCCATTTAGACAGTTTCCAAAGAGATGTGTCCTAATTAGCATATCATTCAGGCCTTCTTTCCTTCCTAAGTCAAGGTGACCTTCACCAAAACGGAATTTCTTTAATTACTAAGGGATGGGAAACATCTCATGTAACAACCTTGTCAAGGTAGCGGGGTTTTAAAATTTTGGTTTATGTTTTCTTTTTCTCCCTTTTTCCTAATATTTCTTGTCTTTAATGGTGTAAAGCTGGAACAGAATGACAGATCCTTCTCAAGAACTTCAATACAGAGATTTTAAAAGCGATCAGAAATGTTTCGGACACACTTGTTTAGAGATCCATTTTTACCAGGATAATTGTGTGGTGGCTAAGTGGGAACCCCCTTCACTCTGATTCACAGCCATTTAAACATTTGTGCCAGTTAATTACCATAATTGGTTTGTTTAATTAGCATGAGGAACACTGGCGCTTTCACACGGGGATGCCTCTATTTATTTGGAGATGGCTTCCCTGTCAGGCACCCCAAGGACACCAGCCTGGCTATTGTGGACCGAGTTTGGCTTCAAGTCTCCAGGGAGTTTCCCCCCTGTCTTAAGCACCTTGAAGATTGACCCTTGAACTTTCTAAGCCTAAAATGCTATTGATATTCTGTACTTTGTCAGAAGAAAGGAGATGGGGGGGAGGTAGGGCCTGAGAGCTGTGATGCGCTGCAGGAGGGTGGAGCCCAACGTAGCAGCAAACTTGCAGATCTATGGACTCCCCAGACTGAAGCAGAGTTCCTGGGGCTGTGTCTGAAGGCTGGATCTGGGGGGCCCCATGCTGCTCTGTTGAAGGCATGCTCGCCCACATATGATGAGTTTCTTTTACAATCAGCATGGAGGATGGAAACCGAATAGCCAAATTGTAAACCCCAGGAACAATTATTGAGTGACAACTATGTGTGGAGTAATCTACTAAATGGAGCATCACCCTTTGGGAGAGGTTGTCAGTGAGGAATTGGAATCATCTAGGCCTGAGACCCAAGTGGTGCTAGTGATGAAGAACCTGCAGGAGAGATGAGAGACCTGGGTTCAATTCCTGGGTGGGGAAGATGCCCTGGAGGAGGGCATGGCAACCCACTCCAGTATGCTTGCCTGGAGAATCCCATGGACAGAGGAGCCAGCCTGGCAGGCTACTGTTCTTGGGGTCTCCAAGAGTCAGACATGATTGAAACACACAGACACAAAGGCATGAGACCCAGCATCCAGCACTCTGTGGGGAAGAATGACAGGGAAAGTTGTCATCAGAAAATCCAATTTAAAGACATGCGGTTCTGTGTTCTGTTAATGTGAAGGTTTAATTATAGGATTTAACAATTTTGCAAGCACTTGTTACTATATTGTAATAGATTTTGGACCAAGTGCCTCTTTAAAACTCTGGAAAGGGACAGAGGAGAGGATTCTTTTAACAAAAGGAATCCCACATTCCAAAGGAAAATATCACAGATTCCAAATAGATGACGTTTGGCTTACTGTAAAATATTCCGAAGGAGAAAGCAGAAGTGTTCAGAATTCCAAATGGCTGAAATGTAAATTGAGGACAGAGTCCTCTCTTAGATTTCCACAAGGCAGAACCTGCAAACATATACATTGAAAAAGCGCTTCAAGGACTTTGAAGAAAATAACCTCAACATGAAATCTATTTATTATAATTTTGGTTAATAAAGACATTGAAAGCATTCAGTTTAGAACATTTTTATTTCTTAGTGTGGGAACGAAATTACACACTCAGATTTTTTTTTATTGTGTTTACAATTTTGTTTTGTAATTATTATTTTTAAAAAGTCACCCACCCTCTTAATACTGGCTCTAATGTGACTTAGCTGAAGACTCCTAGCTGAGCAATAACCCATCCTACACAATCATATAATTTAATGAAGGTAGATACACTCCATCTTTCAAAAACTGCACCAGCGCCCAGCTATTGATCAGACATATATCTAGGCGTGTCTTCTTGTCCGAGAGTTTTAATAATCTAATTTAAAAACAGGGTTCTTCTTTGAAAATATCTGAGTCTGACCCCCATGCTTCCTGCCACCCATAGTAATATTGAGCTAATATGATTAGGAGGTAAGCTAGTCTACAGCCTGATTTGATGAGGAAGTGGGAGGGGGTGTGAGGCCTCATTACTTGACAATTACTCTAACTTTAGAAAGAGTCTCTGTGTACTGGAGCTGTAATGAATAATTAAAAGAAGTGTGGCCGTCCACTTTAATTAGATCTCAGCACATTTTTCAAACAGGCATGAGGATGACTGGGTGAAACCAGCGGCCGCATTGTGTGTGAGAGCCAGAAATCTCTTAGGGAAGACCCTTTTCCCAGGGATCCCGCGGTTGTTACTATGCGGTGATGAAGTACCCCTTCTGAAAGGGTGCTGCCGTGGCAAAGGAACATCCACATTGGCACATCTTTCCCAGCTTCATCTGCCTTGTCAGCACCGTTGCTCTAGGCACCTCACCACCCTTCTGTCTGGACCAACATCAGAATGCGACTGCTTCTCCAGTCATCATCGTTATCAAGCCCGAGCGAATTCCGTGTGAAAAGCAACCACTAGAAGAACAGTGTTTGACATTACATTTTGAACATGAATAAGCAAATAGGCAAGTCGCCTCTCTGGGGTCAAGTTTTATAGTCATTTTTATGACCCAGGAAATCATTTTCGGTGACAGTGATGACAAATGCTGAACACAGGCCCTGTATAAATACATCTGTGAACGTGGCCTTAGAAGCACTGGGGTCATTGTCTACCCAGGGCCCTCCCACCAAGATACCTACTGCTTGGCAGGCACCTACTCCATTGGAAAAAAGAAGGTTAAGAAGGACTAGCATGTTGACTCGAAGTTTCTAACAAGATGTGAAGAGTGGGAGGGTGCCCTGTTTCACAGGCTGGTTAATGAGGTGGTGATACGCTTCGGTTTTCCTGAGATGGATACCAGCAGAGAAAGCGTGTGTGTGTTAGCTGCTCTGTTATGTCTGACTCTTTGCGACCCCTTAGATTCCTCTGTCCATGGGATTCTCCAGGCAAGAATAGTGGAGTGGGTTGCCATTTCCTCCTCCAGGGGATCTTCCCAACCCAGGGATTGCACTGGGGTTTCCTGCATGGCAGGGAGGTTCTCTGCCATCTGAGTCACCAGGGAATAGTTGGTGACGAAATTTCTCAAATGTGGCTCCCCTTTGGCATCCTCTTTTAAGAGAATTGTTAGAAATCAGAAAGTGAGTTTAAAATGAAAATCATCATAATCATCACACTTTACAAATCTTCTTCTTTCAGCCAGGTCACACCTCTGACCTATTAAATCTGAATTTCTGGGTGTAGGACCCAAGCACCGGAGTTTTAAAAAATTCCCCATGTGGGGCTTCCCTGGTGGCTTAGTGGTAAAGAATTTCCCCGCCAATGCAGGAGACACATGTTCAATCCCTGGTCCAGGAAGATCCTAAATGCTGTGGAGCAACTAAGCCCTGGGGCCACAACTACTGAGTCTGTGCCCAGGAATTGTAACTACCGAAGCCTACGTGCCCTAGAGCCTGTGCTCCACAACAAGAGAAGCCACTGCGATGAGAAGCCCTTGCACCACAACTAGAGAATAGCCCCTGCTCGCTGCAACTAGAGAAAAGCCCGTGTAGCAGCAAGAACCCAGCACAACCAAAAATAAATAAATAAATAAAACATTCCCCAGTTAGTTCAATACAGAGGCGAGTTGGAATACCAGTGGCTTAAGAAACATTTTGAAAGAAAATACTGGAGGGAATGTTCTTTTAGAACTTCGAGTTTTGATGGTTATGCTGGAGTTCTCCACAAACAAACAAAAATAATAATCATCAGTTAAAGGTGTTGAAATGTACTAACCTAACCGCACAAATATCATCGGCAACCCAACACATGTGCTTAAGAGCCCGCTGCCTCCCTGGGAGAGCCTGTTTGTGTTGCTTACAATGGAAGCCACTCCCACCATCTATTGAACTAGCTGGCACCAGGGGCTGCCCTTTATCTCATATTTAAAACACAAGCAATGCCTGAAATTCATTTTCAATTTATTTTCCAATCATATGAAAGGAAGAAAGGAAAGAGATTATTCTATTGAATCTTCTTCAGGCTGGTAAAATGTTGGCCAAGCCCGTGCTGGATGCGTGGCTGAGAGCTCCCAGGATGGTCTACAGGGAGCAGAGTTAATCGAATAAACTAATCTGGGCTGTGGAGATTAACTCTCAGTGGTTGCAGGAAACAGGGTGAGGCAGAATGCAAATCGCAGAGACCTCAAAGTGCTCAAGGGAGACAGTTTGGATGCTCCCTGCCTCACCCCAAGGCTGGATCCCCTTCTACCTGGTCGTAAATGTTTGGCAGTGTGAAGCTTAGAGGCCAAGTGTTTGGGCTAGTCACTCAGTCAGGTCTGACTCTCTGTGACCCCATGGACTGTACCGCTGCCTGACTCCTCTGTCCATGGGATTCTCCAGACAGGAACACTGGAGTGGATTGCCATTCCCTCCTCCAGGGGATCTTCCTGACCCGGGGATTGAACCCAGGTCTCCTGCATTGCAGGCAGATTCTTTACTGCCTGAGCCACCAGAGCAGCCCTTAGAGGGCAAAACATGATTTTTTTTGGCTTTTCTGAGTGCCTGGGCTGCTGCCCTGGGAAGCCAGAACATTTGTAGTGGCAGGGAGCCCAGGCTGTGTGTGCGCTGGAGGTAAATACTACCTGGAGGTGAGGATTGTGTTCAGAGCAATCCCGGACAGTGAAAATTGTCTGATTCTCTGGGCACATTCTTTCCAGTGACCTTTGATTCCCTCTGCCAAGGCACACCAGCCACACTGAGGGTGAAAGTCATTGTGTCAGAACTCCCGGTGTTCCTGGGGATGCAGGTTAAAGTCTCAGCCGGCCTCCAGGGTGGGAGGCAGGAGGCCTGCGAGGGCTCTGTGGGTCTGGAGAGGGCTTCCAGCACCCCGGGAGGCCTGTCTCCCTGTTTGTCTGGTTCTCAGGGAATCCATCTGAATGCGGGTCCCCTGGGATCTGCCGGCTCCTGCAACCCCTAGCTTCGAGGTTGGGAGCTCCGAGGACTTCACTTTGACAGTGGGAAGTGACAGCTGGGTCCCTGGAGGGACTGCCAGGCTCTCTGGTGAGTTGACACCTCCCCGCTCCCATTCCCCAGCACCCTTCCCCCATACTCCCAGAGGGGAGTAGGGTAGGAGCTAATTCTTCCACAATTAGGGTAAAGCATGGTATTGAGAACTCCCAACATCTCTAAATCACCCCCATCTCCCCCACCTCCCTCAGCAGCAGTCCAGCCACGGCCCCTAATCTCAGTGCTCCAGAGCACCTTCAGGGGCTCTGAGCAGGTGGCCTCAGTTTCACTCTTGGCCTCCTCAGATCTGTTCTCTAGGAGCAGCCAGAGGACTCTCCCCTGTCATAAGATCCAGATGAGCATCTGGGCTGCTCCCACCGAGCTCCGACTGCTCTCAGGATAAGGCCTGATACCTTTAAATATGATGCAAAGAGCCAACACATTAGAAAAGACCCTGATGCTGGGAAAGAGTAAGGGCAGGAGGAGAAGGGGACGACAGAGGGTGAGATGGTTAGATAGCATCACTGACTCAGTGGACATGCGTTTGAGCAACCTCCAGCAGATAGTGAAGGACAGGGAAACCTGGGTCACAAAGAGTCGGACATGACTGAGCGACTAAACACCACCAACACCCTCTAATAAATACCCAGCCTGCGCCTGGGACAGCAGACACATGGATTAGAGGGGTACCTGGGGAAACCAGGCGGGCTGGCTTTAAATCCTCCCTGTATGATGTTGGGCAGGTCCCAGAAACCCTCTGCTTTTTAAAAAAAATTTATTTATTTCTTTTAATTGGAGGCTAGTTAATTTACAATACTGTGGTGGTTTTTGCCATACATTGACATGAATCAGCCATGGGTGTACATGTGTCCCCCATTCCGAACACCCCTCCCACCTCCCTCCCCATCTCATCCCTCTGGGTCATCCCAGTGCACTGGCTTTGAGTGCCCTGTTTCATGCAATGAACTTGGACTGGTCATCTATTTCACATATGGTAATATATATGTTTCAATGCTATTCTCTCAAATCATCTCACCCTCGCCTTCTCCCACAGAGTCCAAAAGTCTGTTCTGTATATCTGTGTCTATTTTGCTGTCTCACATATAGGGTCATCATTACCATCTTTCTAAATTCCATAAATATGTGTTAATGCACTGTATTGGGGTTTTCTTTCTGACTTACTTCACTCTATATAATAGGCTCCAGTTTCACCCACCTCATTAGAACTGATTCAAATGCATTTTTTTAATAGCTGAGTAATATTCCATTGTGTATATGAACCACAACTTTCTTAAGGGAAACCTTCTCTTTGGCACTAACTGTGAAAGGGAAAGAGGATGCTAGTCCTGACCACATGGGTTTTTTTGTGAGGTCTGAACGGGTCAACAGAGGCTTAGAGGATTGCCTGGCACCCAGCAAGTCTACATCTTCTCCCGCCTTCTGCTGAAGCTTTCTTGACGTCAGCCAGGCAGGCTTGCTTTCTGTTCCTCTGGTGTGCCAGAGTCTTTGCACATGCAGTTCCCTCTTCCCCGCCTTGCCTTTTCCCCAATTAGAGAAGGCTCCTTGAAGCTTCTCAGTTTCTCCATCATCGGCTCTGATGGATACGGGAAGGAGGATGGACCCTTCCCTGCCCCCAAAGGAAGAGTGGCCCTCTCCCCCCTCCCGAGACTCACAGTTACCATCTGTGGATTTGACTAAACCTGTGCCTGAGATCACAGTAGGCTGACAGGAGCTCCAGAGTAGCCTGGGAAATTCTTCACAAATTTTCATCATCTCTGGAGGAGCAGGGTTCTAGGAGGGGAGTGGGGCTACTTGCGAGAGGCAGCAGAAGCCTTCTGCAGCACTGGGATCCTACCTAGGTCTGTGTCTCTATCTGCACACAATTCTCTTTTATCCTCAGAGGAATTTTACAGGGTTGGTGTTACCATCTTCTTGTTATAGACTGAAAGGGTGCAGAGAGGTTAAGTGACTTGCCCAAAAGCAGAGCTTTTCCAATGGGTGGAGCCCATTGGAGACACCACTCTCTCTTTTGGCACTCACACTAGAGTATGGTCCCGCTAGAATGGCCTGACCTTCACAGCTGAGCTAGAAGTTCAGTTCAGTTCAGTCACTCAGTTGTGTCCAACTCTTTGCGACCCCATGAACTGTAGCACGCCAGGCTTCCCTGTCCATCACCAACTCCCGGATCTTGCTCAAATTCATGTCCATCGAGTCGGTGATGCCATCCAACCATCTCATCCTCTGTTGTCCCCTTCTCCTCCCACCTTCAATCTTTCCCAGCATCAGGGTCTTTTCCAATGAATCAGTTCTTTGCATCAGGTGGCCAAGTCTTATCTTTCATCATGGAGACCTTCAGTTCTCAGTGGTTTAGGGAAAAATGAAACAAAACTATGTCTTTGGGTTTTCAGGGTAGCCTCTCTTTCAAGTCCCAAACCTGATGGCACCTCTTCCGGGAAATGGTCCAGGAAATGACAAAGCTCTCACTAAGCTTCTGCTCTACTTGATGGTATAAGAAACTCCCCATGACCTAACTATTTTGGTTCAAACCAGCACTTGACACTCTCCCTCCTCATTTTGCTCAAGGGAGAATGTTTCATACATGTCTATGGACCCCAATCACGTATCTGGAGTGTCCTCTCTCACTTCTCCGTAGTAAATTGCCAGTGTAGCAGGGATACTCTTCACAGCCACAAACTCAGATATATGAAAATGGACCTTTATTTTCCAATAACTGAACCAAACTTTGCTTTCCAGCCCAGATTCTACCCAAGAGCAGAAAATGTGATTTAGGAAACAGAGATAAGCCCAGTTCGGATTGTCCCTTTAGTCCCTTTTGGATAAATAACCCAGGCAAATGCAGGGCCTCCCCTCTCTCCTCTTCTCTCCTTCTTGGCAAGGTTGATTTCAGTTCTGGGAGCCAGGGGGGCTTTGTCAATCACCGAGGCATCCAACAAAGGCCTCTGGTCCCTCCTTATCAGTAGCTGTCCATGCTGGGCTCTGCCATTGGCCATGGTCATTGGCAGTCAAGCCTGGTGGCCCACATGGAGATGAGCTTGCCTTCCCGTGGGCCACATGGTGGCAGGGGGGTGGGGGGTGGGGTGGTTAACCATTTGAATGGGGCTGGAGATTCTGCCTTCTCTAATAATGTATGCTCAAGAGTGGGTGTGATGGGTGACAGGAATCTGTCTTTTACTTTGTATGTCTTTTGCTTGCATATTTTCTAGAATAAAAATATATATTGGGAGGATAAAACTTGAGCTTGGCCTCTGAACACAAAGCAACTGCTCCATCTGACACTCAATTGAAATGACCAATAATCTTTTCCAACACTGTTAATCCAGTATTGCCCATTGGATTTTCAACAGCCGGATGGAAATGTTCAATCATCACATCCTGCCCTGCCCTCTCTGCCATTTTACAGGTGAGGAAACCAAGGATCAGTGAGAGAGGTTGAGGATTATGTCCAAGGCCTGCCGTGGATAAATGGTACCACAGAGGTGAGCTATAACTTCTCAACAGTGAAAGGCATGTTGGTAGCTCAGGCATAACGTGTCTAAAATCTACCCTTGAAGCATCTCTTCTGTTTGAAATAACGCTTAGAGGTGCATCCTCAGCCCGGCTCAAGCTCACATTAAAAAACCCGGTGTCCGGACTTCCCTAGGGGTTCAGGGGTTAAGACTCCATGTTCCCAATGCAGGAGACACAGTTTTGACCCCTGATCCAGGAAGATCTCACATCCTGCGGAGCACCACACCCACAAAAAATAATCAATGGATCAAATGTCTTAGTTTGGGGTGCTATACCAAAATACCATAGATTGGGTGGCTTAAAAAACAAATGGGTCCCTCTCACAGTTATTGAGGGCAGAAGTCTGAGTTCAGGGTCGGCTTCTTGGTGACAGCTCTTTTCCTGGTTTGCGGATGGATGCCTTCCTGCTATATCCTCATGAGGCAGAAAGAGAAGTCATCTCTCTCTTGTCCATTCTTTTAAGGGCACTAATCTCTTTCATGAAGATTTCACCTTCATGACTGAATTACCTCTTAAAGGCCCCACCTTCAGATACCATTGCAATTGGGATTAGCGCTTCAAGATTAAGAATTTTGACACAAATGTTCAGTCCATAGCACCGTATATGTGAGGGCTTATTTCTGGGATCTCTATTATATTCCATTGGTCTATCTGCCCATCCTGACGCTGGTTTCATGCCGTTTTCTAATACTGTGGGCTTGTAGTGAGTTTCACAGTCCAGTGATATGAGCCCTCTAACTTTATTCTTCTTTTTCAAGATTGTTTTGGTTGTTTGGGGTCATTTGCAATCCCATATAAGCTTGAGGATTGACTTTTCTATTCTTTTTTTTTTTTTTTTTTTAAAAAAAAACCAAACTTGGGATTCTGATAGGGTTTGTGTTGAATCTGCAGATCATTTTAGGAAGCACTGACATCATAACAATGTTACATCTTTCTATCCATGAACAAACGACATTGTTCCATTTATTTAGATCTTTAATTTCTTCCACCTATTTCTGTAGCTTTTGGCATACAAGTCCTTCTCCTCCTCGGTTAGATTTATTCTTCAGTATTTAGTTATTTTGTGTGCTAATGTAAGTGGAATTGCTTTCCTAATGGCATTAGCATTTTTTAAAGCTCTCCAAGAGATGCTTATATGCAGTTGGGGTCGCAAACCACTGTTTTAGTTAAAGCTTGACAGATGGAAGGAGATCTCTCCCATACTCCCTGTCTCTATAGCTGGCAAGGACCTTCACCTTGAGTCATTGCTCAGTAACTTTTTTTTTTTAATAATTATTTTATTGAGGTGTAGTTGATTTACAATGTTGTGTTTAATTTCTGGTATATAATGAAGTAACTCAGTTATACATATACATACATATATATGCATGCAATACATCTACATATATGCATACACTTTTATACTGATATATATATATGTATAAATATACATATATATGTATATACAGTATAAAAGGATAGCCTGGTGGGCTACAGCCCACAGGGGTCTCAAAGAGTCTGACCCAGCTGAACAACTAAGCACAAACATACTCTGTGTGTGTGTGTGTGTGTGTGTGTGTGTGTGTGTGTGTGTGTGTATACATATATGTAAATATATGGGCTTCCCTGGTGGCTCAAATGGTAAAGAATTTACCTGCAATAAAGGAGACCCGGGTTCAATCTCTGGGTCAGGAAGATACCCTGGAGAAGGGAAAGGCAACCCACTCCAGTATTCTTGTCTGGAGAATTCTGTGGACAGAAGAGTCTGGCCGGCTATAGTCCATGATATTGCAAAGAGTTGGACACAGCTGAGCAAATAAGCACACAAATACTGTGTGTGTATGTATATATATATATATATACATATACATACATATACTTTTTCAGATTCTTTTCCATTATAGTTTATCATGGATATTGAATACAGTTCCCTGGCTACGCAGTAGGACCTTGTTGTTGACCCACTCTATATGTAATAATTTGCACCTACTAATCCCAAATTCCGAGTCCATCCATCCCCCACCCCTTCTCCCCTTGGCAACCACAAGTCTGTTATCTATGTCTGTGAGTCTGTCTTTGTTTCATAGATATGTTCATGTGTGTCTCATTTTAGATTCCACATACAAGTAATATCATATGGTATTTGTATTTGTCTGACTTACTTCACTCAGCATGATAATCTCTAGATGCATCCATCTTACTGCAAAGGACGTTATTTCATTCTTCTTTAATGGCCGTTAGTAACTGCTTTCTGGTGCATGCATGTGTAGCTTCCTTCTTGGAAAATACATTTTAAAATTTGTTAGATTTCAAATAGGCTGCACCTGCACGCTGATGGTGGTCCTCTTTCTACCCCCTACCTTTCTTCATATTCCCATTTGTTTCCTGGAGGGATGGCCTGTTTATCACTGACTCCTCTGAAAGACTGGATTCATCCAGGAGGTAGCTGACATTGGCTACAGAGCATCTCCTACTGGGATGGGACTGGGGACCAACCCCCCTTCCTGAAAAGCAACGATACTTGATTTCAACCAAATAGCACAGGCTGGGAAATGACCCCCTGTGCACAAATAGCAGCATTCAGACATGCAGAGTGTGGCTGGCTGATGGATGGGTCGGCTGGAGAAAGGAGGGGGTCTGCTTTGATTGAGGAGACCAGCACAAACACCCCACGATGGTCATATATGCCATCATCTGATTGTGCCCACCTTCCTTCACATTTATTACGTGCGCTCATTACGACTGGTATCTAGGGGCCCCCAGCCCCAGACACTCACTCGGGGACAGGTGGCCTTCCGCTGCAGGGTTTCCGGTCAGAAATTCACAACAATGAGGACTCCAAGTTCACCAGCCCGATTGGCAGTGCTTTCTGAGAAACCCAACAGATGGGCTCTAATTGCAGACCTGTTGTGGGGACATTGTTAACAAACACACAAGTAGCTGTATACAGGGCTTTTTGGAACCGAATGTGACTTGGCAGCTGGGGATGGTGATCTAATTACCAACATCTGAGTTTCTTGTTTAATGAAGGGGAATGTGGAAAACGGCCGTGCTAGAGGCAGCCGGGGGATGAAGGCAGCCAGGGCTGTGACTGCGCTGTGCCTGCAGTCTCTGGGCGGCCAGGTGCCTTCCTGTCAACCAGCCACCTTCTCTCCCCTCTCCCCAGAGTCCAAACATCACTTTTGGGAGAGAGGATGGAATTCTTGGGATCCTTAGGTATCAACCATGGACCGTTAGAGAACAGCATAGTTGGAGGCACGCTGGTCCATTAATATCCATCAGATTTTTATTCTTAGATCATCAAGTTGACATTCCAGGAAAAAGATATCATGTTTAATATATGGCTTCCTATATCTTCATGCACAATGCTATTTAAACTTGAAATACATTTGCCCCATTTTCACAGTTCACACATTTCAAATAATACTTGTTCAGGCTTCTATATACTTGCTTGTCCAAGTGCTATTCTAAGCACTTTACCTGATTAGCTCATTGACACTTTTTTCTAAATTATTATTTTTCTTTCTTTCTATGCCACAAGGTTTGCAGGATCTTAGCTCCACGACCAGCGACTGAACTCAGGCAGTGAGAGTGCTGAGTCCTAACCACTGGGCCACCAAGGAATTCCCTCTAAATTGTTTTTTAATTTTTAAAATTGTATTTCTTCTAACTCTACTGAGGTATGATTGACAAATAAAAGTTGCATCTATTAAGGCTGTATGATGTGATTTTTTTCAAAGGTGTACCACATGATGATTTAATATATGTTGTGAAATGATCACAATAATCAAGGTAATCAACATATCCATCACCTCACATAGTGACGATTTTGTGTGTGTGTGTGTCGTGAGAACACTTAAGATCTATTTTCTTACCAGATTTCCATTATGCAAGATAAGTATTGTTAACTGTTATCAACAAGCTGTACTTGAGATTCCAGAACATATTTATCTTATAAATGAAAGTTCACACCCTTTAACCAGTATCTCCCCATTTCTCCCACTCCTCATTTAATCCTTCAAGTAACCCTAAGACATAGATGGCATTCTTGCTTCCAGTTTACAGATGAAGAAACTGAGGTACAGAGAAGTTAGGTTACCTTTTGGGGAGAGGTTGGCCTCGGGTTAGGTTCTAGCCTCAGGTTGACTTATCTGATGTAAGTCATAAATGGCACTCAAGGAGGGCTTGGTGAGTCCCAGATACTGAGCTTTACAGGCTTGATCTCAGTTAGGCCTCCCAATACCTTTATGAGGTAGACACCTATCATTGTCTCTGAGACTTGGAACTGAGGGTCGGAAGATTGAGGAACACACTCAAGTCACAGAACTCGTGCTCTGCTGAGCTGGGATTCAAACTCAGAGTGCCTTCTCTGAGCCTCACTGTCCTGTCACTTTAAGAGAAAAGGATCTGAGACGTGGCATCACTGCAGAGGTTCTTTGTTTTTGAGGTCCTTAACCTCGTGGTCACAATGTCCATTTAAGAGGGTCCATGGAAGAAGCTGGGGTTTCCCAGGTGGCTCAGTGATAAAGAATCTGCCTGCTAATGCAGGAGACATAGGAGACACAGATTCAGTCCCTGGGTCGGGAAGATCTCCTGGAGGAGGGCATGGCAACCCACTCCAGTATTCTCGCCTGGAGAATCCCGTGAGCAGGGGAGCCTGGTGGGCTACAGTCCATGGGTTTGTAAAAAAAACTGGACACGATTGAGCAACTAACACTTTCACATTTCACTTCAGTTCTAACTTCAACAAAAGAGAAATAATTCACCCTAAGCAATAACATAAAAGCACCATAGAGTGTGATCAAAGCGCATGGATTCTAGAACCAGACTGCCTGAGTTCCAATCTTGATTCTTTCAGCAAACACAACCTAGCAATCCTGGGCAAGTCACACATTCTCTCTGCCTCAGGCTCTCTATCTGAAAAATGGGATTGAAGTAAATGAGCTAATACATGCAAAATTCTTGGAACAGTACCTGGCCAGAGTAAACTGTTCAACAGATGAAATCAATGTGGGCTAATGTTTCAGTTACCTACCATAATATGGCACATACAAAATAAACACAAACCCAGTGGCTTAAAAGTTCATGGGTCTGATGGGAGGATAGGTGATTCTGCTGGGCTGGGCCAGGCTCACTCAGAGGTCTCTAGTCGGCTGATAGGTCACCTGTGGATTGATTTTGTGGCCCTTGGCCACATATCTGTTCACATCTTGGGAGTTGACTGGCTATCGGCCAATCTAGGATGGCCTCCCTCTGTGATCCATGTGGTCAGTAGGCTTGTTTAGGCACATTCCCTGGTGGTGGCAGAGTCCAGAGAAGCATGCAAGGTGTTATGAGACCTAGATTTGGAGCCAGCACCATCACTTCTACTATAGTCTGTTGGCCAAAGCCAGACCCAAGTTCAGCCCATATTTATGTATTAAAGTCCTAAACCCTAGTACCTTAGAATGCGACTGTATCTGGTGTTTGTTGTTGTTGTTTAGTCGCTGAGTCATCTCTGAGTCTTTGTGACTCCATGGATTGTAGCCTGCCAGGCTCCTCTGTCCATGGAATTCTCCAGGCAAGAATGCTAGAGAGGATTGCCATTTCCTTCTCCAGGGGATCTTCCTGACCCAGGGATCAAACCATGTCTCCTGCTTGGCAGGCAGATTCTTTCCCACTGAGCCACCAGGGAAGCTCCCAATCTGGAGATAGGACCTTTAAAAAGATGATAATGAACCTGGAAATTATCAGACTGAGTGAAATAAGTCAGACAGAGAATGACAAATATATGATATCACTTACATGTGGAATCTAGAAAAAAAAATTGTACAAATGAACTTATTTCTTATTTACAAAACAAACATAGAGTTACAGATGGTAGAAAAGAAGCTTATAGTTACCAAGGGGGAAAAAGGGGGAGTGATAAATTGGGACATTAGGATTCACATAGACATACTACTATACATAAAACAGATAACCAATAAGGACCTACAGTGTAGCACAGGGAACTCTACTCAATACTCTGTAATGGCCTATATGGGAAAAATATATATATATTTATGTATGGTGCTTGCCTTTTGGCTCAGTGGTAAAGCATCTGCCTGCAATGCAGGAGTTACAGGAGATGCAAGTTCAACCCCTGTGTCTGGAAGATCCCCTGGAGAGCATGGCTACCTACTCTGATATTCTTACCTGGAGAATCCCATGGATAGAGGAAGCTGGCAGGCTAAGTCCATAAGGTTGCAAAGAGTCAGGCAGGGCTAAAGTGACTTAGCATACACACATATATGTATAACTGATTAACTTGGCTGTACAACTGATACCAGCACAACATTGTAAATCAATTATACATTTTTAATTGCTTTTTTAAATAAAAAAATCAATTTTTAAAATTTTAATTAAAAAAACAAAAAGATGATTAAGGTAAAATGAGATCATATGGGTGGGGTCCTAATCCATTATGACTGGTGTCTTTATAAAAAGAGGACATCTTGATGTCCACAGATGTGCACAGACCATGTGAGGACTCAGAGAGAAGATGGCCATCTACAAGGCCAGAAGAGAAGCCTCAGAAGAAACCAACGCTGCCCACACCTTGGTCTTGGACTTCCGCCCTCCAGAAACACGAAAGAATACATTTCTGTTGTTGAAGCCCCTGGTCTGTATGGTTCTTTGTTGTGGTTGCCCTACAAACTAATACAGATTTTGACTGGGCAACAGACTTTACTTCTTGACGTGAGGAGGTGCTGCAATAACATTGCAAATAACATGTTCAATAGAGAGGCATGAAAAACTAGGGTTGTTTTTGCCATCAATTTACTGCCCCTAGAGATGGGTGTGAAGAGCTGAGCTCTTCAACATGGCAGAGAGAGAGTGATGGGTTAGAAATCAGGAAGCTTGGCTCTACCTCCCAACTCTACCTTCATGGGGCCTTGGTTTCCTTATCTGTGTTGTGAGGGGGCAGGATCAGCTCTTGCTATGTTTTCCCACAGCTCTGATAGTTAGGGATCAAGTTCCTATGACAAACCTAGACAGCATACTAAAAAGCCAAAACATCAGTTCTCTGACAAAGGTCCATCTAGTCAAAGCTTTAGTTTTTCCAGTAGTCATGCACAGTTGTGAGAGATGGGCCATAAAGAAGACTGAGCACTGTGGAATTGATGCTTTTGAACCGTGGTGCTGGAGAAGACTCTTGAGAGCCTTGGACTGCAAGGACATCCAACCAGACAATCCTAAAGGAGATCAACTCTGAGCATTCAATGGAAGGACTGATGCCGAAGCTGAAGCTCTAGTACTTGGGCCACGTGATGCGAAGAGCTGACTCATGGGAAAAGACCCTGATGCTGAGAAAGATTAAGGGCAAGAAGAGAAGGGGGTGACAGAAGATGAGATGGTTGGATGGCATCACTAACTCAGTGGACATGAGTTGGAGCAAATCCCGGGAGATTGTGAAGGCTGGGAAAACTTTGCATGCTGCAATTCACGGGGTTTCAAAGAATCAGACACGACTGAAAAACCGAACAACCACAATCAGCCCCAGGCTCCTACCCATCTCTCCAGTATCTAAGTTTGAATCAGGAAAAGACACTCCTCCACTGACCCTATGGGGATTTCACCCTTAACCTCACAAATAACTGCTTCCTGCCCACGGACAGAGGGCACCTGCCCAGGAGCCTTTACCTAACACTGCCTAACAAAGAGAAACCCTGCTTCAAAGCCTTGAATAAAGGAAAAGCCAACACTAGTATCTTTCCTGTTATCTCCTGGACTAGTCCCCACCCCCTCAGGAGGGCAACGCAATTGAGTATGGATTTGGGGGAGCTTTGCTTGTGGCCTTTGGAGAATCTGGCTGACAGTAGCAATCAGAAGGGAAAACTCAGACAAGTAAGAATGAATGGGATCCCAGCACACGAGAGCTATTAGAAGAGGAGGGGTAGCTAAGGAGAGGGAACACTGGGCAAATCTAATGCACGGCCATCAGGTGACTCGGATGAAATGAGCAGCAGGTTATGAGAATTCCCCTAGTAAACATGGCAGAATCCTTGAGCTGGTGAAATTGTGGATAGACGCAGTGAAACGGCCAGAACTTTTGAAAAAGCCATGAAGGAATGTCACAGATACCTGAGAATCAACAAATCCCATAATATAATAATAAATCAACAATCCCATGATGATAACAAACTGGGTTATTACAATCTGCCAGACACTGATGGATATATTTTAAGTGTATGAGTTCATTGCATCTTTACCAAAGTCCTGTGAGGTAAATACTGAAATCCTGTTACCACTATTTGTACAGAAAAGGCAGAGAAGCAAAGAAAAATTGACTGTCTCACCCAAGGTCTCGTGGCCAATAAGGAACAGAGTTGTACTTGAACCTGAGCAGTTTGTGTCAAAAGCCCAGGATCTTAAATGTTTTTGTTAAATCAAGTCTCCGTATTTTCTGGAGCCTGGTATGTGAGAGATGGAAAGTGGCCCATTTTATAGATGAGGAAACTGAGGCCCAGAGGGATCTTTCAGTAGCACCAGTTGTCTGCACTCTACTCATCATGCTATGTTCTTTTCCACTCGAAAGTCTTATCCTCTGAGTCTTGATGAACTTTTACTTATTGGCCAAGACTCAGCTCAAGTGGCACCCTCTCTGGGAACCTTCTCTTATCACCTCAGGCAAATCATGTTTTTCCTCTTTTGGTTCCCACAGAATTCAGCTTGTGTCCTTATTAGTTTGTTTTTCATATGCAGTAAGGATTTTCTTTTTTCTTTTCGGAATGCTTGAAAAAGTCAATTGCATAATGGATACATTTTAAATATTCATGTTCCCATCAACTAGAATTTATGTTTGTTAACATTTAGCCATATTAGTTACAAAAATTGTTTAAACAAAGAACTTGAACATAATAAATAAGCTTAGAGGGTTTTTTAAAAAATAAAAGATAAAAAAAAATCACAGGTGAAGTTGAAGTACCACATCTGCAGTCCACGTTCCCTTCTTGCCCATTGACATGAATCTGTTGAGCATTCTGAAGATCGATTTTTAAATTCATATGTGTCTATTTACCAACATGTGTGTGTGAAATGTAACATGCATTCAGAAAATAACCAAGCAATATATGTGTACAGGGGGATAAGCGGTTGATATCTACCACCAAATGACAAAGAGAAAACATTGAAAATACCCCAAAGACTCAATACACTTCCTCCCTGGTTATAATCTTTCCTCTACTTGATCACCAATAAATTTTTAGACAATGTAATATAACTTTTCAAGATTTCAACCTTGGTGTAAATGGAATCACTCAGTAAATATTCTTTCTTGTCTTGCTGCTTAGGCATGATGTTGCAACTTTGAAATAGTATGTGTGCATACCATGCCATTGAATGACATACCTCAATTTATTTATCCATTTGTCAAGACATAGGCATTTGATCTCTTCCCAGTTTGTACAAACTACAAGAACCTTGCTATTTTGAGTGTTTTTGCCCATGTCTGCTGGTTTATATTGCACGTACTTTTCTAGGACACGTGCGTAGTGGAAGAATTGCTACATCAAAGGATGTATATGACGCTGGTTGTGCTGGTGGTGGTTTAGTAGCTAAGTCATGTCCAACTCTTGTGGCCCCATGGACTGTAGCCTACCAGGCTCCTCTGTCCATGGGATGTCCCAGGAGTGGGTTGCCATTTCTTCCTCCAGGGGATCTTGCCGACCCAGGGATCGAACCTGATCTGTGGCATTGCAGGTAGTCTCCTGCATTGCAGGCAGATTGTTTCCCGACTGAGCCACCAGGGAAGACCCTGGATGATGCCAAATTGTTTTCTAAGAGTCTGAAATCTTAACTATAATAGCAAACTCCCTTACCAAAAGGATGTGTTGAAGAAATAAATGAGATTTCAAAAAAGCAATATAATGACTACAAGGAGGAGGGTGGCATTACCTAGTATCAGAGGCTGGGAATCTAAGCATCTGTCTACTGAAGGAGCATCTCCTTGTGGCACCTGAAGGCTGTGGACCCCAGAATTAGCTGAAATCAGCTTCCCTGGAGGGTTGTAAGGAACTCATCACACTCATCCAACTCTGACTGGATGGCATCTGCTGACAAAGCAGAAGAATAGATGTCCGCACTGATGTGGACTTTATCTCTTGACTGCTTCATTACATTCTACCCAGAGTAGTACTGACAAGCATTCACCAGCAGGCAGCCAGAACACAGGGCTACCCAAGCTGCACTGGAGCGGCCCTGCCTCAGTTTCCTTTTTGCTTTTCAGAGACTCCTGGGGACTAAGAATTATCACAGTGATCCAGATTCAAGGTCCTCTTGGGGGTGGCTCTAGTATATGCCCCTTCCACTTTTATCCCCAATATCCTCAAGAGGACCCCACCAGGGTCTCCCCGAATGACTGAGAAACCCCTTCATTATTCTGCCCAATATGTCAGCAAGGGCTGTGTACAAATCCAAGGATTCTCTTGCCAAATGTACAGCCTGTTCCCCAGGCTTTCACGTTATAATGAAATGGAGAACAAGCAAGACATCTTAATATCCTATTCTACTAGAAAGTGAGATTCCCCCCTCCCTCTCTCTTAATAGATAAATTAATATCATCAAACATTCTGAAAAGATCCTTTGTGAAAACATCTCTCTTGCCAAAAAGAAAAGTTTATTATAAAACTGGAGAAATTTGTTTCAACTTGTAAAAAGCCCTATGCTCAGTGGTGAATTTGGTTCCCCTCCCTTTTTTTCCCCCCTTCTTCAATTAATTTCACACTAATCCATTTCTTTATCAGGCGTTGGAGTGAATGCATGTGGAGTGAGTGATGATGATGAAGGGGCAATGGAGGTGTTTGGCTCTGTAATTTCATCCTTGAATTTTGTGATTACTAACAGGACAACTTTTTTAATTTGCTCTTTTGTCTGGATTCCCTGGCTGGCAATCTGCTTGGTGAGCTCGGCTTTTTAATCAATCACCTAGATAATCAAATGTCACTGGCTATCTGCTCCGTGTAATTACTTTTGCAATTAAAAATCAACCTCAAGTTGCCTCATCTAATTAGAGGGATGGGCAGATTTTCATCTAGATTGATTTTTTAATAAATATTGACTTAAAATGCCATAATCTCATCATATTCTTTCATTTTCTTTGTACCAAAAATCAAACAAATGGAAGAATTAGCAAGCAGAAGGAATCGTGGGACTTCAAAAGCTTCTGCTGGTTCAGACACACAAAACTATGCTATACAGAAGCCCAGCTTAGCTCGCCTAATAACAATACTCAAAAGCTTCCACCTTTTATTGGGAAAAAGAACAAAGCCATCCAACGATTATATTTCACACTAACATTGTTGCAAGCCCACAATTCTAAGGGCTCCTACTTTCATTTGTCGTGCTGCCAGAGACAATCATTTCTATCAATATGATTATTTCTTTAAAGCAATCCCATACATGCTACTAAAACTTTTAGTCATTAGCAGGAATATATATATAGGAATATACACACACATGTGTATATATATATACATCATGCTCGTACCACCACTGTGAATTTTCTTAAACATACCAATGCCACTAGAGGCAGATAATTTTCTCATCTTTGCTGTCTTGGATCTTTTACGTATTGTAATTAAAACATTGTCAATAACACACTTCATTGCTTTTTGGTTGTCGTAGATGATGTTAAACATGGCAAATCCACAGTCTGGTAAGGGGATTACCTACAGGAAAATAACACACTTTGCTCAGAAAGCAATTGTCCTAAAATGAAATGTAATGGTATCTTGTATGTCTGCTTTTAAAAAAAAAAAAATCACGTCGGTGACCCTGACAGAATTCAATTTAAACCTCAGCTGACTGGGGGCATGATGAAGCAGGAATAATGCTTCTAGCATTTCTGCTTTATTCCATCACAAAGAAGGGACTTCTGCCTTCTTGTGCATTCACATTACCAGGGAGGAATAGTGAATTGGAATCGCCCACATCTGCCTGCACAGTTCACGCTAAGAAAAGGGAGAAAAAAGCCATAACCAAGGAACGTCAAACTTTCAGCTCTTATTGGCGGCCAAACAAGTGAGGGGTCAGGACAGACCAAAATAAAAGAGGCAAAGACAGTAAAAGGGAGAGCAGTGTTGCGCTCTGTGGCTCCCTCCATGAGGCAGGGAAGTACCTGCTTGTGGGGATGGTTTGTCTGCAATGGTAGCCATGCTACCAAAGTGAAGTTCAAGTCACCATTTCCCCAAAGGATAGTTCATGCTCCCGAAAAACCTGACTCCAAAATGGGGTGCTCTGTGGTCAAATTGGGCTTCCCTTGTGGCTCAATTGGTAAGGAATCTGCCTGAAATGTGGGAGACCAGGATTCAGTTCCTGGGTATGGAGGATTCCCCTGGACAAGGGCATGGCCACCTACTCCAATATTCTTGGGCTTCCCTAATTACCTTTTTTTTTTTTGCCAAATGGTAAAACACTTAATTTTTTTTTTATTTTTCAGTGGGTTTTGTCATACATTGATGTGAATCAGCCATAGAGTTACACGAATTCCCCATCCCGGTCTCCCATCCCACCTCCCTCTCCACCCGATTCCTCTGGATCTTCCCAGCCCAACAGGCCCGAGCACTTGACTCAAAAGAAAGAAACCACAACATTTTCTGCCTCCTTGCTGGAGAGAAACAATACACGTTATTCTTGAACATCTCCAAGAAGTCTTTCCATAAGCCTGTTTGGCTTATGGAAATTTATCAAATTTATTTTTCCTTGGATTGTCCCAATCTATCTATCTTTATATCTACTATCTATCTATCATTTATTTCTTTAGAGGATACCATGTGGAAACACTCTCTCAGTGCACACTTTGGGAAGTGATGGTATTTTACACCACATAAAGAATCTCATTTTTCTGCACCATCAGCCTCTCTGGGGGATAAACCTTGTCTTCTAGATGTGTCACTGATTATGTTTTCTAAGTGCAAAGTGATGTCTGGCATGTCGGAGTGTGCTTATGGCCATCTCCAGTGACCTGCTGCAAATGAGGAAGGCGATGGAGGGTGGGAGGTCCTGGGATCATAGTAACTGGGTATCCTCTGTGCTTCTTGCCGGAGGGAAATTCTGTAGGCCTGTGCCCTGACACCATGCTCTGTGCAGGTGGAAAGAGTTGCTCAAGTACCCACTGCAGTGTGCAGGAAGGTTGAGATCCCACTGAAAGTTTGAGAGAGTAATAGAAAGAGGAAAGGGGAAAGGATAGGAGTGAGACTTGTTGATCATTACTGAACATATACCCTATTGTAGGCACTGGGTTGAACATTCTTTCCACCTGTTCTTTTCATTTAATCATCCTAACAACTCTGTGAATCCAGCATGGTTTGTATTATTCTTCTTCCCATTATACAGATGAGGAAATGGAGGCTTCAAAAAACAAAGTGCCTGTGAAAGGCAACGGGGCTGGGAATGGGCAGAGTTTAGCCCCAGATCCGTCTCTGGAAGCCATCAAATACTTGAGGCTCTGGACCAATTTCATCTTCTAGGAGTCAGCCTGTGGACAAAAGGTGGCGGCTTCTCACTTGGGGGAAGGATGGCGCTGTTGGGGAAGAAACATCCTTGTAGGGAGGATCAGCTGTCTGTTGCTATAAAAATTCTGTGTTACAAGACACTGCAAAAATGACTTGACGAATAAGCATTTAAGCTTCTGAGTCTGCTGGTTGACGGGGAGTTTCTTTAGCTCTCAGCTGGCCCAAGTCATGAGTATGACGTCACCTCTGGGTTGGCTAAGGGTTGCTGGTAATCGGGGCTGGCTTTCTCCCTGGTTTCAGGGTATACTGGTTGTTGTGGGTCTAGGATGACTTTGCCTGGGACAACTGGAGTTCTGGGCTCGGTTCCATGAGTCACATCTTCCAACAGGTTGGCCTGGGTGTGTTCTCATGTGGAAGGCAGAGGGGCAGGAGGGGAAGAGAAGATGTACAAACACCTTTCAAGCCCCTGCTTGCCTTGTGTTTATTAATCTCTTAGTGACCAATGGGAGTCACAGAGTCCAAGGCCAGGCACTGCAAGGTTACAGAGCCCAGAGCAAGGATCCAGGGATGGTGAAGGTTCACAAAGGACAAGTGACAAGCCGCAAAGCTACGGTTTGCCAGAGCTCACCTCATCAGACAATGCGGGTGCAGGATGCATCATCCATGCCATACCGAGCTCTGCCCTTCCTTCCTGGGCTGCTGGGGGACTGGGTACCATGGACCAGTGGATACGGGATTCCTTATTCCAGAAAGATCAGTCAGTGGTTGGAGACTCTCCCCACCCAAGAGACTTAAACACCTCTCTCAATGAAAGCCAAGGAGAGTTCACACATACAGGGCAGGTGGACAGGTGACTGGCAATCTGCTTTTCACACTGGCCCTGTGCTGGGGTTGGGTTGGTGGCCAAGCCCCAACTCCAGGTTTCCACAACAGGCACCCTCAGGACCCAGAGAGTTCACACATACAGGGCAGGTGGACAGGTGACTGGCAATCTGCTTTTCACACTGGCCCTGTGCTGGGGTTGGGTTGGTGGCCAAGCCCCAACTCCAGGTTTCCACAACAGGCACCCTCAGGACCTCAAGAAGTTCTGGAGGTGTCAGAAGCCCAGGGTTCAAACTCAGATGCCAGAAGGAACACTGAATAAATACAATTGCATTCTTTCAGCACAGATATGCTTTTGTTTGTATATAAAATACACAGAAATCTTCTTTAATTCAATATGGAAGCATGCTCTCTACTCTTTTTTTCTTAAAATGTGATCCTTTGTTAAACTTGATGTTGTTTCCTGCTTTTGTTAGCATCATGGTTACAGAGGTATATTTCGTTTAAGAAGAAAACACTAATCAGCGATATCAATGTGAGGACACAGGACCATATTTAGTTGGTCTTTTTGTTGGACATTGATAGGGAGTGGTGGAGACTGCAACAAACTGGAAAAGTACTCCGTTCATCTGAACAATGCATTGCATCTGCTTGTTCACTCCAACCACCACTGGCTGGGTGGGGATGTGGGTGCCATCTCTCATGGCTTTATTTTCAAAAGTAGCTGGAAACCTAGATTTTGATGTGCTTTTGAATGATGGTTTCTGTTCAAGAAACAGACATGCAGACAAAAGAAAACTCACCTGTGGGTTGTATCTAGCCATGGGTCACTGGTTTTTAATCTCTAGTCTAGGCTAATGACCACATTGCATAGCTAGGGAAACTGAGACCCGGAGATGAGAAGGGACTTGCCTGAGATCACAAACAGTCCATTTCAGAGACTAAACCAGCGTCAGCCTCACGGTCTGGCCTTTGATACTTTCCCAGTCTTAGGTTCTGGTGGATCTGTCCTCTCTTATGCAACTGTATTATAGCATCTCTTGCTCTGGGTTTAACTTTTAGTCTTTTGTTAGAGGGAGCTTTCTGAGGACAAGTACTATGGGGGTTTTTCCTGGGTATCCCTAGAACCTAGTAAAAGAGTTAGCACATAATAAGTGCTCATTACACCTTTAGGGAACAATAGAGATACAATCGAGAGAATCATGAATGAAGTGAGAATAAAATAGCAAATCCTATTTATCCAGCCAGTATTCTTCACCCACACACTATCATCAGGGTTTTTGCAAAAGATGAAAAAGAGAAATAAGAGACAGTAGAGCAGAGAGGTTGAGAGAATGGCACTCTTGGGGTCAAATGCTGGCTCTGTCATTTACTAGCTTTACTAGCTATGTGATCCCAGGCAAGACGCTGATGCTCAAATGTTCCTGTCTGTAAAAATGGGTTCATAACGGCACCAACATCAAGTGGACTGTGCGGACCATGTAACATAATTAGCTCGGTGCCCCATGTAGTAGGTGCTCGATAAATTCTCTCTAGTATTATTACTAAACATGCAGCTGGGCTTCCCTGGTGGCTCAGTGATGAAGACTCTGCTCACCAATGCCAGGGACATGGGTTTGATCCCTGGTCTGGAAAGATCCCACATGTGGCAGAGCAGATAAGCCTGTGCACCACGACTACTGAGCCTGCGCTCTAGACTCCAGGCGCTGAAACGCCTGAAGCCCGAGACCCCAGAGTCAGTGCTCCACAACCAGAGAAGCCCCTGCAGTGAGAAACCCGTGCACGCAACTAGAGAAAGCCCACGCGGCAACGAAGACCTAGAGCAGCCAAAAAAAGAATTTTAATAAGTAAGAAAGAGAGAGAGAGAAGCTAAATGGCTTTTTCTCCTTCAGCAGTTCCCAGCCTGCCGCCCACCCTCCACAGATAAAGTGGCCACAGTGGACAGGCAGAATTCGGAAGCCAAAGCCAGGCTGTGGCAGGAACTCAGGGCCTGGGGCCACCAGCCCTGCTTCTGGGACTCTCAGCTTTCTCTGTCCCATGCCTGCTTTGAAGTCAGACTCCTTGGGAAATCAGTAGCCTCCTCGGCAGCCAGGGATGCAGAGACATGCTGCCATGGCTTGCTCAATGGAGCTTTTCCTGCGTGAGCCTCAGTAAACACGTCCTGAGGGTCTCCGAACTCGGTCTTGGCCCTGGCCTGAGCATCAGCAGGCAGAAGGGGCCGCAGAAGCGGGATCCTTTATACGTCTTCATCTCTCTCCTCTCCAGGAAAACAGGCAGCCACTGCTGGGTCTCAGTTGTCCATTCCGGCTGAGCCTGAGATCATTCTAGAGACAGCCAGCCCGCCGGCCACGTAAGCCATCGTGTGCTGAGGCAAGCGGTCTCTGGAAACCAACACATTCTAATTTAGGTGTTGGGTCCACTTAGAAAAGCGTTCTCTTTCCAAACTCAATTATGGCTTTTTAATCATCATTATTATGATCATCATCATCATTATTATTGTTCTCGTTGCAGTATTATATACGGTAAGGCAATCCCCCAAGTTGAATTTATGACTGAATAAATGCACCAGCGAAGAAGAAGAATGACCCTGTTTTTCTCAGTATAATATTTTAGTTGCGTTTGCATTTGGAGGAGGATTTGTGGTGAGCGGAGGGATTAAATCCCATGAAATCATTATACAAATTTCCAAATGTCAAGTACTCTGATAGAGATTATGATTTTATCTTCTTATTTTGACAGGAAACCGTGTGTGGTCACCTCTGTTCTAGAACAAGCGAATCAGGGAGGCCAGGGGAGACCAAATAAAGAGAGAGGCGCTTGCAAGTTTCCTGAGCGGCTGTCTTTTTTATTCTGCTTGCTTGTACGACAGACTGTAATAGACATTTTCCTTTGCACAAAATAATAAGAGCAGTACTTATCGCACGGTGCCTCCAGCCAGTGGCAAAAGGAAATTAGAAAAGTCCAATGAAGCTGAGAAGTAATTAATCATCATACAGTGGGGCCTGTCAAATCAGAAGGGTCCTTCCAGCTGATAATGCTCCCCAACTCAATTTAGACTGATAGAAATTAGAATTTTTTTTTTCCTCTGGCAAAAACAAAAAGACCAGAGTTAGCACAAATGTGGCCAACTGCTGGCTTTCCTGACTGCCTGACCCATTTATAGCGATGTTTGCATCGAGTTTAACTCATGCCAAAATTGAAGCAACATCGTTTATTCCTCTAGGCAAAGGGAAATCATAACGATACTGTTTTAAGACTTTTCCCCTCTCTCCTCCCCTCCATCCCCACCCTATAGCCTTAGCTGTAGAAGAAAAATTAAAGTTTGGGTCTATTGATCAAGTTAGTGGATCTCCCCATAGAGCTGTGGGGGTTGGTTGGTGGGGCGGGGTGGGAAGCATTTACCAAGGTCTATAATGAGTCTGGACTCTTTGGAGATCAAGTGAAATAAAATGGGTTCAATAGGAGCCACTGAGGGCTTCTGGTGAAGGGGAGTGGGATAACAAGATACTTTTAGAGATTCTTGAGCCCCACTGCACAGGGGAGGTGGGATGGGGAAGGCAAGGTGGTTCTGACTCAATAAAAGACATCCGCCTGTTGGAACAAACTATGCCACTTATCTAGAGTGCAGTGCTCTGCCGCACGCCCCCCCACCCACCCGCCACCACTCCCACCCAGCCTCATGTCCCCGTGCTCTAAGGGAAAAGTAATACTTCCATTGCTTCCTTCAGCTGCCCCCTGGAGATAGGGGCTTCAAAACTCTACGGCAGGGATCTTGAACCCAAATGTCTACAGGGACCAGGAAGGAAAGAAAATGACTGAAGCCAGCAGAGTAGACAATAGAGATTAGTGGGGACTGTGGCCAACTGGATCTGGTTTTGTCTTTCCCGAAGGGAGCATTCTCTGCTGGGTTCCAGCCAGTTGCAGTTGAGGGGCAATTCACACATTATGTTGCCAGATCTTCTCACTGGCCACAAGAAGCCCCGCATTTAGAGTTCAACATAAAATCTTCTAGCTTTTAAATACAAGTGACTAAATTTTTTGAAGTGTGAGTGTAGGGATTTCCTTGGTGGTCTCTTAGTTAAGAATCTGTCTGGCAATGCAAGGGACGTGGGTTTGATCCCTGGTCAGGGAACTAAGATCCCACACTGCAGAGCAGCTAAGCCAGCACGCCACAAATATTGAGCCTGCTCCCCACCTACAGAGTCTGTGTGCCAGTGTGAAAGATCTCTCATGAAGCATCCCACCTGCCACAGCTAAGACCCAACACAGCCAAATAAATATTAAAATAAATACATGACTAAAATGTGCAAGTATATCCTCCATCGCCTACTATCTGTGGCTTTGGATCATAGAGAGGGGCAGGTCCCATAAAATGCTGTATTTCAGACAAGGCTGTGGGTCCTACAGTCCCACACACCAGGATTTCCATCCTGGCCTCACTGTTATCAGTCACATGTTCCAAATCAAGTGACTCCCCTTCTCCTAATTTCAGTTTCCTCATCTGTGGAAGGTGGAGAATCATTAATGCCCACCTTGTTGTTGCTGTTGCTTAGTTATTCAGTTGTGTCTGACTCTTTGGCAGCCCCGTGAACTGTAGCCCACCAGGCTTCTCTATCCATGGGATTTCCCAGGCAAGAACACTGGAGGGGGTTGCCATTTCCTCCTCCAGGGGATCTTCGCAACCCAGGGATTGAACCCAGGACTCCTACATCTTCTGCATTGGCAGGCAGATTCTTTACTGAGCCATCTGGGAAGCCCAGCTACCTTGTATATTGGCTAAAAATGCGGAGTACCACTGCAACTTCTGGAACACTTCAGTATCCAACAAAGGACAGCTAATTGGATCATCACACTGTATCACTCAAAATGCAACCGTTTCAACAAATCTGCCCCTGATGACACCTGTCCCCTCCGCCTGCCCCAGATGCCCTGTCTTCCTAATGCTTACACAACACCTCTTGTCATCTCCTTACATGGAACTTGTAGTATGACACTCGGTGACTTCCTCCCACTGGAGAGGCCAAGCAGAAATTCACCAAGTTTTCAGAATCATAGAATTTCAGGCTGTACGCTTGCTGCTCAAAACAAACACATTCTTACACAGCAAAGCAAGCCCTTTATTATGTAGGAAACACAACTGTCATGCCCTGTGTTCATATGACTGCCCTAGGAGTTGCACCATCTTGCTCATCATTTGAGGTCTGTGGGTACAAATTAATTGAGAGGATAACTTGATGACTGAGAGGGAGATAATCTCTTGTAAATGGTATTTACTTCTAGAACTTTGGAAAGGTTCTCAGGGGTCCCTGCTTTTTTTCACTCCCTTCACAGTTGATGGCAGAGAAACCACCGCAAGGCTGACATCCACAACGGCAAACAACCCCAGCCAAGCCTTCTCCATCATACCTTCTATTTGTGTTATCTCTAACTGTGACAATGCTGTGTGATTCCTTCCTTCCATCTCCTTTTTACAGATGAAGAATATAAGGCTCAGAGAGGTAAAATGACTTGCTGAACACCACACAGCTTGAGTGTACAAGAACCAGGTTTTGCTGCCTTCAAAACTCATCTGTTGGGACTTCTCTGGTGGTCCAGTGGCTAAGACACCATGCTCCCAATGCAGCAGACCTGAGTTCGATCCAGATCGGGGAACTAGATCTCACATACTGCAACTAAGAGTTTGCATGTCACAACTAAAGATCCTGCATGATGCAATGAAGTTCAAAGATCCTGTGTGCTGCAACTAAAACCTGGCACAGCCAAGTAAATAAATAGAATATTAAAAAAAATAATAAACCTCATCTGATGTTCTACATTGGCAAGAGTACCCTTGTTTCCCTTTCCCTTCTCTTGGCTTTCTTCTACGTTCCAGCTCATTCGTTCATTCAACTCATTTTTTAAATTAAAACATATTTGACACAGAATATTGTGTAAATTTAAGGTGTATAGCAGGTTAATTTGATCCATTTATATATTGTTAGTTATTGCCACTGTAGCTATAACTAGAGCCTTTATCTGTGCCATAAATATCATTTCCTTTTAATTGTTGGAATAAATAAGTTCTAGCCTCTTAGCAAGTTTAATGATTATAATGTAGCATTGTCACTAACATTCACTCTACTGTGCTTGAGATCTCTAGGGTTTGCTTACTACTCACTGCAAGTTTGTATCCTTAAGACATGTCTGCCCTATGCTCTCACCCCCCGTGCCCTGTTGACCACCATTTTTCTCTGTTTTTATGAGTTTGGTTTTTTTGGTTCCATGCATGAGTGATATCATACAGTACTTCTGTTTGTCCGACTTACCTCACTTAGCCTGATGCATTCAAGGTTCATTCATGTTGTCTCATTTGGCAAATTTCCTTCTTTCTCACGGCTGAGTAATATTCCATTGTTTATGTACACAGCACATCTTCTTTATCTGTTCACCCCTGATGGCCACTTAGACCCTTTCCACATGTTAGCTTTTATGAATAATGCTGCAATGAATATGGGAGTGCTGATAGCTGTTCCATACTCAGCTTCCATTTTCTTTGGGGATACACCCAAAAGTGGGATTGCTGGATCGTCACATTTTATAGTGTGCCTACTATGTGCCAGGCTTCTTCAATTCAGTCAGTTCAGTCACTCAGTTGTGTTCAACTCTTTGCAACCCCATGGACACTAGGCTTCCCTGTCTATCACCAACTCCTGGAACTTACTCAAACTCATGTCCATAGGTTAGTAATGCCATCCAACCATCTCATCCTCTGTCATTCTCTTCTCCTCCCACCTTCATTCTTTCCCGGCATCAGGGTCTTTTCCAATGAGTCAGCTCTTCGAATCAGGTGGCCAGAGTATTGGAGCTTCAGCTTTAGCTTCAGTCCTTCCATTCGGGTGTCCTGATATGGTTTCCAGGAACACTGTCAAATGGACTGTGTCTGCTGTGACACTTGACAACAAGAAGCCTAGGGAGCCAAGTGTCCACATTTCCTTATCTCACCATGCATCTGATGTGTACAGTTCCTCTGCTCAGAGACTCAGTTCCTTTTGTTTCCTGGCCATCCCCTAGGGTTGGGGTCAGCAAACTCTCTCCCTAAAGGGCAGATCATAAATATGTTTGGCCTGCTGGTCATAAGGTCTCTGTTACAACAACTCAGCTCTGGGGCTGTGGCCCCAAAGCAAACCTAGGCAGTGCTCACGTGATGGGTGTGGCCAGAATCAGCCCACTTTGGGCTGGATCTGGGGCAGAGGTCATCGGCCCTGCCACAGGTCATTGTCACCTTCTGCTCGGTCTCTGCCTTGTCCAGATTCCAGCCAGTCTTGAAGGGGCGAGAGAACATGCAGGAGGCGTACCTGATGTGTTAGAGCCCAGAACTGAAAGTAGCCCATGTGACTTGGCTCACATTTTATAGGAAAAAACTTAAGTGGCCCTGATCAACTGCAAGGGAATCTGGGTCATTATAGTCCAGCCAGGCCAAAGAAGAAAATGGATTTTGTGGGTGCAGGCAGTTTCAGCCACAAACCTTAATCAAAGCAAAGGAGGCTGCATGGATAGTGGTTCTCTTTCCTCAGAGAAACTTTTGCTCTCTGTCACCCTCCATATTTAACTTAAATGCAGAGTACATCATGAGAAACACTGGGCTGGATGAAACACAAGCTGGAATCAAGATTGCCAGGAGAAATATCAATAACCTCAGATATGCAGATGACTCCAGCCTTATGGAAGAAAATGAAGAAGAACTAAAGAGCCTCTAGATGAAAGTGAAAGAGAAGAGTGAAAAAGTTGGCTTAAAGCTCAACATTCAGAAAACTAAGATCATGGCATCTGATCCCATCACTTCATGCAAATAGATGGGGAAACAATGACAGACTTTATTTTGGGGGGCTCCAAAATCACTACAAATGGTGACTGCAGCCATGAAATTAAAAGATGCTTGCTCTTTGGAAGAAAAGCTATGACCAACATAGACAGCATATTAAAAAACAGAGACATTACTCTGCCAACAAAGGTCGGTCTAATCAAAGCTATGGTTTTTCCACTAGTCATGTATAAATGTGAGAGTTGGACTATAAAGAAAGCTGAGCGCCAAAGAATTGATGCTTTTGAACTCTGGTGTTGGAGAAGACTCTTGAGAGTCCTTTGGATTGCAAGGAGATCCAACCAGTCCATCCTAAAGGAAATCAGTCCTGAATATTCATTGGAAGGACTGAAGCTGAAGTTGAAACTCCAATACTTTGGCCACCTGATATGAAGAACTGACTGATTTGAAAAGACCCTGATGCTGGGAAAGATTGAAGATAGGAGGAGAAGGGGACAACAGAGGATGAGATGGTTGGTTGGCACCACTGACTCGATGGACATGAGTTTGAGCAAGCTCCAGGAGTTGGTGATGGACAGGGAAGTCTGGTGTGCTGTAGCTCATGGGGTCACAAAGAGTCAGACATGACTTAGCAACTGAACTGACTGAACTGAACCCTTGATCCCAAGATCTACGTGGTGTTCAGGAAACCCATTTGGAGGTTGCAGGTGTTTCAATGCAGCTGACATTTAAGAAATCTTTTTGATTGTAATATCTGAGCTGTAAATTATATCCCCAAAGATTTTCGTCTTACTATCCATCTGTCTGAAGTTGCTCAGTCATGTCCAACTCTTTGCGACCCCATGGACTGTAGCCCACCAGGCTCCTCCGTCCATGGGATTCTCCAGGAAAGAATACTGGAGTAGGTTGCCATTTCCTTCTCCAGAGGATCTTCCTGACCCAGGGATCGAACCCAGGTCTCCCACATTGCAGGCAGACGCTTTAACCTCTGAGCCACAAGGGAGGCCCCTATAGGTCTCACTATGCTGCTGCTGCTGCTGCTGCTAAGTCACTTCAGTCGTGTCCAATTCTGTGTGACCCCATAGACGGTAGCCCACCAGGCTCCCCCGTCCCTGGGATTCTCCAGGCAAGAACACTGGAGTGGGTTGCCATTTCCTTCTCCAATGCATGAAAGTGAAAAGTGAAAGTGAGGTCACTCAGTCGTGTCCAACTCTTCACGACCCCATGGACTGCAGCCCACCAGGCTCCTCCATCCATGGGATTTTCCAGGCAAGAGTACTGGAGTGGGTTGCCATTGCCTTCTCCGTCTTACTATACGTCCTTTCAAAAAGCTAACTACCCGGGATTTCCCTGGTGATCCAGTGGTTAAGAATTCTGGCTTTCACTTTGGGGAGCAAGGGTTTGCTCCATGATCAGGGAATTAAGATCCTGCATTCCAAGCAATGCTGCCAAAGAACAAACAAACAAACAAATCCAGTCAACTACCCTTGAGCATTTAGGAAGAAAAACAGTGTTCAAGCTGTGGTACATATACACCATGGAATATTACTCAGCCGTTAAAAAGAATTCGTTTGAATCAGTTCTAATGAGATGGATGAAACTGGAGCCCATTATACAGAGTGAAGTAAGCCAGAAAGATAAAGAACATTACAGTATACTAACACATATATATGGAATTTAGATAGATGGTAGCGATAACCCTATATGCAAAACAGAAAAAGAGACACAGAAGTACAGAACAGACTTTTGAACTCTGGGGGAGAACGTGAGGGTGGGATGTTTTGAAAGAACAGCATGTATATTATCTATGGTAAAACAGACCACCAGCCCAGGTGGGATGCATGAGTCAAGTGCTCGGGCCTGGTGTTCTGGGAGGACCCTGAGGAGTTGGGTGGAGAGGGAGGTGGGAGGGGGGATCGGGATGGGGAATACGTGTAACTATATGGCTGATTCATGTCAATGTATGACAAAACCCACTGAAATGTTGTGAAGTGATTGGCCTCCAACTAATAAAAAAATAGAAAAAAAAAAAATTTCCATTTGTACACAACCCATGAGAGATGCACCCTGCTTCTTTCAGACTCAGTTTATCTGTTCTTGCCCTGCAGAAAAGGCTCCACAGAGCCCAGAGAAGATACTTTGTGTTCTTTGCACACCCCCCCACCCCATATCCTAGGTCAGCCACCTCTATTGGCTCTGCCTCTCTGAGAAAGGGGCACAGGGCTTTCCTCTAATCACCTGATTGCCTAGTAAGGGGAAGCAACAGTCCCTCCAAACTGCCCTGGACCTGTCAGAGAATCTGGAGGCCTCAGGGTGGACCCATAACAGAAAGGGGAGGACTTTGGGTCCTATTTCCTGCTAGCCTTACCATGTGGCCCAGGAGAGCAGGATGGGTTCCAGCCTTCTCTCACAAGGGGCACAGAATGACCAGGAGATGATTACATTCTCTCCCAGTGATAAGACCTATATCACCAAAAGTTCTCAACAGGGCCAGATGGATCAGCCTAATCATAGCATCTCCACATGTTTGAGATAGTGCCACCAGATAGACCCTCCATCCTTGGGTGCTGGGGGATGGAGAGGCATCAGTGTCGGCTTCTTGAGCTCAGGGCAACAGACCCACTGTCTTCTTCCCTCATCTGTCCTGGAGGGGATGAGGGGCCCTAGGTTCACCTGTGGGAAATCTGGGCTGTGAAGGGGCTCACGTCCTTATTGTGGAGCTATGTGCCCAAGGTCTGTCAGTGGAAGACAACTCTTTTTGAGACCAGAGATGATGCCATGAAAACCATCTCAAACCTTCCTGCACGTTAATGTGAAAGTGAAAGTCGCTCAGTCGTGTCTGACTCTTTACAATCCCACGGACTGTAGTCAATCAGGCTCCTCTGTCCATGGAATCCTCCAGGCAAGCATAGCAGAGTGGGTTGCCATTCCCTTCTCCAGGGGATCTTCCCAACCTGGGGATCAAACTCAGGTCTCCCTCCTTGCAGGCAGATTCTTTACCATCTGAAAACTGACTGAAACTTGGGGTGTACTATGTACCAAGGCCCATTCTGAATTTTAGTTCCTGGAACAACCCCATGGGCTGTTATTGTTCCCATTTTACTGATGAGAAAACTGAGGCACAGAGATGTTATGTAAGTTGCCTAAAATCATATAGCAAGGACCCAATCAGACCAGAAGTCAAACCCAGGCTCTGAGTTTGGGCTCTTAACCACCAGACTCTTACTATTTCTTGATACATGAACTTAAAGCCTACATCAAAACTACAGTCAATCTATTTGATTTTTCTTTTGTTATCTGCAAGCGGCTGCAGGAAAAGGAAGGAAGGCAGGAAAGAAAAGGGGAAAGGAAGTGAGGACCCTAGAAGGGGAGAGGAGGAGAGAGGGGATCCAAGGAGTGAGCAAGAGAGGAATAACCAGCTAGAGGGAGAACTCAGCCCACTTGAGAGTGAACTACCCTCCTACAACTGCTGAAATCTACATTTTCTGCTGGTTTATTTACAGACCGGGTGTTAGATCCTAATAAATGGGAGGATTTTTAAAAGGTCCTCAGGATAGCAGAGCCAAGCTAAGCAAACGGCTCCAGCTCGTGTACACAGCGAGGTGAGATAAAAGGCCCCCGCCGCCCGGGACCACTCCAGCCCCTTATCAGCCACTGGCCCTCTGTGGGGTTTAGAAAGCCCAAGTGGGAGGTACTGGCGGAGAGTTCAAAGTCATTTTTTGAGCAGATATCGCAATCAAAAGTTTGTCTATCTGTTGAAATATTTAGGAGAACAAGATATCGCTTTGACCCGCCTACACCTGGGACATTTCTGAATGCTGTTAAGATGTGTTTTAAGCTTGTTTGTAGTCTTAATCTCTAAAGGGCTTCTGCATTTTTCAAAGGGTAGAATTTGGCACAACAAAACCAAACCAAAAAAAAAAAAAATTTTTTTTTCTCCATCAAGAGACGTGTGTTTGGTAACCTTAGCCGTTCTCATGCCTTCTGGAAATCAAAAGAGAAAAAGGTGTATGACCAGATCTTAACCTCACAGTGGTAGCAGAGGTATGCAGCTGCCTTTCTTAACCCAAAATGTAACTTTATAGAGTTGAAGCCACCACCTGACTTCCCAGACACTGGTCCTTAAAAGAGATGGAGAACCTAGACGTGACGCTTCAAGTTCATGGTGAACTTAGTTGGTCTTGGGACCCTGGATGTATGAAGCCCAAAGAGGACTCAGTTAAAGAAGGCAAGGATGACGCTGCAGAAGAAAATAAATCTAGTAATTTAAAGAACAGGGCTTCCCAGGTGGCACTAGTGGTAAAGAACCCACCTGCTCATGCAGGACATGCAGGAGATGTGGGTTTGATCTCTGGGTCGGGAACATCCCCTGGAAGAGGGCATGGCTACCCACTCCAGTATTCTTGCCTGGAGAATCCCATGGACAGAGGAGCCTGGTGGGCTGTAGTCCATAAGGTCTCAAAGAGTTGAGGCACAACTGAAGGGCCTGAGCCCAAATTTAAAGAAAGGAGAGAGTTTGGGGCACAGAAAGCCTTAGTTAAAAATGGGACATCTTGACTGCCGCTTTCTCCCAAACCAGGCTGTCTGGAGCTCGCTTGTTCATGTTTCTGATAATCCTACTGGAACAGTAAAATGGAGTTAACACTGTCTCCTTAACAGAGTTCTTCATGAGCTCCAAAGATGACAGAGAATGTATGTGAGATGTCCACATGTGCTTGGCATATAGAGGAGCATACTGTATGTGATCAAAAGAGAAAAAAAAAAAAGTTAGTTTCTCTCCTCTTCCTCCTTCACCTCTTCATCATTATCTTCATCACTGATGTCATTAGCATCAGTCATCAAGATGACTTATATATGTTCCCCCAAATATACGGTTTCTTCCAGTTTCAATGGAGGAAGAGGACTCAGTTCTAACCTTCTGAGGCTAGCAAAGAAGTCCATGGTCTCCAGCGCTGCTTTTTAGGGTGCAGGCTGGTGGTGGGGAATGGGAGCTCCAAAGGTCTGACTCAGTTGATTCTGTGGAGATCCGTGCCACCTAGAGGGGTGAACCAAGGGCCATCTGCCCTCTCCCCAAGCCACGAACCAAAAAAAAGAGAACCCAGTCCTTGACCTTCACATTCCCATGGTGACCCTTGACTCAGAGTAGGTGTAAAAGTCATTAGGAAAGTTAGCAAGCATCATTCAAGACGGTAGGCCATCACTGGCCGTGGTCTCTCCATGTGGTAGTGATACTAGCAAGTCAGTTATGGATCAGGCTACTGCCCACCACCGTCATCTCCACTGTTTATCTTTCTCTGGATTTATCCTGTTACAGTTGGTATGTTTCCAGGTCCTGGGCACTCATCTATAAAATGGGGTTAAGCACTGTTTATACTACCTCATAAGATTGCTCTGTAAGGTAATCATAGGAACAATGTTTCATTAATAGAATATTTACTATGTGCCACGCACTGTATTACTATTCACCATTTCAACTTTGTTAGCAAGCAAATAGTTGCAGATGAAAACTGCTACATGGTACCATTACATTCCCATCCGTTGGCAACAATTTAAAACGTCTGGCAATAGCAAGCAATGACAAGAGTGCAAAACCAAACAACCGTGTCGGGAAAGAGTTTGGCAATATTTACTAAAATCGAGCAATGTATATCCTGTGAGTCAGCCTTTCCCTCTCAGTGATGAGCCTGGAGAAACTCTTACACAGGCATCCTAGGAGACATTTGTAAGAATTTTCATAAAGCATTGCTCTCTATAGTAAGAAAGTTGAAAATCATGTAAATGTTCATGAGAAAACAGAACATCCAACAACAATGTAAACGATGGCTTTGCACTGCACATATCAACATGGGTGAAGAAAGCATGTCTCAGAACTATATGAAAAATTTTGTGTAGAAGGACATATATAAACAGTTAAAGTATAAACAAGGCTTCCCTCTTAACTCAGTCTGTAAAGAATCTGCTGGCAATGCAGGAGATTCGGGTTCGATCCCTGGGTCAGGAAGATCCCCTGGGGAAGGAAATGGCAACCCACTCTTGTATTCTTGCTTGGAAAATCCCATGGACAGAGGAACCTGGCGGGCTACAATCCATGCGGTCACAAGAGTCGGACACAACTTAGTGACTAAATCACCACCAAAGTATAGAGAAATACCCTGAAATGCATACCTTCAATTCAGAGTGAACTTTCTTTCCAAGGAGTGGTGGGAAGGATGTGATGAAGAGAGACACACAAGGGCCTTCTACTGTATTTGCAATATTTTATTTCTTAAGCTGGGTGGTGGGTACATGAATGTTTATTATACTTTTTAAAAGAATACTTTTTGGGTGTCAAGAATTCATCGGTAAAAATAAATTGACCTTCTTAAAATAAACAAATGAAATTGAATTCAAGTCTCATGGAAGGCAGATCTGCTGGAAAAGAATTCACATGTGCTATAATGGCAGCCTGCCCTGGTCAGCACAGACCCCGGGTCCCCCTCCAGGTCAGGCAGATGGGACAGAAAAGTCAGCTCCAAGTCCAGCCATGGACCCCAGCAAAAGTACTCTGTTCACAATCCTGTGCTCTGGCGTGAATTCCAGGCAGAGGAAGGGTCAAGAAGATGGGACTAGTGCAGATGGGGAGCATGAAGCCCTTGGATCGACAGAGGTCCTGCCACAAAGTGGGGAGAAATGATGGATTGATACATTTAATGAAAAGTCACCTCTGGAAGAGTAATAAAAATATGATCATGTAGGCAGGTATGTTTGGTGGCTTTTTTTTTTTTTTTTAAGTCTCCACTCTGGAGCTCATGCTCTGGTACAATTCTTTTGTTAGCTCAGGTAATATTTTTGAAAAACAGCATTACAAAAGGTTAAATGTAGAACAGATGTAAGTTATAAAATACAAGCTGATCAAAGCTGAGATTTTGAGACAGATATGTTAGCAAATGATGATAAATCCGTCCCAGTAGGACTGTAAGAAGCAGACAAATGTAACTGTGGAAGAGTGAAAGTCAAGGGTTGAAAATGGGGGAAGGGGAAAAAGAGTGAAAACAAATGTTGGAGTTAATTCCGGTGAACTCACTCAGAACATCAATGAATCTATGCCAAGGTGGGACAGAGGTAAGGGACACAATATACACCATTTTCTTTAAAAGAATAATCAAATTTCTGGGTTTTGAATAATCCAATTATGGATTCAGATCCCAGAGTCCCAGGATTGCTCCTTAGGTCCCTTTCTGACTCTGGATTTCAACCTCTTCAAGTAACAGACGCTGGATTCTGGTTTAAAGCCTTTTAAAAATCGGCTTTCAAATTCGGGCATCTAAACTTCTCATTAAAAAGCCAGATAATTTATAGTCACGTCATTAAACCGCTTCCTCAGTCTACCATGATAAACTTATCATTTGGGGCAGGGAAGGGGGGAGATTTCAACAAAGCATTACGGACTCCTTTCTGGGAAGGCAGCAGAGAAACAAAATTAAATAAATCAGCCTCTCTGTGTCAATAAATGAAGCCCATGAGAAGTAAACTATTTACTGAGGCTTAAGTGAAACAGAAAACATTTAAAGATCAAGAAAAAAAGGAGGTAATTGTTCAGGCTGTCAGCAGGGGACCGCTGTGATAATTTGATCTGAACTCTGCTAACAAATGACTGAGCCGTTCTTCCAACTTTAGTATCTGTTTATGCTCCTACAAATTGAAACCCCACCGCTCAGCTACACAGCACAGTACCCAGTACAATAGCACATCAGCTCGCCGATTAGTTCAAGGTGGGGATGGATTAGCTGTCCATCCCAGGCCTCTGAGCCCTCCAGAATATTTTGTCTTTCCCTGCTGGGGTAAAAGGGTGCAGACATATGTAACTAATAAAGAAACAGGCTTCTATGGACTGGAGGTTGAATGAAAGGAATGCAGAACAAAACTATAAAATAATAATAGACAAAGGGGCAGTGAGGACTCAGGGAACTCAATACCTCCTCTGCTTACCCAGCCAGGGCTGTCGCACCCTCATCCCCACCAGTTTTTAAAAGGGAAGGGGGTCTGTTGTGTATGTGATCTCCTAGCCCGGGGTTCCTGGCCAGGCAAGCCAACATTCAGGACTGACATGAGATCAAAAGCCTGATAAATGAGAGGAAAGGGAATGTTTGACCCACTAAACCATATTCTACAAGAATCCCAGGCTTTTAAAGTAATAAGCAAGGCCATAAATTACAAGGTCTTGGATCTATTCTGATGTATTCTGATGCACGTGAATGTTATTCGAATATAATATTTTTAGAGAGATTCATGAGCCCTTGAACGCTTAAGACTCTAGTTCTCTATTAGAATTCTGCATCTAGAGTTCACACTGGGAAAAAAGCAACTTATCTTCCTGTGGTTTCGGAAGCTAAAAGGGGTAATTAGGTGAAAAATATGCTTTAAATAAATGGGAGCAAATTCAAAATGACACCAGACATCCATACTCTGCTTCCTTAGATCAATAATGAGTCACATTTGGAAAGGGAACTTTAGGGTGGAATGGAAAAGAAAAGAGGAATAAAAGAATAAAGCAGTGTAGTGTAGGGTCAAACACGTGGGATCAGGCGTTGAGGCCTTTTCTCCACCATTATAGGCTGTGTGACCTTGGTTGGGTCTCTCGACTTCTTCATGTCTTGGTGAAAGTGTTAGTCAGTTGTGCTCGACTCTTTGCCACCCCACAGACTGTAGCCCTCCAGGTTCCTCTATTGATGGAATTCTCCAGATAAGAATACTGGAGTGTAGTGTAAAGTAATTAGCCTCCAACTTGTAAAAATAAATGGGGGAAAAAAAAAAAGAAAAACAAAAAAAGAATACTGGAGTGGATACCATTCCCTTCTCCAAAGGATCTTCTGACCCAGGGATTGAACCAGAGTCTCCCGCATTGCAGGCAGATTCTTCACCTCCGAGCCACCAATGTGTATGAATAATAATAGTAATAATACCCTCTGTCCCAAGAGAGCTATTGAGAACACCAGAGGAGGAAGCATATAGGGCAGGAGTCCCCAACCTCTGGGATCTAATGCTTGGATGATCTGAGGTGGAACTGACGCAATAAAAACAGAAATAAAGTGCATAGTAAATGTAATTAATGCACTTAAATTATCTTGAAATCATCCCCCACCCCTCACTGTCTTCCACGAAACTGATCCCTGATTCTGAAAATGTTGGCCACCTCTGATACAGGGGACACAGTGACTAGACACAAGATTAACTCATCAGTAAATTTTTGGTGATGTGGTTATTACAATTATCAGTGAAAGACCATATGGGTATACAGATGAAAGGATGGAAAGAGCTTTGGTTAATCTACCAAAAAAAAAAAAGTTCTGCCAAGAAATTAGAAAGCTTGTGGAAAAAATGACTAGATACAAAGGAAGCTACTGCAAAAGTTTCCTATGAGTTGGATTATTTCATTTATTCTTTTGTACTTGGGCCGTTTTCCAAATCCTCAAACCATGTGCCCCAACCTACTCTGAGACAATGTTGGCAAATCTTCCAGCAGAGGGCACTGGACCCATGGAGAGCTGGGGGGACCATTTTGAACATGGCTGCCTTAACTGCACCCCCCCCCCCCAAAAAAAAAACACGCCTGCTAGCCACAGAGACAAAAACATAACATGTATTTCCATCCAGGCAAAATCGCCTTCAGACCAAAAGCATCTCCCGATGGCTGATGTTTTGCCTGCTAGGATGTTGCCAGATAAAACAATTGCTTACCAGAACCTAAATAACTCCAACAGCCATGTGATGAAGCAGGCAAAGGCAGAATGAAAAGGATACTTAAGCTTAAGCTTTTCATCCTTTTTAGCTAGCCTAGTGGTTCTCAACCAAAATGGGGATTTTTGCTCCCAAGGGGAAATTTGGCAATGTCTGGAGATATTTTTGAGTGTCATTCTGGAGGGCAGGAGGGATTGCTACTGGCATCTCATAGGTAGAGGCCAGGGATGCTGGTAAAGATTCTACAGGATGTGTAGGACAGCCTCCCACAGCAAGGAATTGTTGGCCCAAAATGTCAATAGTGATGAAGCTGGGAAAATAATCTAGACTCAAAAGTGTGACTCTGGTTTTCCACGTGGCTCAACTTGGCCGAGGTACACATTAATGTTGGAGATGTGATATCACTGAGACTGAATCTCAGCAAATTAAAACCAAAACATAATAATGAACAAAAGCTGCTCTTGGCTGACTAAGCTTCAGTGAGGGAGGAGAGAAAACAGGTGCTGAGAACACAACTTTGATTTTTCAGTCCTAAACTCCAGAGAAACCAAAATGATCAGAACATGGTCCAGCTCTTTTCCGTTTTCCCGAAGTGGAGAAATTTATGGCCACAGGCTGAATACTTAGAGATGTACTCAGAATCCCTGAGGGATGCTGGACGCACTGGAACTTAACCAGAAGTTAGATGAATAGATTGGGTGGGAGGGGAGCCCACAATGGAGTCAGTGAGGATCTGAGTTTAAATCCTGGCTCCATCTCTTAATAGTTGTATCACTCTGGGCTGGTTAGTTCATCTCTCTGGGTCTCAGTTTCCTATCTTTAAATCAAGGTTAACTCCATCTTCCTTGCAAGGTAGTGGGGAGGATTAAGTTTAATAATGTAGATAAAGTGTGATATTCTTAAATTCAAGAATGAAATCCATTTTCAAACTGCCCAGTAGATGTTATATTAATTTCTTTCTTTTTTTTCAGTTTCAACCACATGTAGGATTTTTAGTTGTAGCATGTAAACTCTTAGTTGTGGCATGTGGGATCTAGTTCCCTGACCAAGGATTGAACCCAGGCCCACTCACTGGGAGTTCAGAGTTTTAGCCTCTGGACCATCAGGGAATTGCATTAATGTCTAAAGTTAACCAACATTTATTGAGCACTCCCTAGGTACCACGATTTGCGTTGATTGTCTCGCTTTAACATTCTTTTATTATCATCCCCATTTTACAGATGGGGAAACTGAGTGGTAGAGGCAGGGTTTGAACCCTGGTGGTCCAGTGCCAGAGACCACACTCCTCTACTCCTACCATTTTTAAAGAAGTTGGTGGTAGAAGGAACATTAGAGATCACTTAGGCAATCCTCCTAATTTCTCAGATGGACAGTAGAGTCCCACAGGGACTAAGTATTTTGCTTGTGATAGAGCTGGTATGAAAACTGGGGTGGGGGTGGGGCAAAGGTTGGGTCCTGACTCCCATTTCTTTCAACAAAGAACAACTTTGTTTTTTTTTTTTCTTTTCAAAATCAGATACCATTTTCCCAGCAAAGGGTAAATACAGGACAAATCACTTAGCGTGTGTATCTTAATAACCCAACTTGACTGAGATGAATGAATTCACATTCAGTCATCATATAAGCCTATTAAATATTCTGGGAGGCTGCAGTATACTTTTTAATGGATGTTGAAACACTGAGTGTGTGTGTTTATGGCTCTTTTAATCTTGCCAGTTTTACTAATATGATTAGTTCGGGAACCATTGCACATTGAGACGCAGACATAAAAATAAAAACACGGAAGTTTCTAGAACATTCTGTGCCTTGACTTTTTTTTTTTTTTTTAGAATGGAATATTTGGTTCTCACCCATGAGCTCAGTTAGGAAAGAAAAACACAAATGGCTGAAATCACGACATTAGCCCTTTCTGAGGGATCCATAGGTAGAAACCTATCTTTGTTCACTATGAAATACTCAACTTCTTGGATATAATTGTACTACTTCCCTGTTGGGGGATCCAAGATTTCATAGACTGATAGCTCTAGCTATACCCAACTCTCAGGCACGAGGATCCATGAAGCACGACGTGAGGTGCCCCCAACCCTGCCTCTGATATTTATCAGAAGGTCCATAGTGAACGGCGGCCAAAAGAGAATCAGCATCTGGGAAAATGATTGCAAATGGCCAAGTGCCACAGTGAGAGTTGTTTGTTCTGGGAATGGAAGGAGGAAATTGTCAGAGGAAGTGAAATAGGAAATGAAGAGATCAAAGGGAGGAGGAAATGAGATTGAATTGAGCCCTTTTTGGACTCAACTTTGCACTCTTAACCCATGTGAGGCAGAAAGATTAGCCTTTAAGCAGCTGGGATTGGGAGAAACACTTTCCAACGGGTGCATCCTGGTGATGGCAGCTCCCACATCCCACCCCACTCATGCACTGCTGCTGGGGATCTGAGGGAAGCCAGGCCCACTTCCCACAGAAACTCCAGTGGTGAGTGTCCAAAGTGAATCCTCAAATGCCGATTTAACCCATAACACCCTTAAACCATGGGATAGGAAGAGTTTGTATTACCCAAGCCCAGACTCTCTCCCCCCAAAGGAAGTGAGACTTCACCTAGAACCAGCCCTTTCCCTTATACCCAGGGTAGAAAATGGGGTTTCCACAAGTCAGAGTTAACAGCAGGGATGTGGGCCCACAGGATAATGGGTTACGAGTCACAATCACAGTGATGATCCTTTGTCCCGGCTTGAATCTCTGGTCATTACAAATCTTTGTAAGGACCCAGGTGCATCTGTCTGCTTCTCATCTCAAGAAGAAGCAACTTTGTAACATATTCAACAGACTTATTAAAAAAATAGTCCATAATAAAAAAAATCTAAGAAAATAAAAAATAACATTAAAAATATGCTATTATTAAGGTTGTGCCTAGTGTTGTACCCTAGAACCTGCTCTTTTGTTATTAAAATGAAAGCTTGGAAAAGTTAGCAAAGTATTAAAGACATATTAGCAACCAAACTTAGAGTTTCTCTTGTTGGTATGGAAAGATTGAGAAGAGATTAAAGTGAGTTAATTTTCTCATTAATTCATTAATTAGTGCTGTACCCATGTACCACCCAAAGTCACTTGAACTTTGGGAAATTCTAAACTAACCAAATGGACATGAGTTAGAACAAATCCCTGGAGACAGTAAAGGACAGGGAAGCCTGGTGTGCTGCAGTTCATGCGGTTTCAAAGAGTCAGACATGACTTCGCGACTGAACAACAAACTAATCGATAATCAATATTTGTGCCCTTTTATTTCATTTCCTTTTGCCCTATGCTCACCTTTTCTTCCTCCAACTAGACTGTAACTCTCTTTAAGGCAGAGGCTAGACTTGTACTTTTTAATAGTTCTACCTAAGAATTCACACTTCTTAGGAGGGGCCCTTAATAGGCACTCCATAAATGCTTGCTGGCACAATCGAATCTAGTTGAATCTTAGGCTTGGAACTCTTGGAAGGCAGGGCTGATATTTCCCTAAAGTCGTCTGGAGGACTCTCACCACGTTCCTGAGAATCTCTATACGATAGTGAATCAGATTCTCAGAAGTCATCATCTTCTCTCCAAGACGAGATGCTTGCAAGTCACACCTTCCCTAGTTCCCGCTCAGTTCCCCGCGTGGGCAGACGGTGTTCTCCATGTACACTGGCCTTTAGGAGCCTCCGGGAGACAGATCCACTCCGCAGTACTAGGCTCACCAGACACGAGCAGACAATCCAATTTTCTTTTTCCCCTGTGATGAAAATGATCCATAATATGGCTCTCGTACACATGATGACGAAGACTGGAATTTTGAATTAGATCTAGAGGTCAATTTTCTTTTCCATGAGTATTTCATGGTGACATCAAGCTTCAGAGGAGGAGGTACACGAAGACTCATGAGTAATTTTGTCTCATTAACAGCTTGTCTTCACTGTCTGGGCTGGTTGGTTTAGTGGCTGAGTTGGTGGTGGGAGAGGAGAGAAAAACTGGTCATGAAAATTATACTTGAGAACACAAATCTTTTTGTGAAGTAAGAGGACAAAGTGTTGGTTTGTCACAAGAATAGGTTTCTAGCCTTCTTGGTCTAAGAGTCTAATTTTCTTTTTTTTTTTTTTTTGGTTGTTGCCGTTACTTGTTAAAGGAGGCTGATATTTAACATTTAAGGATAATGCCATATATAGCTATAGTTAAGGCCTGAGTAGAATCTCAATGAAGCCCCCAAACAAAAATGATTTGTTAGCAGGCACTTGAGATCACCAGTGACAATTCATTTCTGTAGAGTAATGTAAACTAATTATCTACCATGCGGAAGCAAGGACTGTGCTTGCATGATAAATTGAAGAATATTGCATTATAAGAAGAAATATTAATTCACATAACATAACATTAAAATTGATGACAAACTTTTCCCTTTTTAATTGTTTAATTTTTTAATTACTATTGTCTTACAGCGGCTGACATCACATACCTCCAGAGGCACACAAGTGTATTTGCCTGAAAGCACATTCTTTGCAAGAAGAAAACAGGCTGATTCAGAAAACAAGCATCTTAATTCTTTCTTTCATTTCACAGAAATTTATTTTCTCTCCTGGGAAGTAAATTTTAATATGGCAGGGGAGAGGAATTTTTTTTTTCTTAGCATATTAGTACATTTTTAATCAGAGAAAATCCTAAACTTTTAATAAAATTGAAGGCAGCATCACCACCAAGATAAACACAAAATTCTGAGAATTAACATTCTGACTGGAGGGTTGCACTTTCTACTTTCTCTCGATCACAAATTGTTATTTGCCACCATTTTCTGTCCCTGAGTGCTTAAGATAAAACTGACAACTTGATGGAGAGATTCCTATCACTTAGTTCTCTCCATAGGTCTAGCAGGAAAACGCCTAATTGAATTATTTATTTCTTTGCTGTTCCAAAAGAAATTAACATTCTAGGTCCAGAATGAGTGGATCTTGACAAGAATGTCAATCAAGGAAGTGGCTCTCAGGTCATTACACTTAGATTGGATGGGGGAGGGGAGGGAGCGGCTGTGAAGGTGTTAGGGGGAGGGGCTTTGCAGGGCAAAATGTTGTCAGTTCAAGGGCTGGTTCTTTATTCAAACTACCTTCCGTGGCATCTTAGAATCTTTGGAGATTTGGACATTAAGACCCATGGCCCCAGATGAGTGGACATGTATAACCTGGTCCCTTCCCTCCCAGCCACAGCTTATTGGACCAGAGATTCCAACCGAAAGATAATAAATCTCTGGACAGTCCAACGACATAGTCTGGTGTTAAGAACTCTGCTGAGTCCAGGTGGTTGGAGTTCTCTCCTGGGACTCTGGGCTGAGAGGCTGAGTTAGTTAGGGTTGTGCAGACAGGTTGCATGGTGTGGTGGGCTGGTGGCCATCTTGAAAGACAAGGAAGAGAGGGAGACAGAAATAGAGATAAGATAAGAAAAAGCAGAGATGAGAAACTACATAGCCCATGGGGGAGGGCTTGAATATTTGGTTCCTGAAAGTCAGTAAGTTCCCTGAGACTTGGCTGCATTGTACTTGGAGTCCAGGAGCCGTTAGTACCCTTATAATCAGTTCAGTTCAGTCGCTCGGTCGTGTCTGACTCTTGACGACCCCATAGACGGCAGTATGCCAGGCTTCCCTGTCCATCACCAACTCCCAGAGTTTGCTCAACCTCACGTCCTTTGAGTCGGTGATGCCATCCTACCATCTCATCCTCTGTTGTCCTCTTCTCTTCCTGCCTTCAGTCTTTCCCAGCATCAGGGTCTTTTCTAATGACCCCATATTTTTATTGGCATCCACTTGAGTGGCTTGTTGTGCCTTCCTATCAAAATCATCCCAACTAATCATCCTTGGAAGAAGCCCATTGGCTGTTTCTCAACAGTCATCTTCTTTCATCTCTGGATCTTTGCACACACAGTTCTCTCTGCCTTACTTTGCTGAATCAATTGCCTGTGTCTCCCCCAGGAATCCCCCACTTCTGGCAGCTTCTCTAACCCACCTTGAGTTAGACACCATGGTCCCTTTGCTGTGACCTTTGTGATATCATGCAGTGACCATCTTCTGTGTCTGACTGTGAACTCTACAGAGGCAAGGCCATAGCATCCATCTCTTAACTTTAAGACTTGGGACACTGAAAAGGCTCTCTACCTTTTCACTTCAAGATTGAAAGTCAAAAAAATCAACTCACAATCTTGCATGTTCATTCTTTGGCTTGGCATTTAAAACTCTTTATAATCCAACCCCAACCATATTTTCTGGTCTATTTCTCACTGTGGAGGCCATATTATAGTCAATAAAACAAACACATTAAGAGGCTGTTTACAACATGCAAAACACATGGCTGCCAAGCTGGATACTTGCTGGTTTTGAATCCTATTTAGTAATTCCCTCATATTAAGCCTTTACTTGTAGAATTATCTCTATCATAAAGGTTTCCTCTCATCCATCTCCAGTTCTCAATATCCTACTTTCCCTCTGAATCCAGCTCAGAAATGAGTCCTTTCCCCAGGTAATCACTGGTCCAATGTACCTTCTATCTCTAGCAGAAAGTGAAAGGGTCTTTTTGGGATCCCTTCTGTACCCTAGACCTACCAAAGGCAGTCAGAAGAGTCTGACCTGGATATTGTCTCATGCCCCTCATTATAATCAAAATCTCCCCAAGGGCCAGAGCCATGCCTTATCCTGGGCAAACCCCGTCCAACACACACACACACACACACACACACACACACACACACACACAAATTAAATGAAGAATTTTTACCACTTAAAGCATGCTTGTGCTAGGAGAACCTTAACTTTTCAGGGTAGTTTATTCATCTTATCAGAAAGAAGCAAATGAAAATAAAATAGCACATGGTAGATTAAGGACAAATCCTCTAAAAGTAGTACCTGGAATGTTCAGCCTAATACCTAGTCTTGATCCACAGGCCAGAAGGGTAAGTTCACATCTTCTGAACGATGAATCTCAGCTCATTCAGGTGTTCAGTCTCCAAGGGTCTCCAGCTATGTTCACTACTCTCTTAACTAGGTGATCTAAGTGGACTGGTCCTTCTTAGAAACTATTTCAACAGATACTGGAACAAAAAGGGACTTCTGATTTCCTTGATTAACCAGAGTCTTTGTTACTGGAGTATCACACCTTCTGATCTATTAAGGTTTTACTGCAGTGAAGAAATAAGGAGGAAAGATCCTTCCTTATTCCTCTTTTTTATGCCTCAGTGCTAGTACTGTTACTTATGTACCAAAGAAAGAAGGGGTACCATTATCACCTGCAAAACAAAACAGAAACAAAACAATTACAATAACATTGCTACAGAGCACTTATTGAGCACTTACTATGTGCCTGATATTGCTCAGAGAACTTAATCTGCATTAACCAACCTCATCCTTAGAGCATCCCTAAGAAGTAAGAACTGTCATGTTCCCATTTTGTGGATGAGTAAAATGAGGAACAGAGAGATTAAGTGGCTCCCTCACTATCAGATGGCTGGTATGTGATGGAGCTGGGACTTGAACCCCAGTCAGATGGATCCCTGAGCTGCTCTTCTCAACTTCTGTGCTCTACTTTACAAAGCTTGTGGGTGAGCGGGGCTGCGTGCTGCAGGGGCTTCAAGTGAAGCATTCATCTGCCAATAACTTATCACTTGGCTCTGTTCTCTAGCAGTATAAGAATTTCAGAGATGAATTTTGCTCATCTCTTCCATTTACTCATGATATAAATAATGAAATAAAGCAGGCTAAGGATATTTGACTCGTGGAAAATACAGGGTAGAATCTCAAAAGTCAATTCCCTTTCCCCTAATCACCATCTTCCTTTTCTCTCTAACACCCCAGCAGCATCTCCCGAATTCACTCATTTCAGCACCACTGCTATGGCTTTTCTCCACTGGCCAGCCGCTACTCCTTCCTATAGGGCCTCACTGGTGGATTATGGGTCAAAATTCCACCTGCAATGCAGGAGATGCAGGTTTGATCCATGGGTTAGGAAGATGCCCTGGAGGTGGGCATGGTGACCCACTCCAGTATTCTTGCCTGGGAAAGCCCATGGACAGAGAAGCCTGGTGGGCTACAGTTCATGCGGTCACAAAGAGTTGGACATGACTGAAGTGACCAAGCACCGACTTCTTCTTTACCCACACTGTTCTCTGTCCTGAGAGGCTGACCTCCGAGAACTCCATCTCCCAGACTCTCCCCTGACTTTGGCTTCTGGTTGGGTTGGGCTGATATAAGTCACCAGCAGTATGCTGGAAGATGGAAGCAGAGAGACGTCAGGGTCTTTATTTCTCTGCTTCCCAATGACGTGGGCTTCCCTTGTGGCTCAACTGGTAAAGAATTTGCCTGCAATGCGGGCGACCTGAGTTTGATCCCTGGGTTGGGAAGATCCCCTGGAGAAGGGAAAGGCTACCCACTCCAGTATTCTGGCCTGGAGAATTCCATGGAATGTATAGTCCACGGTGTCGCATAGGTGAGCGACTTTCACTTTCACTTTCCCAATGAGGCAGCTGTCTCCCACCTCCTAAGTCCCAGATCTCATGTGGCTCTGGGGAAACCCCCCCTTCCCTCACACTCAGCCCTCAGAGGCTAATGGCTCCCACAGTTGCTAGTCCTGAGTGTTTACCCTCTCTCTTTGGTCCCCTTCACCCTGCTCACAACTCTCTAACTAGTCATTTCATTAATCCCTTTCCAGTTAATTCTTTGAGCATGCCTTTCATGCCACTTAGAATAATCTTCTTGATTTCGCCTATCCAAGTCCTTGCCTTACCTAAGGTCTACTTATTTATATTTATCTAATATATTTTTTAAATAAATTACACTGTTTTATGTTTCAATTATTTTAAAATAGACACTCAATCCCTATTATAAATGGAAAACCATGTCCATTTATCCTAAATCAAATACAAACATTAAAAAAAAAAAAAGCAGGGCGGGGAATTCCCTGGTGGTCCAGCAGTTAAGAATCTCCTCATCTTGCAATGGTTGCGGAACTACGATTTCACATGAAAAAAGTGAAAAAGGAGTGAAAGTGTTAATTGCTCAGTCACGTCCCACTCTTTGCAACCTCATGGACTGTAGTTGGCCAGGCTCCTCTGTCCATGGAATTCTCTAGGCAACAATACTGGAGATCCCACACGCAGCAGAGCAACTAAGCCTCCTCCCCGAACTACGGAATCTGTACGCTGCAGCAAAAGATTCCATGCAACACACCAAAGATTTCTTATTGCCACAACTAAGGCCTGATGCAGCCATATTAATTAATTAATTTTAAAAAAAAAAAAAGGAGGGCAAACAAATCAACATCATTAGTCCATAGCTAGCTATTATTGCCTCCATGGCTTTGAGCCCAAGTCCTCCCCAAACTTTGGTAAAAATGGAGGTAAACAAGAGTTTAAAAGGTATTAAAGACAACCTACCAGTAACTTGAGATATCCTGGTTGATACAACCAGAAGGATCATGAGAGCATTGTTAAGGGAATAATGTTCTCATGGGGAGAATCTACGTTATTTGATACTCCAACTCAAAGGCAGTTTGTGTCCCAACTGTTGGATAATCCTGCCCACCAGCAACCAGGAGCAAGGAGCCATGGACATAGTTCATAACCTCAAGTTATGTCTTTGAGATGAAACAGGAAGATACTAGATGCTACTGGAAGATACTAGAAGCTGATACCAGCATAAGGAAACATAATATACATTCACACGACTGCATGAATTAATGAGCCCTCTCTCCACGCTGACGGCAGCTACAGGCTTCCAAGAGAATTGGTCTTTCTCTGCTCATAGGAACATGTAGGTAGGCCAAGTGTCAACGCCAACGTGTATGTGTGCGTTCCTGTGAGGCTGGAGTTGTGTGAGGAAGTTAAACTTAACCAAGGCAGATGGTTTAAGGTACACAGAGAGGGATGCTTCTTATTGGCTGGTGTGAATGATACAAACAACATCAATGCATTTCTTTCTCACGGTCTGATAGCCACGAACTGCTAATTCCACGACCTCACCAGGACTGCGTTTATCAGATAGACTCTCTCCTCCTTGGTGTTCCAGCTGGGTTGAAAACATTTGTTTCAAGCATGTCCAAGGGCTTTCTTTTGTTACATGCACCCTACCCTGTTGCTCCTGCTATGTTTTATTAGGCAAATATAAAATTAACAACACAGCAATAATTATTTCCTAAACTGGGTTCCAACACAAATTTCCAATTTGAGGTCAGATGTATTGCCTAATAAAATTTTTACAGCTGCAGTCAAATTGTGGTAGTTAATTCCTGGAAAATACAATTCTTAATTCGCCAGAATTAGTTTTAAGTCTTGATTCATCCTCTAAAGACGAATGTGTATTACTGCCGTTTATACAAAATGTTCAAACAGTAATATCCAATATAATAGCTTGCATAATTTCAGCTAATTCTGTTAGAGGTATTTGACCTACTTATACTTTCACTGAACCATACATCATGGCTTTAAGATCATTGGGTCTGATCTTTCTAAATTGCCCTTTCCCGAACTGCATAAGTATTGCTTAATATTATGCAGCTAAACATGGAATCATGTCAAAGAGGAAAGAATAATTAGAATATCCATGAAGAAGGATTCTATTTATACTCCTACAGCTACCAGTCATTTGTCACTCTCAGACCTACGCCTTACTCACAGGCTCTGAGCCTCTGTCCTGAACGGCAAAATTCACACACATGTACCTGCAAAATTCAAAACATTTCATCTGTTCAGGCTCCCTCAAACCTTAAAATGTAATTTAAAAATTCAAATAATAAATTAAGGAAAAATAGTAATAACAAACACAATGCCTATCAAGTGCTAGGCTCTGTTCAAAGCATTTTAGATATGTTAACCTTTTAATCCAGACAACAATCCTGGGAGACATGAACATTTATTATTATACCCATTTTACAGATGAGAAAACAGAGTCACAGAGATAGTAAGTAATTTATCATATATCAGAGAGTTGTACAACAAGAGGCAGAGCTGGGACTCAAGCGTAGAAGATCTGGCTTTGGAGTCTCTGCTTTTGACCACTTTGTAATATTTTGTGAGATAAAGAGTCAGACCTAAAACAAACAAATGATTAATATTCACCATAGCTGGCAGATCCCTATTCTTTTCTTTTTAGCTATGTAGTGAAGGCAGCAGAAGAGGAATGGGACACATAAGAAACATCTGGAGATATGAAAGACAAATAGGAGGATAGTGCCTGACGTCCCTTATCTAAACACTGTTTTCTAAGTGTCTAAGACATGCTATTGCATCAAGAGGGGTCTAGAAAAGTCTCCAAGGAAAAAGCCTACCGACTTCTGGAAGAGGAAGAGGCCACCTTCTGCAAAACAAATGCAAGTTGACTTCTAGATGAGGACCATGCAAGTTCAGTCATGCTTTCTTTGGCCTCTGGAAATAATTTATTCCTATGCCAGCGCCTTGGCACGAGCCACAGAGAGGCAGAAAGGACCAAACGTCTGTGCCCTGACAGGCCGGAGTTCATTCCTGTTCAGCCACTCCCTAGCTATGTGGGCTGAAGCAAAGCACTGAATGCGTCTGCACCCTCATCGTTCTCATTTTTAAATGGGCATACATCTATTTCCTGTCCAGTCCATTGTGCCCCGCTTTGGAGGCACCCATTTCTCAGTTAGGGTTCTTGAGTGCAAGCAATAGAAAGCAGCCCTGGCTAGTCTAGCAAAACAAATGAGTGGGAGAGATGCGGAGTTTCATTTCATTATGAAATGAAAGAAAAACCAGCTGGAGAGAGATAGGGCCTGCAGTCACTCAGGGTTACAACAATAACTAAAAGAGATAAAGCATGCCAAGCCCGTGACCCTTAGAAGGCACTCAATAAAGCTTCATTCTTTCCCCTTCTGTCTTGGGCTCCTTTTCACCCAATTCTTCATCCATTCCAACACATACTGTGTGCCTGCGCTACGCAAATGCCATGATCACTATAAAGAATGTGAAAAGGAATAACTCAGTCCCTGCCAAAAAGTCCGCAATGCCCTCACCCACAGTATTCTTTTATGTTGTTGAGAAATACCCAAATGAATCATTCATCTCTGAAACAAATGGCTAATGTCAAAACATTTACTAATGCAGACAGAGCTGACTGAAATAAATGACTGAATAACCCATTGTTTGAAAATCTACAAGAGTAATATATATTACAATCAGATAAATCAAAATTACAAAAGGTTTTCTGCTGCTTTTCAAAATGCTTGCCAGAAGTTGGTCAAATGACAGTAAGAAGGATAATCAGTTTAACAAGTGGTTGCCGGTTACCTCTAGGGAATGAAACTGGGGGGCAGGGTGGGGGGTGGTGGTGAGGCGGAGGAGGGAGGGGGGGGACACGAGGAAGACCACTTTTCATTTAATAATCTCCTGGAGGGCTTGCATTTTTAGACTCAATGTATGTGCCTATGTTATAATAATTGAATAATAGTTTGTATAAAAATAGACTCATCAGGGCACATTTGTTAATTTTAGAAAAAAAGGAGTTTGAGCCAGGAGGCAGACAGGCGGGATTTAGTGGCTCAGGGCAGAAGGCAAGGAAGGGCGTGGAAGCAGACCCAGCCTGAACCTTCTCTCTGTATCTCTGTACCTCCACCACTGCCTGTCATCTCTGCATCTCGCTTCCTGCGGCTGTTGCCACGAGGCTACAACTTCCACTGATCCCTCTTTCCAGCCTCATACATCCCCATAACTTTGTGGCTAGAAAGGAAAATGGTTTTCCTCTCTAGCGTCAGTTAGAACATCCCTAGGGGAGGCCCGAACTGGTCTAGCAAAGCCATCCACGGTCTGGGGTTGAAGGAGACTCCTGGGCTCAGCTTCGTTGAGGGGCTCATTCTGTAACCAGTCAGAGAGGAGGCCCCACGTGGCTCTCATTGGACCCACAGAGAGGGAGGTGGAATAGAGGTGGTAGCACCAGCCCAGGCACTGGGAGTCACTGGGAGCTGGGCGGCCTTCCCAGTGTGTGTGTTACCCCTGAACTCTCTGACCTGGCTCTTTGGACCCTGGTCTTTACATCTCTCCCCTCAAAAGTCCTAGCCCAAAGGGACCTTAGAAACCAGATCTTCTGGGCAGGTCTTCTTATGAAAAAGAAAAAGAACTTGGGTGTCTAAGTCTTTCAAGTTCATTCATCAAGTCAATACTGTGTTCTTATGCTTTGCTTCCTTTCTAAACCAAATCCCCGGAGATAAAGGGCAGGATGCTAAGTCCCTTGATATTTTCCCTCATCTTCGCATCCCCTTTGCATTCATTTCATAAACATTTATTGAGTACCCACCATGTGCCAGGTTCTATTGCGCACCTATGTGCATTCGTGGGTGCTAAGTCACTTCAATCGTGTCCATCTCTTTGTGACCCTACGGACTGTAATGCGCCAGGCTCCTCTGCCTATGGGGCTTTCTGGGCAAGAATACTGGAGTGGGTTGCCATTCCCTTCTCCAGCTGAGCACCTACTGTATGCCAAATATCAGGGCCACAGAGTCAAGAGTGAAATGCACTTCACAGAGCACATATTCTGGTAGGGAAGACAAGCAACACATACACACACACCTTCAACAATTTCAGATCATCATGAGGGCTATGAGGAACCTTAATGCAAGATGAGATGTAAACAAGCATCAGGTATAAGGGGTGATTGCAAACAGCATGGTCAAGGGCAACCTTGTTTTTTTTTTTTAAACAAATATTCTTTATTATTTCTTTCTTTATGTCAGAGTATAATTGCGAGGAGATGAATGTATACATTGGACTTCCCTGATGCCTCAGTCAGTAAAGAATCCGCCTGCAATGCAGGAGACCCAGGTTCGATCCCTGGGTCGGGAAGATCCCCTGGGGAAGGAAACAGCAACCCACTCTAGTATTCTTGCCTGGAGAATCCCATGAACAGAGGAGCCTGGCGGGCTACAGTCCATGGGGTCACAAAGAGTCCGGTAGGACTGAGGGAGTAAACCACCACCACCATCATGTGTATACATATGGCTGGTTCACTTCAATGTATAACAGAAAGGGCAACTTTCTGGAAGAAGTGACATCTGGACAGAGACCTGAATGGATGAAAGTGGGTGTCTTCCAGGCAGATTTGACAGCGTGTACTAAGGCTTTAAGGTGAAATGAGGTTGGCAGGTTTGAGGATCAGTGAGGAGGGTGCCCCAGCTGGAGCAGAAGAGGGAAGGGGCGATGGAGGGGAGGCGGGGAGAGCCTACAGGGCCAGGATTCTCTTATGAGTGTTATTCTACATGTAAGGAGGAGCCTTGGAGTGGATCAGGTCGGGGAGTGACATGCTCTGATTTATTGTACTGAAGTGACTAGTAGGTGGCAGGCTCTCGAGAAATATGCTTAGTTGTGTCCAGTTCTTTGTGACCTGTGGACTATAGTCCCCCAGACTCCTCTGTCCATGGGATTTTCCAGGCAAGAATACTGGAGTGGGTTGCCATTTCCTACTCGATAAAGATCTGCTAACAATTTTTTTAAATCTCTGATAAAAAGCATTTAATAGTCTTTTTGGCAGAAGAGGGCCTGTGTTACTAATAATGAAAACTCACAGACGTTTGTCCAGCGCTTTATAGTTTACAAAGCTCTTTCACCCCAATGATCTAATCCGACCTCTCGTTTGGATGCGGATATGTGACCACATGGTACCAGGGCCCACTTGCAGCAGAGTCTGCACCAAGGCGACACAGCTGTCACCAGGGGGCGCAGGCTTAGGGACCGGAAGATGCCACGGGGATCCCCCCCTCCATAGTAGGCTCTCCCAAACCCAAGGAGGGGCATTCCCACGCTCATTTTTCTGGAACCATCATGACAGCTTAGCTTTGCCAGCCAGAGGCCCGGGGAGACCAGATCAAGAGGAGATTATCTATGCTCTGGGAGATTTACTTTTTTCCCCTTTCTCTTCTACTCACACATGAGGGTGTCTTTGGTGGTGAGAAAAGAAAAATTATTTAACCTGCCCCTCAGGCCTGGGATTAAGGCCATTAGAAACCATGGCAGTGGGGCGACCCTAAAGGAGCCCCTGATTTAAAGAGCTGGTGTCAAGACCCTCAAGTGACATCATGGGGCCACTCCCTAGAGCAGGGCTAGACTGTCACCACCCCCAGGCCTCATGGCGCCTCAGGCCACAGCCTCAGAAATCACCCTGTCCTCTGGCTTTCTCAGCCTCAGTGACAGTCTGTCCTCTGTTCTTGCCCAACCATATGAGAAAGGCAGGTTCTCAACCTTTCTTCCTGGGAGCACGGGGACTGAGAAGGTGGGGTAGGGGAGAGAGAGAAGAAAGGGAGGAGAAACCCAGGCTCCTTCACATAATCCAGGTAAGTCAGGGTGCTGGTCTCACACCTCTTACTAATAATCCTTCTGATCTTGTTGTTAAGTCACTCAGCCACATCCGACTCCTTGCAACCCCACGGACTGTAACCCGCCAGGCTCCTCTGTCCATGGGACTGTCCAGGCAAGAATACTGGAGTGGGTTACCATTCCCTTCTCCAGCAGATCCTCCTGACCCAGGAATCAAACCTGGGTCTCCCAGATGGCAGGGAGATTATTTACTGTCTGAGCCACCAGAGAAATTCTGGCATGCCCAGTCATGTCCAACTTCTTGTGACCCCAGGGACTGTAGACTGCCAGGCTCCTCTCCCCATGGAATTTTTCAGGCAAGAATACTGGAGTGCATTGCCATTTCCTCCTTCAGGGGATCTTCCCGCCCCAGGGATAGAACCCATTCCTCCTGCATTGGCAGGTGGGTTATTTACCACTGTGCCACCTGGGAAGCCCCTGAAAGTGTGGGGTTGGAGCCCCAGCGCTTCAAGTGATGCTCTCAGAAGCTGCCCCCTGCTCAGAGGCTGGCCTTCACCACTGACATGCCCTTTCTACCCTGGCATTTCCCATTAGACATGGTGTTTTAAATGTCCTTAGTCTTGGTGTATTTTTAAATATTTCTTCGTGCCACTTTCCAGCTACTTCTTACAAGAGTCATAAAAGAGGGCCTTCAGAATTCACGGAATGAATGCCATTGTTAATAGGCTGTTGTGTAATTGTCGGAAGAATACGTGTGTGCATTCTGGCCTCCAAAATACAGTTATAATAGAATGAAAGCAAATCTGCATTTTTCTGTTGTCAATCATGTTTATTAAATTGAAAGAAAAAATGTCTTCTCTCCCAGGCAGTATGAAAAGTGGAGGGAAAATGAATTTATTCTCTGTTGGAGAACTGGGCTAAAAATGTCATTAACAGAGGCAATTATGCATTCTGATGCAAAGTGCTTCAAGCTGACAGTAGGCAAACTTACAGTGGCGCTCCCAGACCACAGGCTGCAAATTCTCTAACAACTTTATTCATACGTGCTGGCCTACAGTTCAATCTGGCTTCCTTTGAGTATCTCCTGCAAATAAAAGGCCCCATTCTTCGGCTTCCCCTGGCTTTATTTGCAGTGAAAACACCACTTTGTGCCATGTTGTGTTAAAAGAACAGATTTGTGTTCGTTCCTGTAGGTTTCTGATGGGAGGACGGAGGCAGGCGATCTTCACTGCGGATGGTGAGCCGCCTTTCTGAGGAGCAAGATGGAGAGAACCGGTCTCCAACAGGGAACCTTTGTCCCGGCATGCAAATCAGCCTCTGCCCACAGTGCAGATAATGGCAGCCTCGGCCCAGCCTCGAACCCATCCATCTGCAGCTATTTTGTTAACTCGATGTTTCCTACCTTCTTTCTCTCATACCAAATACTTGGTGTGGACAGCTGTGAATTTTAAACAACCATTCTGTGTATGTTTTTCTAATTTTGTGTATTCAGATTGTTTCTCCATATTGGCAGGGGGGCGGGGTGGTGGTGGGGGGGTGCATGGGGGTAGGTGGGAAGCTAAGTACCTAAAAGGATGTTCCTTTCCTTGGAGATTTCATGCTTTTCAAAAGTCACAGTGATTCTGATTGCTAAACAAAGTAGAAATTCAGTGGGCTCACCAGTAGCATTTGGAAGGACCTGTAGCGCAGAAGCACTTTGGAAATGGACAAGTCTGCGGGAGGCTGTGAGACAGAGACGCCTGGAGGCAGGTCTCTGGAGTGATATGCCACTCAGGAAGGGCCTGGGGGCCCCTGGAAGCCAAATCCTCCTTCATATCTGCCCTGGTTTATCTGTAAAATGGGTCACAGGAGCAACCTCTAAAGGCCGAAAGTAAAGACGTCCTATATCCAGGCCATCGACCCAGTTTTATTTCCTCTTTCCAGCTCTGATTACATTGTTCTGGCGCCAATCTCTCATCTTAGATAGAATCCAAAGCCATGGATGTGTTTTTAAGCATGAAGGAAAACAAGATGAGCTCCCAGACCGAGGCCTGTGTTCCTAAGGCACGCAATAGGCAGCATGATTTTTAAAATTTGTGTACAAAATTAGACTTTTGTCCCTTTGATGTAAGGCAGTTCACAACAAAAAAAAACACAGGATAGAAACAGAAACTCTGGACAAGAAAAAAGGAATTTGTGAACAGGGCAAACATAAAGCTCATTGCTGGTCACTTCCCAGGTGGCTTGATGAAAGAATCCATGTGCCATTGCAGGAGATGCAAAAGATGTGGGTTCCATCCTGGGTTGGGAAGATCCCCTGGAGGAGGCAATGGCAACCCACTCCAGTGTTCTTGCCTGGAGAATCCCATGGAAAAAGTGGCTGGGCGGACTATAGTCCACAGCACTGCAAAGAATCAGACACGACTGAGCACACACACATGTGGAACTTTGAGACCTGATTCAGAGCTTCCTGGCAGCAAGAGTGAAAGGGGAATGACCACCAGTGACAAAACCTCACCTCACCTAAGTATACAGGTCTTCAGTGGGGAGAAACATTTTCCGGGCACTTCATTGTCAAAGCAACTTTGCCGTCAAGGCTCTTCATAAGGGGGTCAGGAAACCCAAGTTCAATGTCAACTTGAGAGCAAATGCTGTTGTTAAATTCCAGAGCCAGAGTACAAAATAAAGCAAACGGGCACCTGTCTAGTACCCACTCCAGCTGCCTGGTGGGTTCACAGAGAGCCTCTTGTGAGAAGAACTCAAGGCCACATGGAGGCCAGGCAGAGAAGAGGGCAGGTGGCTGACCACACATGTGCTACGGAACGCCTCACCTTGGGCTACGCCAGTCCAGCACAAATGAGAAAAATTCTCGTGTCCAACTTGATCCAAAGATAGAACTCTGGGGCCTCAAGGGGTGTATGGCCGTCATGATCCTTAGATGTCCCTGAATAACACTGCTCTCAGCTGGGCCTTCCAGGGGAGCTGGATGGCTGCCTGGGGTTTCTATCAATGCTTGGACGACAGAGGAAGCAGGTGGTGGGGTTGACAGCTTAAATTGTAGAAGCCCGACCCGTAATCACATCTAGATTCAAGGCCATACCACCTCCACATGGGACTGGCCTGGGCCAGATGCTTTTTTTTTTCATTTCAAAACGTTTCTGCAGGACTTCAGGGAACTTTGTGGATTTCTGTATTGTGTGAACTTATTATAACACATATTACTTTTACCATCTGAAAAGAGTAGATCGATCATTTTAAATTAGCCATTTTCCTTGCTTTTCTTTTTTGGCCTCAAGTCATACCAACCTTTGGTAAGGGTTATCCTTCTGGTGGCCGAGAAGGCAAAATTGATGAACAGATTTCATCTAACTGGATTCCCAGGATCTGGATTGGTGGAGATCTGCCTACTCTTGGAGAAGAGCAGATGATAAGACAACAAATATGGAGAGTCTGTGATCGATACACGTGGTTCACAGCTCCAAAAGGACGACCTAGTCACATTCAGGCACTGATGACTCCGTATTGACAGGACAGGGGTCAATATGGGATCCTGAAGGTCTGCAGGCTTCCCCATCATCAAGTGAACAATTAAAACAACAACAACATTCACTGGACTTCACTAAACATTAAGGCAGGAAATACAACAAGAACTCAAGGTCACATGGAGGCCAGGCAGAGAAGAGGGCAGATGACCAATGTGTGTCGTGGAACTCCTTACCTTGGGCCAAGCAAATCCAGCACAGATCAGCATGATTCTAGTATCCAATTTGATCCAAGGATAGAACTCTGGGCCTAAAGGGGTGTATGGCCATCACAATCCTTAGATGTCCCTGAATAACACTGCTCTCAGAAATATCCAAGGACAAAAAGCATTCAAAACCGCAATGGCTTGTGCAGAAAATGCAAAGTCCAAGTAACTCAGCTGGACCCAGAGGTGCTGCCTTCCACCTCATAGGGATCGGAGTACACGGACACCTGTTTCCCTTTCGGGTCTGAGATTCTGCGTTTCTGAGCCTGTCTCAACACCTTTTCAAAAGTCTTCACAGCAATAGAGAATTTTCAAAGCCATTTTCCGGCCAGTCTTCAGTTAACCAGAAAATCAGATTAATTGTGCACATGAACTTCTATTTCCAGGATGTGGTTTGACCCAAGGAATATGCAAATCTGGGTAAAAAAAAAATCAGTCATGTTAAGAGGGGGGCGGGGGGCTCTCTTGAATATGTTTTAGAGTGTTGAAGAATGGAAAAACAAGACAGTGAGGGCCTGGGGCCAAAGAAAATGCTATATTTAGATGCAGAGGGCTTTGTTTGGCCCTGATACTGGTGTAGACACAGACAGTCAGGAACAAGGGGGCCATTCAACCCATCCACCTGACACCCGTTGTCGCAGGCCCGTGTGTTCCGCAGGCACCAAACTCAAAACCATCCCCAAAGAGGCTGTCGACAGAGAGGCGGTAACAGCTGCTCTGTGGCAATTAACCAGCAGTTTCTGTTGCTGAAGGAGATTATTTTGGATGGCGTAAAGAGATTCAAATAAAAATGTCAACGTGCCCATTATGGATGAAAGTTTGGAAAACTTAAGTGGCCCTGAATTAATCACTGTTTGACAGGAAGGCGCGTAAAGGAGTACTAAAAATCGCCCACAAATCTATTTTCCTACCTTTTTGGTAATTGTAAAGAAGCTCGTTGGGGGCTGCGGGGTGGGGAGGGCACTTCTTGGCCGCCACCTTAATTCATCTTGGAGTGAAGATTTAATGACAAAGCTACAAGCCCTTAAAGTAGCATTTATTGAGGAGCTAATGAGAGAGTTCCTCAGAACTCTGGAAGAAAAAAAAAAAAGCAGCCACCACACAAGAGGCCTTTGAAAATACCGAAGAGAGGAGAGTTCATTAGGCTGTTTTTTTTTTCTTCCCCTTTCTCAACAATGAATATTTCTGCTGCCAAACCTTCAGGAATAAGGTTGGTTTCCTTTCAAGTAACTGATGCCGATTTTGCTTCTGCCTGAGTCCAGACAACCACGCCAAGAAGAAGCAGGAAGTCACACCGTCAGAGGAAAACTGCATTCCTTCCTTCCTGGCTGGATTGGCCCCTGACAAACCTTGGATTTATGTAGCCCTTGCCAAAACGCCTCTGATTTCCATGCCCTCCCGTGGCTAAGATAACGAATGTGGCTTTCGACCTCTGAGAGCTGTACTTAATTCAAACTCTGGCTCCACTATAGCAAAAATGGCCACTGTCACCCCCAAATTGAGCAAATGAGCCCCTGTCCCACAGCATAAAGGGTAAGAGAGTTATTGAACATCCCCTGCGGCTATGGCCCCATTCACCCTTGCCCTCTCTTGGCATCTTCCCACCTCCCACCCTTCCAGAATCTTCTGGGCTCTCTTGCCTCCACTCCTTCTTCTGTCTTGGGGAGCACAGGAAGGAATTGCTGGGGCCAGTCTGTTCCAACTGAATCAAGTTTTCTCAAATCAGGTTTCATTTCGTTTTTTGGTTTTTTTTTTTCTTTAAGAAAAAAATAGAGGTGGAAAGGAACGCTGTGAAGAAAAGGGAACCTGGCGAAGGGCTTTAATTTCAAATAGTCTGCTGGCTGGTGCTCTCTCTCACACACACATGTAAAGCTCTTTTATAAATGTAAATACAACAATGCAGTTATAGAAGGTGGGGAAGGAAGGTGGGAAGCTGGAAACCTCCAAGTGTAAAATAGGTTTGGTGACTTCTGATGGTTCAAGATGGAGAAGCATTTCCGTGAAGCTCATATGCCCATGGAGTCTCAGAAGGTATCTACAACATGCAATGAAACTAACGTGCAGAATACACATGTATTCAGAAAATATTAAAAACCCGTAAGAACTTTTTTGGCCATCCCAATATTTTCTAAATATGTGTGTATTCTGTGTGTCAGATGAACTTTTTGGCCAACCAATATTTTCACCATGACTTCTGCTTAGCCAAACTTTCCATGTTTCTTGGCATAGAAAAGAGAGGCTTTGCAAGAAAAGTGCCTCCATTACAGAGAACACACTTATTAAAATGCTATTTTTCACAGCTGCATTAATCTGAGATCTGGGAGATGTTTCCTGTTTGTACAATCCCCCCCTGCTTGTGAAGGTTTATGCCCGTGGCACAATACCAGTGCTTTCATAGCCAGATTGCTAATTCTGAAAGAGGTGTCTGCTTGACATCACCTGGGGAGGACTCAGACTAATTTGCCCCTCATTGGGGCACATGCATATTTCTGAGAACATCTCTTTAAACACAGCCACATCCTGAAGGCTACACATCATACGTTTTCCCTCCCAAGGTTGACAAAATTCAACTGGCATATTTTAAATGGATCTTTTTGTCGTATACGTAGTCTACTTCCAAGGGTACAGCTAGAAGGGGACTTCTGGCTAATGTCACAGGGGAGAAAATAGACTTAGCTCTCTGTCTTCAGATGACTGTTGCTGGGACTGAGGAACCTAAGGGTGATTAATAATAATCAGAATATTAACAGAAATTATATGTAAATGTTGTTATTATATCAGCTTTCACTTATGTACTAAATAATGGGATCACCCTTTGTATCCATCTTTTCAATTAAATCAGGCAACATATTTTCAAGACAGGGATTAACGTGTACCTTCATGGTACAGATGAGGATTCAAGAACTCAGAAAGGCTAATGAATGTGCCAAGGCCACACAGCTAGTATATGGAAGAGGCTGAATTCAAACCAGAGCTGGCCTGAATGCAAAGCTTAGTTCTTAATCATGATGCCAGTCTGCCTCTTATACTGTTACCTACAGTCACACTAGCTGACTTTGTAGCCACCCTTTCCTCTTCTATTCACTCTGGCCTGCCCAACACAAACCCCTGTGCTCCACAAGGGAGGCAGTGTTTCCAAATGATTAAGGGCACACAGATTGGCAACAGATGGCTTGGGTCTGAAATTGGAGTCTGTCAACTGGGTGACCCTGTGCAGATTTTCTAGTCTGTCTTCCTCTATAGAGTGGGAATATTAAACATTACTATCTAGGATGGTTGTTGTAGAAATGGGATAATGTATTTAAATGTAGGATAGTTTCTGGTGTACAGTAATCACTCAGTTAATGTAAGAAAAGGAAGGAAGAGGGAGAAAAAGAAAGGAAGAAAGAAGGAGGGAGGAAAGATGAAAGAAGATAGGAAAAAAGGAAGTAAAGAGAAAGAAAAAGAGAAATGAAGGTGGGAAAGCAAAGCGGGTGTTCTACTGCAGAGAGGTGTTCTTCCTCACAGAGGATGCTGGAGTAGAAAGGAGAGCCCTTCAGGGCCTCAGTCAAGCCCAGTGGGCAGCCCCAGAGCCTCTATGGGCTTTCTACCTTGCCAGCCTCCAGGTCCTGCAGCAGTGAAGCCATCTTGTTCCAACGGTGATCAGGTCACACGACCACCCCTGAACCAATCACCAAGACCCGAGGATCCCGAGGGCTGATTGGCTTTCTCTTGTCACGTGCTTTGCCCCAGGTCAGGAATATAGAGTCCCATAGACTGAACGCGGAGGAAAGAGTGACTCCCTAGAGGAGAACTGGGTGCAACCGCCAGGCAGAGAATGAATGTTGGAGCAGCAAACTGATGTCTACCGCAAGCAAAGTCTGCCGGCTGAGTGCGCGTCCTCTTCGTGGCACTGCTTATTTCAATCTAGTCGATAGAGTTCTTAACAGTGTTCTAGGACTAACTGCTTGGGTCTGAATCCTAGCTCCATTATCTTCTAGCTGTATGACCCTTGTAGGTTAATCTACCTCTCTCTGCTTCAGTCTCTTCACTTGTAAATGTGGTTAATATTACCTTTCCCTGGATTATAGGTGTACATGTAAAGTATTAGTGTCAGTCGTTCAGTCATGTCCGACTCTGTGTGATTCCATGAACTGCACCCTGCTAGGCTCCTCAGCCCATGGAATTCTCCAAGCAAGAATAGTGGATTGGGTAGCCATTCTCTTCTCCAGGGGATCTTCAAGTGTAATATAATAAGAGTACCCAGTAAGCACCCAAAAAATGTGAGCCAGTTAACACTCAGCAGCTATTTACAGAGCACCTTCTACATGCTGGACTCTATCTGAAGTGCATGGGTACACTGGTGAACACAAGAGAATAACAATAACAGAATCCCTGACCTGGTAGAACTGATAGTCTAGCATGGATAAAAGACAATAAATAATAAACGACAAGACAGTCCTATGGAATTTAGGTGAAAGTAGTAGGAAAAAACAAAGGTCATGGTAAAAGAACAGCTGTAGGGGGACACAGGATTGTCAGGGCCCGACGCATTAACGTGGTGACATGTAAGCCAAGACCTGGAGATGCTGAATGAATTAGCCAAGAGGATATGGTGGATGGGGTTGCTCCAAGCATGGGGGCAGCGCAGAGCCCTAAGATGAGAGCATGCCCAGAGTTGCTGAGGAGCTGCAACGGGGCCAGCGTGGCTGGAGAAAAACAAGGGAAGGCAAGGGTGGTGGGAGATGACATCAGCGAGGGAACAGCAGACCAGATTCTCGAAGGCAGCAGAGTCTCAGAAGACTTTTGGATGTTACTACGAAATGGGAGCCACTGGCAGGCTTGGAGAGTAGAGGGGCGCTGCTGTGACTTACTTAATGCCAGGATGATTGAGGCTGCTGGGTTGAAAATAGAATAGCTCTTGTTATCATCGCTATGGTCATGATTATGTTTCAGTTCACCAGCTGAAGAAGCAACTACACTGTAGAGCTTACTGGGGAATATTCTCAGAGCAAACACACCGAGAGGGCTTCTCCTGCTCTCCCTTGAAGGATAAGATGTACCTCCAAGGCACTTTGGGTGCATTTTTGTCTTCTGGGACTTCCAAAGAAATGAGATCAAGAGATTTGCAGATTCTTGATGTTTTAGCCTCAGTGGGTATTGGGAAATTACTCCTCCAGAGAGACCTCCTCCATGCAAGCAAATCATCTACTAGGGATACCACCACTGTCCGGGAGAACATAGTCTCCTGAATCAACAGCCACAGGAAGAGCTTGTTGAAGCCTTAAATGGCTTCTGATTTCAGCCTGATAATTCTGTTTTAATGTGGTGAGCTGGCGGTCCTGGCATTCAGCTTGCAGAGCCTCGCTTTTGACATTGGATCATAAGAACTGGCCGATGGAGCCAAAAAGATAAGTCCAAGGAAGTAGATTAAGAGTGACTATGATGATTTTCAGCAGTGAATCGACTAGCATGCCAGAGGGTGGGGCCTGATGGATGGTAGATCATATGACAGGTTCTTTTAAAAGAACTGGATGCAGTCTCCCAGTAACTTCATTCTGTTCTTGGCGAGGTTTGGGCTGTCTTTGTGGAGATGAGAGGAGCATGTGGTTTCTCTTGAACACCTAGTTAGAAGCGTAGGACAGAGAGACTGTAACAATTGGATTTTAGGTGGTTCAGTCCACTGAGTGTTTGAGATGGGGTTGCGCAAGTGGTAAAGAGCCTGCCTGCAAATGCAGGAGGTGAGTTCGACCCTTAGGTCAGGAAGATCCCCTGAAGAAGGGCATGGCAACCCACTCCAGTATTCTTGCCTGGAGAATCTCATGGACAGAGGAGCCTGGCAGGTTACAGTCCAAGGGGTCACAAGTTTGGACACAACTGAAGCGACTTTTAGCACACACGCACAGTCCACTGCGTGTCTGAGATGGGAGATCTGTGGGGACCATTCAGAGGAGAAAGACGAGAGACTCTCATGCAGTTTTCACTCATCCCTTAGAAGTGATCAATAAGGGTCCCCAGCTTTGGGGGGCTTAAATTTCTCAACACCACCATCTGGGTATTAATAGAAGCCACGGCCTGGAAGAGCCTGGAGGGCCTTCCCCCTGTATCCTCCACAGCCTCCCCCATCTCTTCTCCTCACAGCAGCCAAGGTGACCTTTAAAAATGTAAATCAGATCATGTTTTCACTCAAATGGCCCCCATTTCACTAGGAATAAAATTATCACCAGGGCCGATGAGGCCCAATGAGACTCCAGTCCTGCCTAGAGATCTCCAGTCACGTCATGTGCCAGGCCCCTTGTTCACTCCGCTGCTGCCCCTCCAGCCCAGGCACACTCCTGCCTCAGGACTTCACACTGGCTGTTCCATCTACCTGAGATGCTTTTCCTCCAGACACGGGAGAATTCACACCTGTCTTCGTTCCAGCTTTGCTCAGAAGGCATCTCCCCAGAGGGCTGTTCCCTAACCACTCAGTCAAAAATAGAACTTCCAGTTCTGTCACTCTCTAGTCCTTTGGTGTTCTTGTCTTTCACCTTATTTCTGATATTATGTTATGTGCTTATTTATTTATTTGATTGCCATCTAGCTCACCTACTACTCCTTAAGACCAAGGACTTTGCCCCACCCCCGTCCCGATCCACAGGGTTCAACACAACATAGTAGATACTCAATAGATATTTGTTAGGTGGATGGATGGATGGATGGACGAATGGGGGAATGGACAGATGAGTGGGTGTATGGGTGGATAGAAAGATGGGTGGAGGGATGGAAAGATGGGTGGAGGGATGGGTAGAAGATGGATGGATGAGTGCACAAGTGAATGGATGGATGAATGAAAGAATTATACTGTCCCTTCACAGTGAAGGTCTTGGTCACTGGTTCCTAAAATTGGACTGTTTACAGACTATATTCATGATAGTCTTTTTGACATATCTATACACTTATGTTACTACAATGATTTAATGACTTTCTTTAAATACGCACACTTTGATTTAACAAATAAAAAACTTCACCCAGTGCTATAAGTGGAAAAGAAGACAAATACAAAAAGTAAATAAAATACAAGCAAAGCAATGTTATTAAATTCCAAAGAGATTCTATTGCCCTGTGAAGAGTTGAACCTTAGGCCACTGATCTCTGGGAAAAGGGCAGGTTAGCAAGATGTTAAAAGGCACACTCTTAGCATGCAGCTGAGACTTTCTTCCAGATGGAGATAAAGGGATTAAAGACTAGAAAAGGGAGTCTTTCTCACTATGTAAGTCTTTGTTATTTAATACCACACCTAAAATCTTTTCACCCACATTCAGGGACATGTGTCCCACACCTGGAAACACCAACATAGGCAATGCTTACTGATACTATATCATATCCTGTTTCTTTAACATCATTTTAACTAAAGGTTTCTATTCATTTGCTTCATGTTGCTTTGCTTCTTCCTTCTTAAAAGCAGGAGGAGGGACTTCCCTGGCAGTCCAGTGGTTAATACTCTGAGGTTTCAATGCAGAAGACACGGGTTTGATCCTTGGTGGGGGAACTAAGATCCTGCGTGCCACACAGCTCGGCCGAAAAAAAAATTATAAAAAGCAGAGGGAAACAACAAAACACTGTAGCTACTTTACATTTCTGAGTGTAATTCACCCTGAGTGGATCTTACAGTCTAAGGAGAAAGAAAAAGGATTCAGGCCTAACAGAAAGTCAGAACTCAGCTGCACGCCCACATTCTTGACAGCACAGACAAAACACCCAGATTATTGACCATTTCTTCTTTTCATCCTCGTGATCTGAGCTCACAGAGCCAAAACCCAATTAAAAGTGAGGCTGGGCTAACAGCAGTTGGGCCCCATTGGCTCAGGGGAGCGCTAGCTCAGAGAGCTGGCAAGCCTTTGCCTTACAGACCATGATTATTCTTTCCTGGGTTAGCTTTCAGCACATACCCTGGTTTCCATGTAAGATGATAACGCCTCTGTGTTCTTTCACATGTGGACTAAAGACTTCTGAATACTTAGATGAAGAAATCAGGTCCTAGTGATGGCAAAATATTTACACACTGATTGAAGCTTGTCCATGAAATTGGGGATAAGGAACATTTCCCTCCGAGAGAGGGGGGAATTAAAGAGTGCAGAACCTTGGTGGCATTTCGATGGTATTTATTGAGGCTTTTTGTGCTCACCTCACCTCCCCAACTTTCCTTTTCTTTTCAGCTGGATAATTTGGGGAAGCCTTCAAGTTGGCAGTACAAAAACAGCCAACATTGTGTTGTGAGTGTGTGTGCATACTGGTGTGTGTGTTTTGGGGTATGTGATAGAGAGAGTCAGCTAGTAAAACAACCATCTAAAAATTTTTATGACACACAATTTTGTAAAAAAACTTACCAACCCTAAGAAAGATATTCATGGAAGCATCTTCTGGGTTCTGGTGGGAGACATTAGAGTCGGGCATTACAATAATTTACTATTTGTCAACACTGGCTGAGTATGTACTATGAACCACCATAACCCTAAGGCCTTTATACATATTACATATGCTAATTAAATATGTTATACATATTGGCATATTTCTAATGCCCAATGATAAATGGGGTATTATTGACATTTTACAGGTATAAAACTGAGTCACACAGCTGATACGTGGTAGACCTAGAATTCAAATCCAGGCTGTCGGGTTCCCTAGCTAGCCCCTGACTTTCCCAGTTTTAACTCTGCACACCCTGTGTTCTGGGCACCCTCCCCATTCCGGGCAGATGGGGACAGTTGGTCATCCTGTAACAGTAACCCCTGCACTTCATCTCTTCCCATATACAGCTACTGAGACTTAGAACGTAGTCATATTCTTGCAGTTTCCAACACTGCTGGTCCAACTCAATAAACATTTTCAACCATCAACTGTGATCAAAGCTTTTTGTCAAGTGCAACAAGGATCCGGAAATGAACAAAGATGTAAAACCCTACTTTTTAGGCCAGTCATAAGTAACCTAAAGGGAAGGAAATCCATGTTATTTCATTAAAAAATCATGTGGTATCTTCTGGCATCGTACCTGTATGAATGTCAGATTTCTGTGTCAATGTGTGTATAACACAGATACTGGTTTTCAGCTGGTGGCACAATTATTTACTATGACAGGGCAACATCTTTGTGAGAGCAGTGTGGGGCTGGAGTGGCTGGAGCTGCTCATCCATGCAAAGAATTCTTGTCAAATATTTTAATGAGAAGAAAAGCATGGCAGTCAGGATGAAAATCCAAGGTGACCTTGAACTTGGCAACACACTGCGGATCACCTTGCAGTTGTTTTAAGGGGTTTTGTGTGTGTGTGTGTGACGACGAAGATGATTTGTTTACAAAATTCCTCTTTGGATGAGGGAAAGAAAGAGAAACAGGTTTGGAGACAGACCATCTTATAGGAAGCAGCTTTGTCCCAACCGTAAACCTTCATCCTAGTGGGATGGATGCAGGGCTATGCTTTGTCGCTAAGTCGTGTCCAACTCTTTGCCACCCCATGGACTGTAGCCCACCAGGCCCCTCTGTCCATGCGATTCTCTAGGAAAGAATACTGAGTGGGTTGCCATGCCCTCCTCCAGGGAATCTTCCCAACCCAGGGATCAAACCCAGGTCTCCTGCATTGCAGGTGGATTCTTTACCATCTGAGCCACCAGGGAAGCCCAGGGGGATGGCTACACAGCATCAAAAGCCCTTTTCTCCTTGGAAGAAATCCCACTGGGTGTGTAGTAGGAAGTGGCACTGCCCTCATCACTCCCTGGCAGTCATGGGGCATGTCTACCATTGTCCAGCCTGGACGTTCCCATGCAGGACTTTGCTTTGTGGCATGACTGCCACAAAGATGAAGGCACAGTGAGGAATTTCCTCACAGCAGTGATGCTCAGAATCAGCAATTGGAGCCTCCCCAGTAGGTCTTGTAAAGGATATGGAGCATGCGTGTGTGCATGCTAAGCCACTTCGGTCATGCCTGACTCTGTGTGACCCTATGGACCATAGCCTGACAGGCTCCTCTGTCCATGGGATTCTCCAGGCAAGAATGCTGGAGTGGGTTGCCATTTCCTCCTCCAGGGGAACTTCCTGACCCAGGGATCAAACTCGTGTCTTTTACCTCTCCTGCACTGGTAGGCAGATTCTCTGGCACTAGTGCCATCTGGGAAGCCCCAAAATATACGCAGGCACCATTCCTACTATATGGGTTTCTGAATTCTTCTCCAATCTGCTTCTCTTCGTGTTTTCTGCAGCCAGCAGTGTTCAGCGGGTCTGCCTTACTGGGCCTGTGTCAGTGGTGAAAATGTCGAGGTACTTCTGCTCCCATCAGTAAACAGCTGTGGCTCCAAGCTCCTTGACTGCATCTTCCTCCTGCTCTAGTTGAAGAACCCCTGCCCTCCCCCCTCCTTCCTGCCCCCACCACCACCCCCACCATCCTGTCTAGCTTTCCCCATCAAGAGAAAGCTAAGGGTTAACTCCCAGAATAGCAAGAGGCCACCAAGAACCTGTTCCAGTCCACTTCTGATTGGCCAGTACCAGACCCTATCAGCTACTTATTTTGAATATCAATGCTACACAGTGTGATAAACTTTAACTAAATTCCCCTTCCTACTTAAGATAATAGAATCCACCTCTTTGTTTGCAACCCCAAGTCCTCACTGATACACACACTTACACACATTTAATTTTATGCAGACTGTGCCCGAGGAAAATAAAATCTGGTTTGGGGCAGGCATGGAATAATGAGGCACAGGATTATACCTTCTGTGAGGGAGTTATGAGGGCTTCCCATGGCTCAGTGGTAAAGAATCCACCTGCCAAAGTAAAAGATGTAGGGCTGATCCCTGGGTCGGGAAGATCCCCTGGAAAAGTAAATGACAACTGACTCCAGTATTCTTGCCTGGGAAACCCCATGGACAGAGGCGCCTGGCAGGTCACAGTCCATGGGGTCGCAAAGGGTCAAACGCAACTGAACATGCATGCAAAAGGGAGTTTTGTGAGAGTGCCATATGTTGGCAGGGAAATGTTAAGAAATGAAATTGGTTTGGTAAAAACTAACACACTTATGGGGAGTCAGAGGTCTCTCAGATACTGTATTCCATTACCAAGCACTTTGCTATCCCCTCTATATTTGTAGTACAGGTTAAGGCATGCGTGTTTTATATTGTCTCAATTTACAACAAGGAGTGATCTCAAATGCTTCCTTGTTTTGTCTGTACCTCATTGGTTCTGCAGGTGGGCTGTTCTCCATGGCTGAAAAATACAGAAGTCCCCTGCCTGCCAAAATCAGAAATTCCACTACTTCTCTTCCCTCTTTGGATTAAGGAGTAGTCTCTAGAACATGTTTTTTTTTCAAACTGATTAAACCACATTAATCCAGAATATTTCATCAGGAATTATTTTAAAAATTACTTTAAAAAGTACTTCCCAAACTTCCCTGGCTTTCAGTGGTTAAGATTCTGCACTTCCACTGCAGGGGCACAGGTTCAGTCCTTAGTCTGGTCAGGAACTGAGATCCCAACCGCTGTGTGGTACATCCAAAAAAAAAAAAAAGTACTTTAAAAATTAGCTAGCTGTTACCTGAGAAAGCACAGCATTGAGGGAATGGGAGACTTAAAAGGGCCACAGGGCCTTTGCACGGGCTAACCAAAAATGGTTCACAAACTCTGATAAAGGTCAGTGGAATTCTTTTGTTTTGATTTTTCTTTTTTCCACCTACCACAATCAGTAACATTGTATTCCTAGCATGGTGGGAAGAAGTGGAGTAAGGGTCAAGGGAAAATATTAGGGAGAAAGAGCATAGGCTAAAAATTTTCTCCTGCTAATTTGGATATAAAATCTTTCCTTTTTCAGCTGCAAAGCTGTTCAGTCAAGAGAACATTCTTACAGGAATTTTTGGTCAATGCCTAAAAGTTAGTTTCCTAGGGTAAACCTAACTTAAGAATTATTATAGAAATTAACTTCATTTAATCAAAGTAGAGTAAGTGGGTGGGAAAGTTGTGGGGGAGCAAATCATCTAAACAAACCGATTAAGTCCTTTAGAAGCCCTCAACCCTGAAAATATTATGGGGCTCCCTTGACCTACCATATGGGCTTCCCAGGAGGCTTAGTGGGTAAAGAATCTGCCTGCAATGCAGGAGATGCAGGAGACAAGGTTTCAATCCTTGGGTTGGGAAGATACCCTGGAGAAGGAAACGGCAATCCACTCCAGTATTCTTGCCAGGAAAATCCCATGGACAGAGAAGCCTGGTCGGCTACAATCCATAGAGTGGCAAAGAGTTGGAATATATAGACTTCAAAAACTTATAAAACCAGGGTCTTCACTAGTGGCTCAATACAGGAGATGTGGGTTCAATCCCTGGTCAGGGAAGATCCCACATGCCATGGAGAATCTAAGCCTGTAAGCCACAACTACTGAGCCTGTGCTCTAGATCCCAGGAGCTGCAACTACTGAGCTCTCATGCCGTGACTGCTGAAGCCAGTGCTCCGCAACAAGAGAGGCAACCACCATGAGAAGCCTGTGTGTCGCAACTAGAGAGTAGGGCCCACTTGACATAAACTGAGAAAAGCCCTTGCAGCAATGAAGACCCACCAACAGGCAAAAATAAATAAATGAAATTATTAAAAAACCTTATAACACCATAACATACTAAACTTTTCCAAAACACTTTGGCTGAAACGAAAAAAACAGCTTATTGGAAGAATTTCTTAATACAAACTCTGGCTAAGTTCATCAAAGCAAAATTTTCTGATTTTGCCTCTGATTCTCTGGTACTGCCTGCACATGGTACTAGAGCGGGTAGCCTTTCCCTCCTCCAGCGGCTCTTCCCAACCCAGGGATTGAACCCAGGTCTCCCGCTTTGCAAGTGGATTCTTTACCAGCTGAGCCACAGGGAAGCCCAAGAATAGTTGAGTGGGTAGCCTATCCCTTCTCCAGGGGATTTTCCCAGCCCAGGAATAGAACTGGGGTCTCCTGCATCGCAGGCAGATTCTTTACCAACTGAGCTATCAGGGAAGCCCTTATTAAACCATTGCATACTAAATTTATCCAAAACACTTTGGCTGGTACAAAAAATAACTCGTTGGAAGAATTTCTTACTGCAAACTTCTGGCTAAGCTCATCAAAGGAAAAATTTCTATGGTGCCTCTGATTCTCTGGTACTACCTGCACATGCACTGTTGGTCTCTGAAGCTCTCTGGCACTCGCCTAGAGTCAGAAGCCTGTGTCCTAGACCCCAGTTATGTACAGTGTGGTCCCAAGTCAGGCTCAGCTTTGTCAGACGCAACATTCGAAATGTTTACCTGGCTCCTGCAGTGGGGGATGTCTATGGCAGTGCTTGCTACACAGTAAAGGGCTACCCAATGCAGGCTGTTATTAATCTTGAGACGTCAGTGGGAAATAGATTACAGGGATATACTCAATGCTCCTGAGAGCTAGAAAAAAGTCTATGACTCCAAAAAACATGCTGCTGCCTTGGGAGCAATAAGGTAGGGGAAGCTGTAAGAGGTTTTTATGATGTTTTGAAATGGGGTCACTTGCAGTCTTGACACGTGATAGGAAGTCTTGACACATTAGGGAAAAGACATTTTCAGCGTCAGAGAAGTATAAGACATGAACCTACGGTCAGAAGTCACTAGATGATGCCCACTGAAAGACAAGGACAGGAAGCAAAGATTTAACTTAATGAAGAGACGAAAGCACCCCCCACCCGGAATGATGGTGAAGAAAGACCCAGGAGGCTGTCAGCAGGAGAGTGGGCTAGTGCTGGGGGTCATAGGTATGTCAGCTATAAGAACCCCAAACTGATCAAATGGCAGATGTGTTTGCAAATGTTGGGAAGACAGTCACCGTTTTGCACATGAATGACTGAAAGGTACATAGAAAACAAGGCTATGGGCAACTCCAGGGAAAACAGAAAGTTACACAAGAAGGAAAGTAATCGTAATATAATCAATGACTCAGTCATGGGTTATACTGACATGATCAAAACAAGGAAAACGTCGAATGTTGAGTTAAACGCAAATTGTAATGTAACTGTTGTGAGGAAGGCGGTTGCAAGAGGGGCTGTGTTGCCAGGCAGCTGCGTCCTGGGGGCAGAGGTAGGGAAATACAGGAAGAGCTAGAAGCTCATCTTTTACAGTGGGGAGTTAACAGACAGTACCTAGACTTAAAAATGAAGAAAAAGCTATAGAAACATGTGATTTAGAAACCAGGGAATATGTGCACAGAGATACTTCAGAAAGAAACGAGTCTCTTGTAGACAGTGGAATTGGGGTGGGTGAACAGGGAACTTGAGGAGGAGGCAAAGGGGAGCTTTATTGAATTTTTTTAGACCTAGGAAGGTGTGTAACTTTGGGGAGATGTTTTTAATTCAAAAAGAAAAGAGAGGAATCTGGGCCAAGCTGACAACAGACAGGATGCAGGATGGTACTCGTGAACCACAGACAAGGAGGAATTAAAGCAGAAAGTCCAACGGAGCGATCAGAGCCGCCAGCCCTCTATTGCAACTCTGGCTTCGCCTGGGAATTAATAGGTGACAATGAACATCTCTACCTGGGAAAAGCCTGGCTGGCGCACAGGGTCGACACTCCACAAATACTGACAACAGCAATAATGGAGCTGCCAATCCCGGGGGCAGGCGGGGGACGCATCTGCCACAGCTGGCCTTGCGAACTGTCAGCTCTCTTAAATGCACATTGCCAGGCCCGGGGTGGCTGTCACCTGTCTGCCTAGCACACACTGGCTGATTACTATAATGGCTCATTTCCACAAATTAGATCCCAGTGTGTCCAAAACAGTTTTTTTTTTTTTAATGAAGAAGGTGTTACTCTGAGTTATGATAAAATTCTTGGAGAACCCACATACTCATCAGGAAATGACTACACAATCTGACTCTAGGGAAAAAAAGTCTTGGCGGGTTCTATGACCTCCCCGAAAAACCAATGTCAATTTGCATATTTCTCCAGAGGTGCATTTATTTTTGTACAGACTCTGTACTTAGCTGTGCCAACTAGGCTGAAACTACTAGATATCAGGCCAGGATCAAATGTTACCATTTTCGGGCATCTCACTTATAAAGTCTATGGGGAAAGAGGAAGCACTGCACAGTTTCCCAGGCTTCTATATCACTCCAAGAGCTGTTAGTTCAGGTTTCTGCATCTTGCAGGAGGGAACACCTACAGCAAAGATGTCAGCTTAATGCAGCAGGAATGGTGCAAAGCATCATGGAGAGCTGAACAATGCCTCCCTCTCCAACAGGACCCTGGGGTTTACCACACACTTGCCCCACCCCCTTCCCCACTGCCACGTTGCCTGGCGACCCTTCAGCAGTCTAGGATGGAGGCAGCCTCTCAGAGCTCTGTTTAGAGGGTAGGGGTGGAGGCTGAGATCCATCCAGCACAGGAGACTGTAGGGGGCACCTGGCAGCTATTTGAGTGCGGACCTCACCTCCAGGAGTGGAGGGTGACTCAGAGTGGGCCATCATTTGTGCCGTCTTAGCAAGCTGACTTCCAGGTGTTTCACTGGTAAAGAATTCACCTGCCAATGCAGGAGACTCAAGAGACTCGAGTTCGATCCCTGGGTCGGGAAGATACCCTGGAGGAGGAAATGGCAACCCACTCCAGTATTCTTGCCTGGAAAACTCTATGGACAGAGGAGCCTGGGGCTGCAAAGAGTTAGACATGACTGAGCACATACACACAGCAAATTGATCCAGGGCTAGTGGTTTAATGACTGAAGCCTCAGTTTCTCTTAAAGGGGGAATCATTTGACCCAGTTCATCAGGTTATTCCGAAGACCATATAGTGATGTCAAAACTGTTGATGCCCGGGAAATCGCTAGCATTCAATAGATAGTTGCTAGTATTACTGACTTTAAAATGCGTAAATAAACATCCTAGAATCTTACCATTTATTTTAAGGAGAAAAAAATTTTACATAAGTTTTTCATCCCAACAGTAATGTTTCTACATAACTCAATTACTTTTCTTTTCTTTAGCTCAGTATTTCTCAACTGTTGGGGGTTGGGATGTCCCACAGGGGACATTTGGCAGTGTCTGGCAAATGTCAGACATCTGGCATTTGCCAGATATTTCTGGCCATCACAACTGGGGGAGAACCTACTGGCATCTAATGGATTGAGAGCAGAGATGCTTCTAAACATCTACAATGCACAGGACAGCCCCACAACAAAGAATTATTCCATCCCAAAGGTCTATTTAGTGCTGAGGTTGAAAAGGCCTGCTCTAGCATTCAATATGAAACTTAAATAGGAAAAATTTATTCCAAGGATGTTGTTGAGCATTCCATTCTTGGAAGAGACAGTGCCTTGATTTTAAGAGCAGCGTTTCCCGCTGCCCAGCCTGTCATTTCTATTCTGATGTCAGTGAGAATGAATGACAGCATTGCTGCATGGCTGCAGGATGAGGCTGCCCTCCCACGCTGGTGGGTAACCCATCAGTCAGGCAAAAAGGGCCGGCTATTGTTTCAGATTTTTGTAGAGGCAACAAAGCTTTATTAGTTTCCCTTTTGTCTCAAATTTGAACTTTCGGTCCAAAATCTATTCTCAAAGGTAAATGAACACCTAAGATACTTGAAAACACCAGAGTGCAATTTTGCAGATAAGACTTTTTAATACGCACCTCCCAAACCTCACAGACATCATTAGAAAATTAGGCTGGTGCTGACCGAGTTGGTTGATGCTACTATTAAACAGTCATTTCCATATCATGGTTTCTGAACTGTCGAACATCCTTGCAAATTACCATCTGGGAAACCATTGTACTCAGACCAAAATTTCAGCTAAAGGGAACCAGATTGTCTATGCGACAATGACCTGCTTGTTTCTGATTGGGTTTCCAAGGGTGGAAAGGCTAAACTATGGATGTAACAACATTGCCCACACTTTCCTTTCTTTTCTATTATAAATGCATATTCAGATATGTTAATATAAAGATGTACAATAATACAGAAAGGGCACCCAAAGTGACAGGAGGACTTCCCTGGTTGAATGGTGGGTTTTTGTCCCAGTTCCTACAGCCAGCCATCTTCCACACCCCTCATCAGTCTTTTGTGTGAAAGTCTTTGCTAAGAGTCAAGTCTCAACTGATAAGGCCTTGGAGACATAATCATTTTCCATTGACAGCACCTTGCAACCAATTCACAAACATTTTCATATTAATATTGAGCAATTTCCCTACATTCTAATCCATCAAAGTAGGCTATTAATCCTTCCTGTACCATTCTCTATTCAAATGCTAACAATTTTCTTCTCACAAGCTAAAACATTTGTCCGACAGCCCCTCACACAAAGACCCTGCATTGTTAGCGATGATGGATCAGAGTGTTAATATGAAGGATGCAATGTAAATTATATCATTGATACTGTACATATGTAGAGGAAGAAAATCTTTTTAAAAGATCATTTGTATGCTAAAGATAATGAAAGTGATCCCTTGGTACAGCAACCTTAATTTTCCTTTCTAAGAGAAAAAAGGTTCTTTATGGCAGAGAATATGGAAATCCATCATGATTTATAATGGTACAAATGCCCTCGTTTACTTCCTGAAAAAAAAATATACACTGTTTCTTTTAAAGAACTTATTGAAATGACTCAAGAAACCTTGTTAAAATATCTCTTAAGAATTGCACCCTCCGTGGTTACCAGGAGAAGATTGTGGATAACAGGGCTCAACTTGGGATGGAAAAGAGATCAATCCCCCCATTTTTTGGGGGGTGAGTGGATGGATGATTTATATTCATTATCAAAAGCCATTGCGTAGTATAGAAATTTGGGAGTGAATACACTTAGGCTGCCATCAGGAGAGATATGAAGAAGTCGAGTACATGTTAAGAAATGGGATCTAGGTGCGGATGCTGTAAAACACCTCCACGTCCTTGTAAACTACCAAGCACAAGAACAGATCATCTACATGGGTCCTGTCTTTATGTAATTTATTTGTTTATGACTGCGCTGGGTCTTCACTGCTGTGTGTGGACTTTTCTCTAGTTGTGGCAAGCGGGGGCTGCTCTCTAGTTGTGGTGTGCGGGCTTCTCATGGTGGTGGCTTCTCTTGTTGCAGAGCATGGACCCCAGGACGTGAGGGCTCAGTAGTCGTGGTTCCCGGACTCTAGAGCACAGACTCCACTGTTGTGGCACACAGCCTTAGTTGCTCCGGGGCACGTGGGATCTTCCCCGACCAGGGACTGAACCCCTGGCTCTTGCATGGGCAGTGGATTCTTTACCACTGAACCACCAGGGAGGCCCAGAGTCCTGTCTTCTACTCTCAGGATACTCAGTGAGTCAGAGTCTTCAGTTCAGTTGAGTCGCTCAGTCATGTCCGATTCTTTGCGACTCCATGGACTGCAGCACGCCAGGCTTTCCTGTCCATCACCAACCCCTGGAGCTTGCTCAAACTCATGTCCATTGAGTCGATGAGGCCATCCAACCATCTCATCTTCTGTCAGAGTCTTAAATAGGCAGTAAAGAAATCATTATGATGCTTCATTCATTCATATTTATCTTCCACCTCCCAGTTTGCTTGCCTTCAGGGTTTTTCTTCTATGTAAATGGCCACTTGAAGGCAGATATCCAGAATTCATCCTTGATATCATCGTCTCTGTCACCAGTCCCCACCTCCATTCAGTCTTACCAAGGTTTGCCAGTTCCTCCTGCAAAAATAGTCCCTTCCTGATCTATCTCTCCAGTAGCTGTCTCCAGCACCTTCATCGGAGACCACCATCTTTCATCTGGACTCTGTCTCAGTTGGCCCCATTACACCTTTCACTTCCTCTTACAGTATATCCCAGAGGATCGTGAAATACAAACTTGATTGTGTAACTTTACTGCTTTAATAGCTGTAAATAGGGACTTCCCTAGTGAACCAGTGGCTAAGACTTCACACTCCCAATGCAGGCGGTTTGATTCCCAGTCAGGAAACTAGATCCCACATGCCACAACTAAGAATTTGCATGTCTCAGTGAGGACCAAGCACAACCAGTTAAACAGATAAATATCTTTAAATGTTTAATTTAAAAAATCAATAATTTTTTTAACATAAAAAATAAGTAAAAGCAGTAAATGAAACATACACCCTCACACACATCAATGCTTTCTCTCTGACTTCGGGATAATGTTCCAATGCCTTCCTATAGCCTGGCAAACTTTGCTAATCTCGCTCCTGCCTGTCTTGCTGACCCCATGCCCTGCTGCTTAAGATGGAGAATTCCTCCAGTTGATCAATGTCTTCTCTTCTAGGAGTCCTCGCATATGTTATCAATTGCTGGAGAACCTTTGCTTGCTGCCTGGTTAAGTTCTACATGTATCCTTCAGGTGTCAGCTGGAACACCGTCTCTTAAGGAAATCCCCTCTGACCAGCCCTCACTGTGCCACTCTATCCCACCTCAAACCTAAATCAAATCTCCAGGAACATCTTCACTTTCCCTTCTTAGCTCTTACCAAGAGTTATAATAACATAAGTGCGTGTGTGATTACGTTCGTCTAACATGTGCCTTCCATGAGACTGCACAGTCCAAAAGAGGAGGCATACTGTTGATTTTGTTCAGTCTTGTAGCCCCATCACCCAGCACAGTGCCTGGCACATAAGCAACTCAATACATCGTTGAGAACCTACACAGAGCATTTTACTAGGAGCTTAAGGAATAAATACAAGACACAGTATGAAGAAATTACCATGTGGAATTTGAGCATCATTAAACACACACACACACACACACACACACACACACACGGAAAATCTAAATTCCTGTGCTTGAATTTATTTGGAAAATTTTCTCCCAAACTCTTTGTATGCCTTTGGTTTCTTTTGGAATTTAGATCGTTTTGAATATGAAAAGATAATGACTGAGGGTGGATCTCCTCTTTGTTGAACTCCATTGAGGCCCATTATTAGTTTTTGAGGATTAAGGCTTGCCCCTGAAGGTTTTATGCTAAGTGAGGTGTTATTTTTAAAATGTTATTGGAATACAGTTGATTTACAATGTTGTGTTAGTTTCAAATATACAGCAAAGTGATTCAGTTATACATATACATATATTATAAGAATTTTTTCTCAGATTCTTTACCCATATAGGTTATTACAGAATATTGAGTAGGGTGCCCTGTACTATCCAGTAGGTCCGTATTGGTTATCTACTTTCTATATAGTAGTGTGTATGTGTCAATCCCAAGCTTTTAACGTAGCCCTCTCCCCCAACCATGTTTCCCCTTTGGTAAGTTTGTTTTTGAAGTCTATGGGTCTGTTTCTGTTTTGCAAAAAGGTTCACTTGTCTATTTTTTAAAATAAGACTCCACATATGAGTGATATCCTATGATATATGTATTTCCCTGTCTGACCTGTTTCACTGAGTATGATAATCTCTGGGTCAATCCATGTTGCTGCAAATGGCATTATTTTGTTCTTTTTATGGCTGAGTAATATTCCATTGTATATGGAATGTCCATCAACAGATATTGTTCTTTATCTACTCCTTTGTTGATAAACATTTAGGTTGCTTTCATGTCTTGGCTATTATAAAGAGTCCTGCAATGAACCTTGGGGTGCATGCATCTTTTCAAATTATGGTTTTCTCTGGATATATGCCCAGGAGTAGGATTGTTGAATCATTTGGTAGTTCTATTTTTATTTTTTGAAGGAACCTCCATCCTGTTCTCCACAGTGGCTGTACCAATTTACATTCCGACCAACATGGTAGGAGGGGTCTCTTTTCTCTATACCCACTCTGGCATAGACTGCTTGCAATCTTTTTTAAAAGCTGTCATTTGATATTGGAGTATAGTTGACTAACAATGTTCTCAAAGTTTCATATGCACAGCAAAGTGATTCAGTTACACATATACATGCATCTATTCTTTTTCAAATTCTTTTCCCATTTATGCTATTACAGACTATTGAGCAGTATTCCCTATGCAGTACAGGAGGCCCTTGTTGGTTATCTATTTTGAATATAGCAGCGTGTAGACTGATGATGGCCATTCTGACCAGTGTGAAGTGATATGTCATTACAGTTTTGATTTGCATTTCTCTTTCTTTAGGACAAGAAAATTGGTTTCCAGAAGATATTATGTATTGACCTAGGTAATAAAAGATTTAATATCAACCCCAAGCTTAGTTTCCTCCTTGCTCACCCCATCTCACTGAAGATGTATGCTCCGAAAGACAGGATTTCCAATCATTCTCTCCTTTCTCCGAAGGTCAAAGGACCATGCTGAGAAAACCAGCTTTTCTCATTGTAGTCACAGTGACTCTAGGCATCCAAGCCAGTTTCAACAGAAAGATATTTTACCAAGCTTTCCAAAGAGCCAGCTAGCCATTCTGTAATGGAAGCAAGAGGAAAGAAAGTTGGCACTTTCTCCCAGAGCATCCAGCAGGGGCCCCCTGCCACTCCACTCTGCATAGTCCATGCGTCTGAGAGCTCGTCTCCCATACATCTCCTCGCTTATTAACTGCAGTAGGGTTCAGCAGTGTCGTCCACACGCAACCAGACGGTGACCCAGAACACTTCTTCTCCTGGTGCTGAAAGCCAGCAAGTAGATAATTATTCAAGGTCAGATTTTTCAAGTTGGATGCCAGGGGGAAAAAAAAAAGGCCAGCCTTCAGGGTGAGCCAATACTTTGCAAACACTTGTTTAAGGATTTCCTAATTACTCTAAGTGGTTTCTCCAGCTCTTGCACTTAAAAGGCTGCTATTTTGTATGATGTCATCCTTTGCCCATTATCTCTGCAGTCAATTTGCAGTATTAGGAGAGGCAGCAAGAAAATATTTGCAAACATCAACATTCTCAAGTCTTAAAAGATAATCCCCCTTTCAACTCCCTACGAGCGTATCAGTGGCACAGTTAGGTTTTCAGATGCCTCGAAATGGTAACACCACCAGCTGGACTGTACAGAAAAACCTTTCTTCTGAGGAATTCAAAGAAATTTCTAAGTGGCATCATATCAATCACTGAGCAAGTCCTCAGAGGACTGGCCAGGCAGGTAGTTAGAGGGTAATTAGAAATGCAAATGGATAAGCCCCTTTAAAACAGCTCCCAGAGGCAGCTCCCACCTGAGTAAATCTGGTGTTAAGATTTTAGTGTAAGGATAGCTAATGCCAGTTTGTTCTGACCCACTGGATGTGGGCCCTGCTTCACGAATTCTTCACCATCACAATATTATCATTAGTATCTCCAGAATTTAGGCGGGGAAACCAAGGCAGAGAGAGGTCAAGCAATTTATGCAAAGCCATGCAGCTGAAATGACAGCCCCAGAGGTGGAGCTTAACTAGGTCTGTCTGACTTTTAAAGTTAGCCTTCTCATCTCACCCACCACCAGGCTACACAATCTCCTTTTCCTTCAGCAGGACAGGAGATCACGGGGCTTTTAAGAAATGCTGTGCAGAGAAGCATTCCTCCACAGGCAGAAACCTTGCTAAAGTCAAATGCCCATGAGGTGAAGAATGCTTTCAGGCCAGGTTGCTTTTAAATTTTGGCTCCTCCGCTTATTAGCTGGGCGACCCTGGCCAACTTGCCTAACTCCTCTGAGCCTCTGCTTCTTCATCTGTATGACAGAGATTATACTGGTTCTTACCTTGGAGGGTTGTTTTGGAGATTAAATCAGATAATGCATGTTAGATGCTTAGCATACTGCCTGGACCCTGGAAGTGCTCAATAAGTATTATGATGATGATGATATAAATTCTACATACATTAGCATAATACATATATTTATTGTTGTTTAGTCACTCAATCGTGTCCAACTTTTTGTAACCCCATGGACTGCAGCAAGCCAGGCTTCCCAGTCCTTTGCCATCACCTGGAGCTTGCTCAAACTCACGTCGATTGAGTCAGTGATGCAAGGCAACCATCTCATCCTCTGTCGTCCCCTTCTCCTCCTGCCCTCAATCTTTCCCAGCATCAGGGTCTTTTCCAATAAGTCAGTGCTTCGCATCAGGTGGCCAAAGTATTGGAGCATCAGCTTCAGCATCAGTCCTTCCAATGAGTATTCAGGATTGATTTCCTTTAGGATGGACTGGCTGGATCTCCTTGCAGTGCAAAGGACTCTCAAGAATCTTCTCCAACACCACAGTTCAAAAGCATCAATTTTTCAGCATTCAGCCTACCTTATGGTACAACTCTCACATCCATATGTGACTATTGGAAAAACCATAGCTTTGATGAGACAGACCTTTGACAGCAAAGTAATGTCTCTGCTTTTTAATATGCTGTCTAGATTGGTCACAGCTTTTCTTTTAATTTCATGGCTGCAGTCACCATCTGCAGTGATTTTGGAGGCCAAGAAAATAAATTCTGTCACTGTTTCCATTGTTTCCCCATCTATTTGCCATGAAGTGATGGGACCAGATGCCACGATCTTCTTTTTTAAATGTTGAGTTTTAATCCAGCTTTTTCACTCTCCTCTTTCACCTTCATCAGGAGGCTCTTTAGTTGCTCTTTGCTTTCTGCCATAAGGGTGGTGTCATCTGCACATCTGAAGTTATTGATAGTTCTCCCGGAAAATCTTGATTCCAGCTTGTGTTTCATTTGACATACTGGCATTTCACATGACGTACTCTGCATAGAAGTTAAATAAGTAGGATGACAATATACAGCCTTGACGTATTGCTAATTTGGAACCAGTTCATTGTTCCAAGTCCAGTTCTAACTGTTGCTTCTTGGCTTGCATACAGATTTCTCAGGAGGCAAGTAAGGTGGTCTGGTATTCCCATCTCTTGAAGAATTTCCCGCAGTTTGTTGTGATTCACACGGTGAAAGGCTTTAGCGTATTCAGTGAAGCAGAAGTAGATGTTTTTTTGGAACTCTCTTGCTTTTTCTATGATCCAGCGGATGTTAGTACTTTGATCTCTGGTTCCTCTGCCTTTTCTAAATCTAACTTAGACATCTAGAAGGTCTTGGTTCACCTACTGTTGAAGACTGGCTTGGAGAATTTTGAGATTACTTTGCTAGCATGTGAGATGAGTACAATGGTGTGGTAGTTTGAGCATTCTTTCGCATTACCTTTCTTTGGGATTGGAATGAAAACTGATCTTTTCCAGTCCAGTGGCCACTGCTGAGTTTTCCATATTGGCTGGCATATTGAGTGCAGCACTTTCACAGCATCATCTTTCAGGATTTGAAATAGCTCAACCGGAATTCCATCACCTCCACTAGCTTTGTTCGTAGTGATGCTTCCTAAGGCCCACTTGACTTCGAATTCCAGAATGTCTTTCTTTAGGTGAGTGATCACACCATTGTGGTTATCTGGGTCATTAAGATCTTTTTTTCACATAGTTCTTCTGTGTGCTTGCCACCTCTTCTTAATATCTTCTGCTTCTGTTAGGTTCACACATTTCTGTCCTTTATTCTACCCATCTTTGCATGAAATATTCCTTTGGTATCTCTAATATTCTTGAAAAGCTCTCTAGTCTTTCCCATTCTATTGTTTTCCTCTATTTCTTTGAATTGTTCAGTTAGGAAGGCTTTCTTACCTCTCCTTGCTATTCTTTGGAACTCTGAATTCAGATGAGTATATCTTTCCTTTTCTCCTTTGCCTTTGCTTCCCTTCTTTTCACAGCTATTTGTAAGCTAAATAAATAAATATATTTATTATTATATATTCTTTATCTTGCATGCAAGTGTGCTCAGTCATGTCCAACTCTTTTGCAATCCCATGGACTGTAGCACACCAGGCTCCTCTGTCCATGGAATTCTGCAGGGAACAATACTGGAGGGAATTCTGCAGGGAAGAATACTGGAGTGGGTTGCCAGTTCCTCCTCCAGGGGATCTTCCTCACCCAGGGATCGAACCTACGTCTCCTGCAGTTTCAGGCAGATTCTTTACCATTTGAGCCACCTGGGAAGCCCCATACCATATGTAAGTATAATAAAGAAACAAGATTACTATTAAACACTATTGTTCTTATTAGGAGATGTCTGACCTATGAAAACAAAGCTGTCATTGTCCCCAGACTCATTATGCTCTCAGGGGCACCATCTACTTAACCCCCAGACTGAGACTTCATGTAGAAGCCTTGGTAGACACACTCTTGTCTGTCTGCGGCATGTGCTCACCTGAACCTTCACCCCTCAAAGCTGGGAGAGAAACACTTTTGTCCTGCACTTCCTTCAGTCTGGTTCTCCCTCTGCAATTCTGGACAAGTATTTACTAAGTAAATCCTCAACCGAATCCAAATTTCAAAGCAGGGAAGCTGTGGTTAATTTCATATGCAAAGAGAGAGCCTGGGGCTCTGCATTAGTATACTAATTTATGACGAGTGAAATAAACTCCAGACATGGTCAGCTGGTTCAGGTAAGGGAATAACAGCAGAGCAAGCAACCCCCAAGCAGGACAGCTCAAATTGTATAAAATAAAATTCAGCAATATTTAAAAGCAATTCAGCTCATCTGAAGCTTCTAAACAGGCCCAGACTCAATAATAACTAAAGCACACAGTGTCATGAATGAAATGAAAAGGTGACCCGAAGATCTCCCCATTTATTCAGAACTGAGAACCTGAAAATTGCCCTCTAACTGATAGGCTTCAAGTTATTACTTCATTCGCTTAAGCATTTTACATAAGGTAATTCTCTGATGATATATCACACTGAAATTGATTTCAGTTTAAAAATGAAAAAAAGAAAAACCTTCCACATTAACATGTGAAAGCTTAAAGATCTGTGGATCTGAATTATTGGGGTGCTCATGCTAAGAATGGATGACAAATTGAAAAATAAGCATGTACTCACTTTTGGAAAATAAATCTGGTCCTCAGAAACACCCATTATGCAAGGAAAAATAAACTGCCTCTCATTTCATTAGGAAAGCTCATTTGCATCAGCATTTATACTTACATATGTAATAATGCATGGTCCCAGCCTGAATACAAGGTGGTAATTCAATCAAAAAGCTCCGTTGATATGCCATCGTAAACAGCAAAAATGGAAACAGAGCCTTGGGAATAAATCACCCTCTTACTATTCAGCTGGGACCACACTGGGCTATTTTACACTACATGCATTGGTGCAGTATTTCACAAATATAAAAAAAAACAAAACAAAACTGTCTTTTCCTTTTATTCACTGACATGTGGCTGTTTGAACTGGCAGCCTATGGAACTCCAGCAGGTGCAGGAATGGGTCCCAATGGTGGAGTCAGACGGCAAGCAATGAAGACAATAAAGCAATTAAAATTTTTTAAATTGAAATAATTCTAATCAAAATTTAAAACACACTTGAAAATGTAATCCAAAGCATAAGGTTTGCACACATTATCTCTGTTTGGAAGGAAGAAACCCTACTGAAAATTAGCATCATTTTCAAAGCAGCAATATTTTCAGTTGCTAATTAGACATCTTCTCTTGGCTGATTTGATCATTCAGAAAATGTATAAGTGGCATTTTCCAAGGCTTTACAGGGTTAGTTCTTAGACAGAGTTGAATAATCTTTGTGATGTATTTGCTGTTCCCTCTGCCTGTCCTCCTACCTTTTCTCCCCATGTGACTGACTTCTGGCCACTGAACTTGTGAGATTTCCCTGATTTCTCTATCACTAACCCTGTTCATGCTATCAATTATCCTGTTTTATTTTAAAATTTATTATAGACATTTTCAAGAGTATATAGAAGCAGGGAGAATAATGGATTGAGCCTGCTGTTCTCAGCTTTAGTGCCCATTGACACCTAGCCATTGTTTCATCCTTCTCTGCCCACTGTCCACCCCTTCCTCATACCCAGTTACTTCAAAGCACATGGAAGACATCATGTCCTTTTATTTGAAAATATTTTGATACGTTTCCTTACGTAAGACTATGATAAAAAACAATTTCACTTTTAGGATGATTCAATGTTAGATAGTCCTTTCTTTTACTGATCTGAAATCCATATTTGCCCCTTGGTGGAGCCAAGCAAAAGTGTCGAGTTTAGAAAGTTCTGGGTTTGGTACCCTTATCATCTAGACCATTTCCTAGCCATGCTGTCTTGGGAAGTTAGTTCTGCTGTCTGAGTTCTCCTTTTCTAATCTCTAAAATGGGTACCCTGTTCTGGCTTAGCATGCAGAAACTCATCTTGAATGCAGAGGTTACACTCTTTCTGAGCCAGCCTCATGCTAACTTCACACAGCAGACATTCTTCAAGAAACCTTATAAATATTCCCTCACTTAATCCCAATAAAACCTGTAATGGTTGGGACTATTATTACCCTCATTCTATGGATGGAGAAATAAGGCAGAGAGAGTTTAGGTAATTCATTCAAGTTCACACAGCTGTGGGCTTCTCAAGTGGTACTAGTGGTAAGAACCTGCCTGCCAATGCAAGAGACATAAGAGACGCAGGTTCCATCCCTGAGTTGGGAAGATCCCCTGGAGGAGGGTATGGCAAACCACTCCAGTATTCTTGTCTGGAGAATCCCATGAACAGAGAGCCTGGCTGGCTACAGTCCATGGGGACATGACTGAAGTGACTTAGCATGCATGCACACACACAGCTGTAGAAGTGGGGTTCAAACATGAGTCAATCATACTCTGAACTACTCTACTGTGCTACCTTTCAATAGAAACTTCATGATGCAGTAGGCTCCCAGTCACCAGAAGTTTAAGCCAAAGCTGGCCATTTTACTAAATGAGACAGGACCTGTGAAAACACAGAGTATGGTGCTTACTACATATGAGATGTGCCATCCAAGGCAACCAACTTCCCAGGGGATTGCAGCATGGATGCTGGGCACACGTGAATTCTCCCAAAGCCCACTGAAACTGATGTTGCTATCAGCCCCCTAAAAAGGGGCAAGTGTGGCTTTGCACACTCAAGGTCTAGTCTTGCCAGGAGAAAGCAAACAGCTTGGATAAGCACCAGAGCACAGAAATAGTTAACAACTTACATCGTGTAGCACCTGCCATGTGCCAGGTCCTGGTCTGGGCACGTTGCGTATGTGAACTCGTTCAGTCCTCCAGCAACCTGACTCAGACTATTATCGTTTGCGGTTAACAGATGAGGAGACAGAGGCTTAAGAAGATTAAGCAACTTGACTTAATTGGAGGAACTTGGATGAGACTCAATTTTTTATCCAAGGAGGCTGAAGGTACAGACTTCAATCCTAGTCCTGAAGACACCATCTCATCTAAAACAGAAATGAAGTGGGTCAGGGAGTTATAGGACCAACAGAGCGAGAAGACAGAGGAACTCAGAGACATTCAAGAAACCCGTGTTCTCCTGTCAGTGATGCAGGGAGGAGCCACCATGGGACAGCCCCTGAGCCAGAGATTCCGGGAGGCGGGGTGGCTGGAGCAGCAAAGAGGCCCCCATGCTTATTTTCAAGGAGCTCAGATACAGGCAGGGAGGAAGGAGACATAACAAAATCTCTCAGAGCGAAGGAGAAGGCTGTTGGTGCCATTACAGAGCTGTTTGTTTAGTTATTAAGTTGTGTCTGACTCTTTTGCAAACCCATGGGCTCCTCTGCCCATGCGATTTCCCAGGCAAGAATACTGGAGTAGATTGCCATTTCCTCCTCCAGAGGATCTTCCTAACCCAGGGACTGAACCTGCATCTGCTCCATTGGCAGGCGTGTTCTTTACCACTGAGGGGCTTTTGTAGGGCACCACCTCTTGGCATTTCAGAGATCTATGACACCCCCCATCCACTTTCCTTCTTCTGACTCTATAGGCAGCAAAGAACAAAGTCAGTTTCACAGTTGGAGTTCTGAGTGGCCCCAGTAATTGACAGAGACCCCAATACTCTGGAGAACAAGGAATGCTCAATTTATTAACTATATCTCCTCAAAACACACGCACACATGCCTGCATACACACATGTACAAAGGTACTCCTGCATGCACACACATGCAAGCTTCCATCTCAGAAAAAGGAATCAGTAGCCCCCATCTTTTCAAGGATTCTTGATGGAATGCTGATAGTCAGGTAGGATGAGCAGAGGCTATGAGTCTGGATACTCCCATCATACCCTTTTCTGAGCATCCACTGTGTATCATGCCCTGGGATTAGGTCTGAGACTAAATGTTTAAACTGGAGGTGAGCCCAGGGAGAAGTGAGTGGATGTGTCTACAGGCTGCAAGGTCAAGGAAGGCAGGAGTCCGTCCTTTCACCCTTCAGGTCACCAGGGCCCAGTAGTGTCTATGGCATGCAGTCAGCCAACAGTAAGTGTCTCTTGAAGAAATGCGTGAAGGGGTAAGTGACCTTGTCCAAAGTCAACTTCTTTCTTGGTGGTGCAAGTTTCCTTCAACCACTGAGAGGGCTGCCTTGAAGAAGGATTCGGCATTCAGTGTACAGGAATGCAAGGCAGGATCCACTTCCTAGGGAAATCATCCATATTCTGAAATCATCTACTTTCTGAAATTATCCACATTTACCAGAGTTTCTGCAGAAATAAAGGAATAAACTTCATGGACCGGTTTTTCATTTTTATTTGTAATTTTTGTCTCACTTCCAATAAGCAAAGTAAAGCTTCCCCTTTCTCTGACACCTCGTCATCCACCAGAGCATCCCTGAGTTTGCCCAGGGCTTCCCTCTTGCTGCAGCTTAGTCCGTGGGCGGGTGCCATGGTTTTCCTTCATCCTTTCACCTCTTCGGCAGATGCAATAAAAACCTTTCACTGCTTGACAACGAAAAGGCAGTGCTGCCTCAACTACTGGGTAATTCAGAAAGCCTCTTTCTGGTTTTAATTGGTTTCCTAATTGGACTGTTTATGGGTTGTGCAACAGCCTGGGATAAAAAGGCCGGGCGAGCAATTATGTGCCTGGCATTCCTATCTGGCAGGAGTTAATACTTTAATAAGAAGAAGGAGAAAACCCCAAAGTTCAGTGGAATGCCATGGTTTTGTTCTCAAGAACCACCTCGATGCAAAACAATTCCCCCAAGTCAGAAATGAAGTCAAGCAGTGCTTACCCAGTAGCAAGCTGGCACTGCGTGATTCTCTGGGTTCCTCTTTGATTTAGTGGGACGTGCAGACCAGGGGCTCGCTGGGGCCTGTCAGCTTTATAACTGTGCACTCCCTCACTGGCTGGAGATAAGGGGGTGAGCAGAGCCCTCGATGGGCCCAATTGATTCTCTGGAACGAAGGTTTGTCTTCCCTGGTGGGATGGATGACTTCATTCTGGTAGATGAGGTCACCCGAGTCAACGCAATAAAGCGTCTGATATTCACATGAAAGCCAGGGTTCAAAGCAACCTCGGAAGGCAAGTCTCGCAATGCCCCCAGACCCTCCACCCTATCAAGAAATTGCCTCTGTGCTAAGACCCTTCTTCCCGCGAGACGCTTTATTCCAGAATGAAACTCACTGCCCATGCAAGCAAACTCTGAAGTCAAATTGGATGATTCTAATTTATAAAATGGAGAAGGAAATGGCAACCCACTCCAGTATTCTTGCCTGGAAAATCCCATGGACAGTGGAACCTGGTAGGCTTCAGTCCATGGGATCGCAGTCAGACACGACTGAGCGACTTCAATGAAATAAATAATAATTTATAAAAATTTGGGAGTGGGTGGGTTGTGCAGAAAAAATTGTTTGTAACGACTGGGGCATTTGACTGAACTGAGTGCCATTTTCCCAAAGGAAATCATATTCTAATTGTTGCCACATCGTGGCAACTGGGTTCTTGGCTTTTTTAAGCAAGCTCACTGGTCTTTTTCAGCTCTGAGAGTCCCTGGTATCAATTTTCTGGTAGAGAAACAACAGACCGGGAACTTGACTTTCATCTAATCCTGTAGATTACAAGTAACTATTTCATGATGCTACCGTACTGAGAAGGCATTATCTAAAGCAGCAACACTAACGGAAGGTTTGGATTTGGGAAAGGACTGAAAAAAACTTTTCTTTTTGATACAGGAATAAGAAAAGATGACCTCTGCCTATGATTGCAAATTAGAAATCTGCCCAGAAGGCGAAGTCCATTTATGATTTGAGTTTTGAACTGAACTAATTTGGCCCAGTTTTATGTGCTTTATACACACTGGTTCAGCTTGGCACTTGGTGGTGGATTGGGGTAATTAGTTAACTTTCCCAAGCATTGCTTTCCTTAGATGTAAAATAACACCAAGTCCAATGCTAAGTAAGATAATCTCATATTTTGAAGAAATGGAGATGCCATCAATTGCAAGATGCAATATTATTATTTTTAATATTTATCTACTTGGCTGCACTGGGTCTCAGTTGCAGTATGCAGGATCTTTTAGTAATGATTTGTTTAGTTGTGGCATGTGAACTCTTAGCTGCAGCATGTGGGATCTAGTTCCCTGACCAGGGATCAAACTCAGACCCCCCCATATGGGGGAGTATGTAGTCTTACCTACTAGACCATCAGGGAAGTCCCAAGATGCAATATTATTTTTTGTCTCTCCAAGAAAGGAAAAACACTGGTGATGGAACCATATCCCAAAGCTTTCTTAACACTTGGAATTTTTATTGAAAAAGCTTTTTGAAGACTTATTTTAACATAGATTTTCACCAAGTTTACCCTTAGCATTCATACAAGATAGGAGTGGGTTATATTGGTTAATGCAATGACAACTAGGTCGTGACCATTGCTTGGCTGCAAGTAGTTGTAAAAGGCCATCAAAGAGAAGATGGATCCTGATTCCGGAGATTTTCAAATAGAAAAGTTGCATGTTAGAACTGAGGACAAATAGGAGCTTGGCACATAGTAAATATTCAATAAAACAAATACTATATTATTAATGATTATTCTGGAGAGGAGCTGAATGTAATGCAAGTTGTCCCTTTCCCTACGTTTTTTCAAAAAGGAGGTTTAAACAAGTTTGATGTCTGAGTTTCCCTGGACAACAGACTTCCCTGGGGGCTCAGATGGTAAAGCGTCTGCCTACAATGTGGGAGACCCGGGTTCAATCCCTGGGTCGGGAAGATCTCCTAGAGAAGGAAATGGCAACCCACTCTAGTATTCTTGCCTGGAAAATCCCATGGATGGAGGAACCTGGTAGGCTATAGTTCATGGGGTCGCAAAGAGTCAGACACGACTGAGCGTCTTCATTCATTTTGCCATCACCCCACACTGCTCCCTCCCCCTTCCTAGTCTGACCAGACTGACTGTCTTCCCATGGTTCCACCCAGGCGTCTCATTGGCCCACTTAGGTCACATGTCTTTTTCTGAAGCAGGGAAAAAGGATGTTTTGATTGGCCAGACCTGGGGAATGTGTCCAATCTGTTGCCAGGGGTTAGTTAGTCCTAACTCAGCTATATAGCCAGGGGGTGGAGAGGAATGGCTTTCCAAGGAAAGAACAAGGTAGTTTGTTACCAGAAAAAGGGGCATGTCTGTGGGACAGTTAAAACCACTTTACAAGACTCAACTCAGGACCCAGATACCCACAGGTATTTAAGCAGCCACCTTGAGCCCAGACCCATCTAAGGGTTCAGGAAGCCCCTGACAGCCTCAAGTCTCTGTGAGGAGCTAAGAAACAAACTGAAAAGCCTCTTGGCTTACAAGGGGTAAGTACTCAACATAGCTTGTATTATGAAGGAGCTGGAAGCTCCCTACCAAAGATGGAAGATCCTGACTGCAATTTAAGCATTGCATTTCTTTCTGAACATGCCTCCAAGGATGACAGCGCGAGTGCTGAGTTTTCATGAAAGGATATCCTCTAAGCTCAGCATGATTACCACCCACCATGCTCGTAACCCCTTTTTCACAGTGAAGGCTACTGAAACATGTGGTCAAATAGAACTGAAGTCGTTTTATCAATTCTCAAACGGTGGTGGCCCTCAGTTAAAGAAATCTGAATGACACTAAGGTGTCAGCTACTCGTTCATTGACTAATTCTAGCTTCATCGCTTGGAACAATCCTTCAAGCATCATGGTATCTTTAAGATTTTCTAGCTTGAAAGTATCATCTAATTTGTAGAGACTAATTTCCAATAGTTTCGAATCTGCTGCCATATATCCTAAAATGTGGGTGTAAATTAGTAAATGTGATGAGCAAAAAAAAAAAGTCTACTGTCAAATAAGTTTGGGAAATGCTGTGATTGTCACAAGACTTCTTAGAGCCTGTACTGATAATTATATTACTAAATAGTTATTCAATTCCTAACCCATCTAAGTGCCTTTCATGAACCGAGTTCATTCTCTCAAGAACAATATCACGAGGGGGTAAGGAATAATAATATCATTCCTATTTTATAGTCAAAGGAATTATGGCACAAGGGAGTGTGGCCAAAATTCAAATCCAAGTTGACCTCAAAGTGTAGAGCTTTTTTTTTTATTTTTAGCTCTACACCACACTCAACACCATTTGAGTGTTGATATGCATTATGAGCTTTCAAGGGAAAATGAGAAAAAGTAGATTTGTTTCAAACTTATTTGACACAAAACCCTCCTTTTATAGGATCTCATGAAGTTTAGCTTGCATATGTCCCATGTGGGAAAATGCTGAACTAAAACAATTGCCCGTTTTTCTAAGCCCCTCTGAGTCAACATTTATGGACTATACATGCCCACTACATTCCAGGAACTGTGTTTGTGGCTGGGGAAGGGCAGGATTACTGCCCTAGGGGAACCTACTGTCCAGAAGACAAGACGGCAGACACTTTGGTGCTGTGACAGACCTGAGAATAACAGACCGTGGGGACAAGCAGAGGGACAGGGGGATTTAATAATATACCTGGAGGCACTCTGGAATACTTAAAAAGAGGAGATGGACTTGAAGTGTGGGCATTAAAGGATGACTAGTTCCCTGGTAGCTCAGCTGCTAAAGAATCCGCCTGCAGTGCAGGAGACCCCCTGTTTGATTCCTGGGTCGGGAAGCTCCCCTGGAGAAGGGGTAGGCTACCCACTCCAGGATTCTTGGGCTTCCCTGGTGGTTCAGCTGGTAAAGAATCCTCTAGCAATGTGGGAGACCTGGGTTTGATCCCTGGGTTGGGAAGATCCTCTGGAAGAGGGCAACCCACTCCAGTATTCTTGCCTGGAGAATCCCCATGGACAGAGGAGCCTGGCGGGCTATAGTCCATGGAGTGGCAAGAGTTGGACTCAACTGACTAAGCACAGCACAGCGCAGAGCCTGTCACACACAGGAAAGGGGACAGAGGCATTGTAAGCAGGGGGCACAGCACAGTGACCTTTACTCCCCCCATAGGGGTGTTCCAGAAAATATTAAATGGCATTTGGAGAGCCAGAGGAGGCCTCAGACTCGCTTGCGAACTTATCTCCCAAAGCCCTTATAACCAAGAAAATGGCACTGCAGGAGATGCTATGAGTATCCATCCAGGGAGGAAGCTGGTTTGCCAAACCCTTGGTTGCTTCTGAAAGATGCTAATTGAGTTTGGCAGGGTCTCAGGTACCACCCAGACTGGATCTCACCACCATCAAGGGCAAGATTGCTTTCCACAATGACTCTGTGTGGTGGATTTAAAATAGGTCTGCTCGTTCATGGACACTCTTGCCTTCAAATGGTGGAATCTAATTTCCTCCACTTGAATGTGGGTCAGACTATTTTTCTTAACTTTTTATTTTATATTGGAGTGTAGCTAACAATGTTGTGACAGTCTCAGGTGGACAGGGAAGGGACAGATACACGTATCCATGCCCCCCAGATTCCCCTCCCACCCAGGCTGCCACATGGCACTGAATGGGGTTCCCTGTGTTCCCAGTAGGACCTTCTTGATTATCCACTTATAATATAGCAGTGTATGCATGTTGATCCTATTCTCCTTAACTATCCCTTCCTCCTTTTCTTTCCCACTGCCAATCATATGTTCGTTCTCTAAATCTGTGAGTCTCTATTCCATGAATAAGTTCATTTGTATCATTTCTTTTTAGACTTTGCATGTAAGGGAAGTCACATAATATTTCTCCTTCTCTGTAGTGACTTGATTTTAATGAATAGGAAGGGACAGAGTGATTCTCCATGAAGCTTTTCATAAAAAGGATAAGCTTCTGCCAAGCTCTCTCTCTCCTCCCGTCCTTCTGTTTCTCTGTCTTTTTGTTACTTTCTCTGTCCCTTTCTCCCTCCCTTTCTTCTCTCCCTCTCTCCGCATTTGCCTCTGTTTCCTTGTCCGTGTGTGTGTGTGTGTGTGTGTCTGTTGGTCTGTCGGTCTCTGTCTGCCTCTCTTCCTATCTTCTCCCACTCAGTACACTCACTTTTGGACCCCACTAACATGCGTAAAGGCTTTCCCAGTGGTAAAGAATCTGCCTGCCAATGCAGGAGATGCAGGTTCGATCCCTAGGTGGGAAGATCCCTGGAGGAGAGCATGGCAACCTGCTCCAGCATTCTCGCCTAGAGAATCCCATGGACGGAGGAGCCTGGCAGGCTACAGGGTCTCAAAGAGTCGGATGTGACCTAGCAACTGAGCACGCATGCATACCATGTTGTCCCGGGTACCCGTGAGGCCATGTGGCAGTGTTCCCCCCACCCCCACCCGCCCGCCAAAACATGCCTAGCTCAGGTCTCAGTAAATGCAGTCATATGTGGAATCACATTGTTTTGTGCATTTAAGCTACTTAAACTTAGCTCTACAGTCTCATAGGTGGTGGTCAGAGAGCGGGTAATAGAGTATGCCAAATAACTCCCCTATCTTTTTTTAAAAAGCATATTTGTGTGTTACTCTTCTTCTCTATGCTTCATGGGAAGAGAAACTACAGTAAAATGCAAAGAAAAAACAGCACAGTTCTTTGGGGGCTCGGGGGCCTAAGAAGGCTCAGGTTGCAAAAGTTAGAAGGTTTCAACTTACAAAGAGATTTAGAACCTTTCTAGCAGGTGCCATGCAAACTCCACCCATGTTCCAAACACAGCAGTGATTAACAGTATTTTAAAAGAAGTTAGAGACCTCCGTGGCTTTACCAGGCCCTTATCTGCATACTTGGGCTTCCCAGGTGGCTCTGTGGTAAAGAATCTGCCCCTGCCAATGTAGAAACCCAAGGAGATGCGGATTCGATCCCTGGGTCGGGAAAATCCCCTGGAGGAGGAAATGGCAACCCACTCCAGTATTCTTGCCTGGGAAATCCCATGGACAGAGGAGCCTGGAAGGCTACAGTCCATGGGGTCGAAAAGTCGGACAAGAAGAGCATGCATACACACACATCTCCATATTAAATCTGTTCTGCTGAATCTTCTCAACTGTCATGAATCCCTGGAGGATTCATGACAAGGCAGCTCCAGTCTAGGCTGGAGAAACCCTGATCATGTGATCTGACAGTTTCAGTACCTGCTCCTCACAGTGCCAGGTGCTGGGTGAAGTCTGCACAAAGAATGGGGAAGCCATTCAAGACCTTCCAACCCACCTGTCTTTGCACTGCGAGCCAGGTAAATGGTCCCAAAAGGGCTGCTACCCTGTGGGGACCTGGGAAAGCTGTCAATTTTCAGGTACAGGCTGAAAGACTCTTTCCTGATCTTTCTCCTTGGAGGGAGTAAACTGGGTGTTCCTTTTCTTAAGTGCTCTAATAGCCAGGGTTGAAATTAGGTGGTTTTGTTCTTGTTTTTTTTTTTTTTTTTTAACTCTCAGTTAAGCAGAAAGCTGAATTAACAGGAAAGGTCGTAGCCTAAAGCATTCCAGGCAAGGGAGGTTTTTGTCATCATCTCTGGAGGGCCCACTTGCTTATCAAGATCTGTGAAGTTACAGTCACGAGCCAGGAGATGCGACCCATGACAAGAGACACAACTTGTGAATAAGTCAGCACTGAAATCGTTCATTACTGCGGCATTAAGTGTTACAGAGAAGTATGAAGATTCTTTTCTGTTTTTAAAATTTTATTCATTTATTTATTTGATCTTAGATACTGCATGCAGGATCTTCACTGCATCATGCAGGATCTTTCTTTTCGGCATGTGGGCTCGGGAGCTGTGGTACCTGGGCTCCAGAGCATGCAGGCTCAGTAGTTGTGACATGCAGGTTTAGTTGCTCCGCAGCATGTGGAATCTCAGTTCCCCTACCAGGGATTGAACCCACGTCCCCTGCATTGCAAGGGGGATTCTTAACCACTGGGCCACCAGGGAAGTCCTAAGTACAGGGATCCTAACTAGGGTGGCTAATGGGGGTCGAACACACTTGGGGGGTCAGGATTCCTGCTCCTTCTCATGGTTGTGTCAGCCTTGTCTGAGCTGGTGCAAAAGGTCGCTCTCTGAGTTCCTTATGAGACTGCTCGGGGAAGGAAGGTTGCAGTCAGTCAGCTCCCTTTCTTTATAACCAGCATCCATATCATTCCCCACAGGGTGCCTTCAGCAGGAACAAGAATCCTCTCTCCCACCCCCGACCAGGGCCCACACAAATAAAATCCTAAGAATGGCCAATATATTCTGAGCCAAGTCACAATAGCCTGCAAGAGGAAATGCATAAACTCGTAACTTCGAACCTAAGCTATTTAGCATCCCATTAAAAATATTCAAAATATAAATCAAAATTCATGGGAATAAGTAATATTCAATTTAGAATTTATGGCATTTTAAAATAGGATGATTTCCTCCAATGTGCAATAAATTTGGTTTTGTGGAATTGCACTTGGCATCTTATCATGACACTTGCTTTATCTACACAGCCCACCAAAGCGGAGTCACTTTATAGAATCTAAATTCACAAATCAACTGTCGTCTTCACTTCACTGATTCATTGCTGATGGGCCTTTCACAAGGTAAAGGAAAAAAAAAAAATCCCTTCCAAGTTGACAAGAGTAATAAATGGGGAGGTGAGCACTGCCCATCCATCCACTGGCCGGCTGACCTGCCTGTAGTGATACATGGCAGAATAAACTCATAAAGCAGCTGCATCTTTTGACCTCTCAGAATAAATGGAAACAGAAGAGCATTTATGTTGGTCATTGTCTTTAAGGATTACGGTCTAGAACAGGGGGTGATACAAACCCAAGAAGCATCTTGAAGACAGGAACCTAGGTCAATGAGAGTCAAAAATCTCAAAAGTTTAGAGAAGCTTTTTCTTTATTGGTTTTTTAAGATGAAGCTAAAGATTTCTTTTTTATTTTATTTTTGACTGTAGTGGGTCTTCGTTGCTATGCAGGCTTTTCTCTAGTTGCAGCAAGCAGGGGCTACTTTCTATCTGTGGTGGCTCCTCTTGCTGCAAAGCATGGTCTCTAGGGCACACGGGCTTTGGTAGTGGTGGTGCATGGATTCAGGAGTTGCTGCTTCCAGACTTTAGAGCGCAGGCTCAGTAGCTGTGGCATGCAACTTAGTTGTCTTGAGGCCTGTGGGATCTTCCTGGCCCAGGGGTCAAGTCCATGATTCCTACATTGGTGGGCAGATTCTTTACCACTGGGCTACCAGGGAAGCCCCCTTTATCAGTTTTTTAGGCCCCTGCTGTCCTGGTGTTTAATCAGGTGAGAGAGTGATGGTGGAGAACATGTAGCAGGGAATGGGCATCTTGAGTATGCAGAGAAAACATTACATAAACACTAGGAAGAAGGGAACTGACCTAATTAAAAGATTTGGTCAGATAGGCTGCAGATATTTTTAGAGTTACTTGTGTACAGCTTTTCTGAATGCCAAGTCTTAGCTTCATATAAGGTAAGGAAAAACCCATACTTTGTAGTGTAAGAAATTTGTATGGTTGGCAAATACACAGCTATTTTCTTAAAAATGTAAAATTGTTTTTTTAAGTAACAAAAACTGAAGCTTTAAAAACATGTCCTCAGTTATTTAAGCCTGGACCATGCTTTATAAACTGTTTTTTTTTAAGCACCATTTGTAGAATGCAAATGCATTTTTCAGTTCTTAATTGACAATATTCAGAACCAAACTCTTAAATATGTTTGAGAGAAAAGCAAGAAGCAAATTCAGGGCACCCTAGTCATGACAGAAGCACATAAATTTCGATTTTCTGAACTCAACTCTAGGACAGAAATAACATGTATGGATTAGAAACAACTAATAAAATTTTGACCATTAGTGTCCAGAAATGGATTTCTGCTTATTAGAAGTATGCAACAGGAGGGCCACATTTAGGCAAGTGCTAATTCTGACCTCATATTAGAATCTGTACTCAGATGTTCTGTTGGGAAGTTGAATATGTTTTAAGGGACTTTTTAATAGTAAAAATAATGAGACATTATTGTAGAAAGATCGGAAGAGGAAAAGATTATCTCCAATGAAGTTACCCTACTGCAATTATTAGTATCTTGTGTATTCACCTTTACTTTAACATATATTCATAAGGATAGCGTATATATAATTTTGTGTTTTTTAATAAGTTTTTTTAACATTTATTTCATGTTTTTGTAATTATAATTTTAATGGCCACATAATTATCTATGAGATATATGCACTATGATTTAGTTGATCATCATTTAGTTTATAATTGTTGAATTGTTGAGTATTTCAGCAGCTTCTACATTTTCAAATTATAAATAATTCTCTGACTAATAACTTCATATTTGTGAATAATATACTTGTGGGCAATTAAACTTCAAAGGACTAAATAGCAAATTAAATACAGTTGAGGAGAGAATTATTGAGTCAGAAGAGAGATCTGAGGAAGTTTCTCAGAATGGAGTGTAAAGTTAGAGAAAGATGAATCATATGGAAAAGAGATGAGGAAACACAAAAGATGGATCAGAAGACACAAATACATCTAACTGGAATTCCAGAGATGAGTATAGGAAGGGCAGGAAAAAACATCATGTGTCAAGTGTAAATGAAGGCTGACGGCTTCCTAGAATTAAAAAGTTATGAGACTCCAAACAAAGAAATAAATATTGGGGGAGCATTAATTAAAGAAATCCATACTCCTTCACATGGAATGAAAGTGCAGATTACCAAAAACAAATGAAAAATCCTAAAAGCAAATGGAGGGGAATGGACTAATTAGAATGACGATAGGCTTCTGAGAAGCAATCAAGGTTAGTAAATAATAGAACAGTATCTTCAAGTTGTTGAAAAAGTAAATTACTTAAAAGTGAGGATCAAATAAAAGTTTTCAGACAAAGACTGAGAGTTACTATTCAATGATCCTAGCTACTAAGGGATAGTTGTTCAGTCCCTCAGTCGTGTCCAACTCTTTGCGACCTCATAGACTACAGCACGCCAGGCTTCTCTGTTCTTCACTATCTCCCAGAGCCTGCTCAAAGTCATGTCCATTGAGTCTGTGATGCCATTTAACCATCTCATCCTCTGTCGTCCCCTTCTCCTCTTGCCCTCAGTCTTTCCCAGCATCAGGGTCTTTTCCAATGAGTCAGCTCTTTGAATCAGGTGGCCAAAGTATTGGAGCTTCAGCTTCAGCATCAGTCCTTCCAATGAAGGACTATACATGGTGGTAAACCTTAGAAACATCACATTTTAAAGTCATAACAAGGCAAAAATCACCTCTATGATCATTTTTATTCAGTATTGCTCTAGATGTCCTAGAAAGTGTAATAAATAAGAAAAATAAACAAACATTTGAAAAGCAGAAATAAGATTACATTATTTATATGGCAATTTTTAATATAATTGTCTAAATAGAAGACCAAAAGAATGGATTAACTGTAAGAAAGTGCAATAAGGTTTCACAATACAAAATTATTATACCAAAAGCAGTTAAGTACCTCTACGCAGTAACAAGCTTTTAAAAATGTAATTTAAAAAATTCTCATTACAAACTACCTGTGATTAAATATATCCAAAAAACTTTAAGACCTTTACAAGGAAAATGATAAAAACTTTACAGAAGATTATAAAATAGTGTCTAAATAAGTTCAAAATATGTTTGTGGGAGGAAGACCAGTGTAACAATCACCCTTAAATAAATCAATACACTCAATTAAATTCTGATACAAATTCCAAGTTTTTCTCAGAAAGCAGTAAGTTGACACTACATCCACACAGTATAACAAGGGAAGAAAAATCATCAAGCAAGCACTCAGTAACTCTCAGGTATTTTCATCTTCATCACCATCATCATCTTCCTCATGTACCCAAACAAAACAAAGCAAGAACTTCAAGTCTCCCTAGTGATACTTCTGTACTGATTTCCTTCTGGAAAAAAAATGCAACTTGGAAAATCTCATCAGTTATTGGAAAGATGTGTTCCATGACATTGTTGTTGCCAGCACACTTTTTACTCACTAAAGATGTCTCATCTGACATATAATGCCAGGAGACAGAAACAACACTATCTGAGTATAAGTCAAGAACAAAGAGTCTCCTTAGAATGAAGCAACATGCACAGAGTGACATGACCATGCTATTTTCTGCAGAATTCAGAAGATTTCCCACCATCTGTGGTTTGTAACATCTGGTACTTCACATAGCTTTCTGGAGATGGCTTTCTAAGGGTGAAGCCTGAAGGATTCCCCTCTCAAGTGTTTGCATGCTAAGTCACTTCAGTTGTGTCTGACTCTTTGCAAACCATGGACTATAGGCTGTCAGACTCCTCTGTCCCTAGGATTCTCCAGGCAAGAATACTGGAGTGGGTTGCCATTTCCTCCTCCTGGGGATCTTCCTGGCCCAGGGGTCGAACCTGGCTCCCTTACATCTTCTGCATTGGCAGGTGGGTTCTTTAGCATTAGTGCCACCTGGGAAGTTGCTCCGTGTTTAGGCCTATAACTTTATCTACATTCATTCACTTAATAAAATATTTACTGAGCATTTACTTTGTGCCAGGTGGTGTTCTAAATGCTGGAGAAACAGCAGTAAACAACTTGGATAAGATGCCTTGCCCCTAGACTTCCCTGGTGATCCAGCAGTTAAGACTCCATGCAGAGGGCTTGGGTTCAATCCCTGATTGGTGAACTAAGATCCCACATTCCTTGAAGTGTGTCCAAAAAGTGAAAAAAAAAAAAAAAAAAAAAAGGAAAGATATGCCTCGCTCTCAAGGAGTTTATATTCTAGTTAGGAGAAGCAGATACAAACAAGATAATTAAGTAAAAATACATAGTATGTTGTTGTTGTTTAGTGGCTAAGTTGTGTCTGACTCTTTCATGACCCCATGGAACCACTAGGCTCCTCTGTTCAAGAGATTTCCTAGGCAAGAATACTGGGGTGGGTTTCCACTTCCTTCTCCAGGGGGTCTTCCTGACCCAAGGATCAAACCCAAATCCCCTGCATTTCAGGCAGATTCTTTACCACTGAGCTGCCTGGGAAGCCCATACAATACATTAGATGGTGGTAAATGCTGAAAAGAAACATCAGGATAGGGAAGAGGTAGTATATGTGAGTATTTGGTAGTGGAAGAGGAGGACATCTGGGAGAGAAGGGTTGGGGGGCCTCCCTGAGAAGGTGACATTTGAGTAAAGATCTGAAGGAGAAGAGGGAATGAGGAAATAGAGTTCAGAAAAGAGGAAACAGCAAATACAAAGTGTCTGAGGAAAGAGTGTGCCCGGCTCATTTAGGAGGCATCAGAAAGACCTCATGACAGAATAAAGTAAGTACAAGAGCAGAATCACAGGAGAGATTGGAGGAGTGATGAGAAGGAACAAAAATGATGTTGGGTCTTAAATGCCTCATGAGGAATTGGCTTATTTATTTATTGGCCATCAGGTCTTAGTTGCAGCACATGGGTCTCTCTCTAGACGTGGTGTGTGGCCTTCAGAGCTTGAGGGCTCAGTTGTTGCCAGGGTTTAGTTGCCCTGTGGCATATGGGATCTTAGTTCCCTGACCAGGCATTGAACCTGAGTCCTCTGCACTGGATGGTGGATTCTTAACCACTAGACCACCAGGGAAGTCCCAAGGAATCACTTGGCTTTTACTTTGAGAGATACGGGGAGCTAGAGAAGCATTTGTGCAGAGGAGTGACAAAAATCTGACTTAGGGCATAAAGGATCCCTATGGCTTCTGCATTGCCTGCAGACCATCAGGAGCTTTGGTGGAAGCTGGACACTCAGGTAAAAGGCTACTGAAGTCCATTCACCGAGAGATGGAGGTACCTGGGGCAGAGAAGCAGCAGAGGAGAATAGCTTCAAGTTTCCATGGTAGTATTTTCCCCAAAGTCCAGAGATTAGAGGAAGTCAAGCCTCTTAAATGCCCTCCAGGGCCCCGGGAACACCCTAATGAGAAATCACATTACTGCAGAGTGAGCTTTATCACAGCACGTGGCAATAGTATTTGTAAAAGGCAGTCACATCTAGGGATGTGCAATAGATTCTGTTTTGCCTGACCCCAGCTGAAGACACAGTCTTCTAGAAGACTCCTCTCTGATGGAAAGGACCAGAAGCCCAGACCACAAACACCCCGCAGAACCTTGGGAAAGAAGAGCTTTCTGTTATGATTGACAGCTCCTCCAAATATTCCTAGATGTCACCAATACTCTGGAAAAATTATAGCTTAGGGACTTTGACTTTCTCCACTTGATAACAGATATACGAATGCCGCTAGATATAGGCAAAAAGAAACACAAGGATAAATCCCTGTTGATTCATGACTATTTACTGACCTTCTACTATATGCCAGGCATTGCATTAAGACTTCAACATAAATTATCTTATTTAATTCACTAAAACAACTCAGCATGGGAAGTATAAACCAGCCCAGTTTTACAGATGGAAAATCAGGACCCAGAGGAGAGACTCGTCTATTAACTGCTGGAGTTAATATTTAAACTTGACCTGGCCTCAGAGCCTCATTTTCCTTTCACCACCCTGCACTATCTTGAATTGGTTGACAGAGACGGTTATTCCTGACAGTGGGTTCCGATTCATTGCAATGGAAGCCTCTGAGCCATTGCCTGACTCCTCTTTACTCTTAAGCAAATGGTGGGGAACAAGGGTCAGTCTATTTTTTCCCTCACGAATCTGATAGAAAACACTTCAGGCTTTATGGCTATATGCTCTCTGTTGCAACTTCTCAGGTCTGCTTTTGTAAGCATGAATGCAGCCATAGACATTACTCAAAGGAATGGGTAGGGGGGAGTATGTTCCAAGAAAAGTTTCTTAATAAAAGTAGCCTGGACTTGGCCTCTGGGCCATAGTTTGTGGAACTCCGATGTGGAGGACAAAAGAATGGCTTCAGGATCTAGGTTGACTGGGTTCGATCCTGGTTCTACCATTAACCTTCAGGAAGTTATCTAATTTCACTATGTAAAATTAGGATAGAAACACTTTGAGAATCAAAAAACTGAATATGGATGTTATTTAGAAACTTCTGAAATGATAAGTATTATTGTGTGCCCTCACCTTCAAGATTTTTAAAATTAAAACAAGATTGAGTTTAGCACAGTGAACTTAAGACAGGCCTATGGACTTGCAGATCTCAAAGCAAAGAGCACAGTGCTTTGGATCAGATCATACTGAGCTTCTGAAAACATTCTTTACGTACTTCAGTTCAGTTCAGTCGCTCAGTCGTGTCTGACTCTTTGTGACCCCATGAACCGCAGCACGCCAAGTCTCCCTGTCCATCACCAACTCCCAGAATTTACTCAAACTCATGTCCATTGAGTCGGTGATGCCATCCAACCATCTCATCCTCTGTCGTCCACTTCTCCTCCTGCCTTCAATCTTTCCCAGCATCAGGGTCTTTTCAAATGAGTCAGCTCTTTGCGTCAGGTGGGCAAAGTATTGGAGTTTCAGCTTCAGCATCAGTCCTTCCAATAAACACCCAGGACTGATCTCCTTTAGGATGGACTGGTTGGATCTCCTTGCAGTCCAAGGAACTCTCAAGAGTCTTCTCCAAAACCACAGTTCAAAAGCATCAATTTGTCAGCACTCAGCTTTCTATATAGTCCAACTCTCACATCTATACATGACCATTGGAAAAGCCATAGCCTTGACTAGATGGACATTTGTTGACAAAGTAATGTCTCTGCTTTTTAATATGCTGTCTAGGTTGGTCATAACTTCCCTTCCAAGGAGTAAGTGTCTTTTAATTTCATGACAGCAATCCCCATCTGTAGTGATTTTGGAGCCCAAAAAAATAAAGTCTGACACTGTTTCCACTGTCTCCCCATCTATTTGCCATAAAGTGATGGGACCAGATGCCATGATCTTAGTTTTCTGAATGTTGAGTTTTAAGCCAACTTTTTCACTCTCCTCTTTCACTTTCATCAAGAGGCTCTTTAGTTCTTCTTCACTTTCTACCATAAGTGTGGTGTCATCTGCATATTTGAGGTTATTGATATTGAGTTATGTACTTAACTCGGTGTATTTATTGGGTACCAAGTATGTGCCAGGCATGGAATAAAGATGGAAAATGCTAATACCCTGCCATGTTCTGTGCTAATGTCTGAGATTGAGGGAACACCCATTTTGGAGATCACTAAAAAAAAAAAAAAACAACTTACAGACAAAACAATTATTTTAATTTAGTGCTTTTCTGTTTCAAAACCAATCCACTAAAAAGTGACTCTAAGGTCCTCAAGTACAATTCACATCTGAATTTGATGCCAGTTGAGTTTGGTCATTAGAGTTTTAACCACTAGGGTATTAATTGAAGCACTAGAAAATACCTCTGGTCAGTTTCATTATCTAATGGCACTTGGGTTTTCTAATGCATCTTAATAAGAGCTGTTGCATATGCATAGACCAGTCCAGATTTTACAAGGAATAGTTTACACTGATTAAGAAAAATGAAAACTGGCCACAATCCCCTTAGACTTCAAGTACGGTTCTTTTTCTTATTAATTTTTCCAGATATGATTGGGCTTTAAAATACTGGTTGGATTTCATTTAAAACTATTAGTAATTTTTTTGTTTATCAATAAAATTAACTGCTATAAAAAAATCTCTGCTGGCTTAATTTATACATCTGAATTAAGTTCCTTAGTATTACTGAGCACAGAAGACCAATTCCCCTAAATAAGATATAATTTCTCAAAAAATGGTAGCTTTATGCTAAAAATAAGATTTTGTTTTCCTTAACTTGACTTACTTTAAGAATTAAGTGTACCATTTGCTAATTAAATTACTCAGTATTGACTCAAACTTTTGGTTTAAAACCTGATTTGATAAAAAGCCATTTGAAACATTAGCTCATGTTGTTCTCAGTGTGGGAACGCTGATACTCCATGCTCCATACACGATCTGGATTCCACAAGATTTCATTTGTTTTAAACCATACTGAAAGCATATTTTAAAATAAAAATAGTCTAAGCTATAATCATATCAATGTATTAACTACTGACTGGGTTCGAGTCAAATTTATGGGAGAAAAAAAGGGAACCAGAAAAAATGAAGCCCGAACCTAATAGAAAAGAATTGTGCAAAGACCACTTTTTTCAAAGTTGGCCCTCGTTCAAGGTACATATGGTCACATAATCTTTTAAAAAGCACAATTCAAGTCTCAGGTCTCGATTTAATTTTATAATAGCATAAATGGAATTACACTGCTGATGAAGTTCAGTGCTTAAGCTGAAGCACACACCAGGCTGGCTGAGTGACCTGACTCAGTGTACTTGGCCTTCAAGACGGCACAGGGCACCTCTACAGCTTACCTTCCATGAACTAAATCACCACCACCAGGCTGGATGGGATCCTTCATGTGAATGGCATCCCAGTCACCTTGTAAACATGGTCGTAATGCAAGGTTAGTAACCACTTTACAGTGACGCGTTATGTACTCTGCTTCCCCTCTTTGCATTTTTTTTTGGGGGGGGGGTGGGTACCAGGGATTAGCTAATGGAAAAGCATTGGCTCCCATAGAAGAGTTCCAGGTTGAACTCTGGGTGGAGACTGGGTAAATTTTCCAACATTCAAATCTGCCTGAGCTCTGTAATTTTCTCCAAGTATATCCTGAAGGTCAGCCTCCAGATGGCTACTAAGGAACATAAGGGACCTGCAGATGAGCCTTTTTTTTTTTTTAATTGATGAAGCAACTAAAATATAAGTGCATATCTCTGGCTACGGCTCACACCTCAAGTAGCTGGAGACCATCTCTTTTGCTTTCAGTCACAGCCTTTGGGTCAACCACTAACCTAGACTTCCTCCTACTCTAGCCCTGTCAACATAGGCTTCCTTGCTGGCACATGCCACTGTGTCTTGGTGTTTCCCCTGCAGACTCGGAATTTTTCAGGGAACTGTGTTTTATTCTCTCTGTATTCTCAACATCTAGAACATAGAGTATATCGCATATTTAAAAATGGAACTATGACCGGAGGACTGCCTCTGCACAACGACGAATCTTGATGCTTCACTTTTAATAACTCATGGAGATTTGTTTTTCAGATGAGAAAATAAACTCCACAAAGTCAGATAATCTATCTGGGATCTCATACCCAGTAAGTAGCAGGATGGGATTTGGCCCCAGATCTGTCTCCCAAACCCAAACCTTTTGTTTCACACCCAGAAATAATGTAATGTAAGGCAGAAAATGACACATTCCTACAGCAATTGTATTTGAAGTACCTCAAGGCTTGGAAAAGGGACCACCACCAGCCAGGAAAATTCCTTGGCGTAGCTACCCTCCAGAAATCTCAAATAACAGCTGAGTCCAGGAGCTTTCTCCCTGCCGATTTTCCAATGGGAACTGGTCCATGGCAGTGTGCTGCACCTTTTTGCCATTAGACCTGAGAACCATAGGAGATTAGCCCCGAGAAATTCAGCGGAGAAGGAAGAGAACACCATGGTCTGCTTAAACAGCAAGCGTGCCAAAGTCCTTCCAGTAAGCCCCAAATAGCTGTGCTAATGCAGGGCAGGCAACAGCCCATGAGCCACTTAACGAGCGGGCTTTAGACTCGCAGTGGTGGGGAAAGGCGGCCGTGGCTCCTGCAGCAAGCAGACTGCCAGAAAGCCACTCGCTGGCCCCAGAGCCGTCCCCTGCCTGCCACCCTGGGTCCTGCTCTGTCTTCAGAAACCACTGAACTGCCCCTCACAGTTACGAAACTGATACCTGGCCATCCAACCCCATTGCGGCCAAGTGCATACTGACGGGTCATCAGCCACACTGGCTTACATTGTCTGTGAGCCTTCTCACAACTTGCTAACATGGTCTCATCCAGACAGAAGCTTTCTGGTCCAAATGAACCAAGGCAATTTACAGAGGGATTGTTTATGGGTTTCCAACACTATCCCTTGTGTTTTGGGGGGTTTGTTTGTTTGTTTTACAAACAATGCTTGTGTTCATTTTCTTTCTCTTGTTTAAAAAAATCCTCTTAGAAATTAAAAGTCATCTCTTTTCTGCCTTAAATAATCACTCACAGTACTTCCCTTTTTGCTTTCATTGCCAGGAAGCTCCAAACCAAAAAAAACCCCATTTTTTTTAGTTGCAAACATTTTCCCTTAACTTAGGTTGAGCCACGGTAATCCTAACCCACCACCCCCTTATTACTCAGCTTTGCTTTCTGTCTGTTCTTTTTACTGTTTCTGTGCTTTTGGGGGAGAGGAAAGCTACCTATTTCCTTTTTGAAAGGCAGAGGAGTATAAATAATTGAAATCACTCTTAACCCCAATACACACTGCAGATAAACGTAGCCTTTCAGAAACTATCCCTCTCTTCACCCTGCTGCTCTCAAATTCCCAATGGCACATCCTTCATCTGAGCAGAGAATCACCGGCTGATTCTGTTCCTTGCATTTGGCCTCCAGCCTAGACCTCAGACACACAAGCTGAATTAGGGCCCGTCTTTGAGTCCTCAGGAGGATCAATGTTATTGCCACTGGCAGTTCCCTGGCCCCTCCTGCAGTCTCCTTCCAACAGGTTACAGGATCAAGTCACTTTGATGGTTGTTATCACTTATTATGGTTGACATACAAGCATCAGAGAATAGCATCTATTTTAATGTTTGAATTATTTTTTTTTCTCAAATTAATGGGCAAGATCCTAAAACTCTCCCTATGACAAAAGATGATTTGATGAATCACAAATAAAATCCCTCTGAGCATAAATGAATAAGGTTCGAGCCACTTTGAGTTATTTTTCTTGTCTGATAAAACCATTATCAGGTTTACGGCTTTGACAATGCTGAACCACATTCCTTTGATCATCTTATAAAATTAATTGATCTTGGTTATCTATTGTTCTATTTTAAATCATTTAATTGAGGATATTAAGAGAAGTAATGGTAACAACTAAGGCATTTATTAAGCACTGATGTTCAAACTTGCAATGCGATTTTCATAATCTGAATTTCTCTATCACCAAATTCTATTCTTATGGGAATTTACATATAGAGCACCTCCGGCCACAGATAATTCTCTGTTGCTTAACGTTCTAAAGGATAGACATACACTGTGGCAAATCATTGCAGCTATACTTAATTTTAATTATTCTTTTAAAGCAGATAGATACCCTGCAGTGAAATTCTTATAATTAAATAGAAATTAAAAGTTTCTAAAAGCCTTAATTTCAACTTCAAATTTAAATGCAAATGACTGTATGGGTATCAGAAGAATCTCCCCACTCCCTCCAAAATTTGGAGGGGATTCTCTAAAAGCTTAGGCTGATCATGAAACCTTATTGGGGCCCCCAAGAGGCCCTTGGGCTCCAAAGCCATTCCACTTTGCAATGCCTGGCCCATGACACTGACTAGATAAGCAGGAAGACCCAGTTTTCCCAAGTGACAGGTGCCCAAGAGAGTTATTTTAGTTTGGGTTCCCTGGGAAGTAGACCTGGAGACAAGAATTCATGTGTAAGCTACAGAGAAGTGGGCTCGGGAAACAGGGCTGTAAAGGGAGGAGTGAGACACGGGAAGGAAGACAGCCAGCCCATAAGGGGTGTGCGATTAAGCCAATCGAACTGGGGCTCAGTCCTGCTGGAGAGTATGCAGAGCCCCTGTAGAACATACACGGGTCTCAGAGTTATCCTGTCCTGTGGGTGAGGGAGCTGGGGTATTTATCCACCACTTCCATCAATTATTAATGCGAGCTGCTTCTGAAAAGGGTCAGCTCCCTGGCACTGAAGTTTGAGCTGTGAGCCCAGTGAATGTTTTGGCCTCAGAAAGACCCCAGGCAAAGAGACACAGGTGTTGAGCATCCCTGAGGGCCCTGAAGTAATAAGACCCCACAAGCACCACTAGCATTCATTCCAAGGAGCTAGTCTAGAAATTCCAAACTGAATGCAGCCTGCAGGTGTGTTTTGGTTGATGCATACCACATTTTTTTGTTTTTAACTTTTGAAAGTTTTACCTAAGAATTAGGATTTCTGAACCCTCTTGAAAATTTTGATCTAATTGATCTAGGACAGGATTGGAGACTTTGAAATAAATCAAGTAGCCACTATTTGGTGAGTAAATCACAGGTACTAAGTATTTACCTTGTGACAGACACAAAGGATCCTGAGACTAGGTCCTCTCAGGACCTAGTGATCGACCTTCCAGGAAGCGATAGACTATCCAGTGCAGCAAAGCTGTGTCAAGGCCTCATCTGCAGCCCAAAGGGAAGATGCAACACGAGGAAGACCAACTCTCAGAGTCTTGGACAACTGCCTCAAGCTTCATGCTCCAGCTGCTCCCAGGACAAGTCTGCCCTCCAGGCCTACCCGTATTTTGGCAACGGTGATGGGCATTTATAGGACGCCAGGCACTCTTTTCAGTGCAGTGTGTGTACTTAGACTCACAGGATTCTCACAATACCCTTTGGGAGAGGAGCCATGTTTCGCATAAGGAAGCTGATGCTCAGCAAAGTTAAGTAACCTGGAGTAATACAGCAGGAGAAAATCTAAATAGAGTGTTTTTTAATTAATTTTTACTGGAGTATAGTTACTTCACAATGCTGTACTAGTTTCTACAGTACAGCAAAATGAACGAGATACATATACATATAGCCCCTTTCTTTCGGATTTCCTTCCCATTCATGTCGTCACCGTGCATTAAGTAGAGTTCTCTGTGCTATACAATATGTTCTCATTAGTTATCTATTTTATACATACTGTCAATAGTATATATGTGCACTGAGATTTGAAAGCAGTCTGATTCCAGAAGCTGGGTCCTTAACTATTACACTGTACTGCCTCTAAAAGCATATCCAATGCAGTACTAAATCCTATCTTCTCTCTCTGGTTCCTATTGTTCCTCCCAACTAGTGTAATCCTCTGTCATCCTGGCAATTCAGGATCCAGCTTCCTGACCCCCTTGAAGCCTCCTCCAAAACCTTGGTCCACTCCAATCTCCAACCTTTGTTGAATTCCTGCAGCACTTTTAGTCTGAACTCTGCAACTGACCTTGAACTCCACACAGCTCCTGTTGACAGGGGTTATAGTTCTAGGGGGAGGAGAAAAATATGTAATAGTTGTGCACAACCACAACTAAGAAGACTAACTTATTCATCCAAATATTCCAAATAATATTTACTCCCCAAATGTATTTCACAGCACATATCCAAGTCAAAGTTTTAAAAGGTGTCTGTTTACAAAACATATCAGCTTCTCTGCTATTACAAACTAACCTGGAAGGAGACATCGTCTGTGAACTTGAAGTGCCCTGAGAAAGATCTGCCCTTGATTTTTTTTTAAATATTTTTTATTTTTGTCTGCACTGGGTCTTCGTTGCTCTGTGCGGGCTTTCTCTAGTTGTGGTGTGTGGGCTTCTCCTCTGCGGGGCAGAGCATGGGCTCGCAGACTCAGCAGCTGTGGTGCACAAGCCCAGTCTCCCCCGCTGCCCATGGGATCTTCCCGGACCAGGAATGGAACGGGTGTCCACTGCGTTGCAAGGTGGACTCAACTACTAAACCACCAGGGAAGCCCTGCCCTCAATTTTTATGTCATAGATCCATACTGAAGTCTCAAACTTGTTCTTATTGATTCAAGAATTCAGTGGCATCTCTTCCTGAAATCCTGCTGCTTTGTCTTCCTAATCTTCAACGTGTTTGCCTTTTCACAAATAATCAAGCTACTTCAGGATACATTTTTCTGGACTGTCTCACATCCAAGATTCACAGGGACATAATTCTCTCTGCGTAACACCCTAGGGTTCCCTGCAGCAAAGTCAAAAGTCTTCAGGGGCAGGTAGGTTATGAGAGCAAGGGAGGTGACCCAGGCACCTTGGGCAAATTGGATGTCACAGGATGGCTCATCTCACGGGACCATCCACATCTCAGCTCCAGCCAAGTGCTGCCCTGCAGGAAGGTTAATGCCTTTCTATTATTGAGGGAAACCCAGCAATTCATATTGTAATCTAAAATCTCCCAGATTTAAAAAATAAATAAATAAAAAATTTTACAAGTCTCCCAGCTTTTTAACATTGCCAACTAGTTTAATTATATTGTAAATGTAGCACAGGCTGGATTCACACATGTGTGAGCTTCAGGGACCCAGCCCATAGGTTACCAGAACACGGAGTGTGGTCAGCAGACAAGCACTGTCATGCTATTTATGGCTGTGAACTTGGCACTTATGAGTGATGGCAGTGTTTCAAGTCTTGAAATCTACATGTAAAACCAAGTCTGTGATTGCAGAAAGATACTACACTTCTCTCGGGATGTCAAATAATTAGTCCTTCTGCGTTGTATTTTTCCTTCTCAATACTGTAAGTGCCCAAAGGTGACTTGAGTCTGTCAACTGAATTATTTTTTCATTCAGCAAAAATTTATGGGCACTGACTACATGCTAGGTACTGCTCCAGACACTGGGGAAATAACAGTCAACAACAAAAAGACCAAAATTCTCTGCCTTTGTGGGACTTACTTTTATTTTTTAATTTAGCTGCATCGGGTCTTAGTTGAGAGAAGCTTGTAGACTCAGTAGTTGTGGCACTAAGGCATAGTTGAGCACTAAGGCGCAGTTGCTCTGCAGTATGTGGAATCTCACTTCCCCGATCAGGGATTGAACTCATGTCCCCTGCATTGCAAGGCAGATTCTTAACCACTGGACCACCAGGGAAGTCCCTGGGACTTACCTCTTAATTGGGAAAATGAAATTGATAAAAGGAGTCAGTGTGGGCCCTGCAAATGAACCAACACCCTTCAGAGCTGAGCTCAATGTGGACTGGCTCTGCCAGCTCCCCAAACTTCTATCCACTTCTGCATCAAAATCAGGGACCTCACAGTCATTTCTGGAGCTGCATTTTGCCTATGCACAGCTAAAACCCAAGTCAGATTGCATATCAACCAAAGAACGTCCCCCGCTTCGTCCCTGCCCGTGCTTTGGAGCCGTACACGGCAGCTTTGATTGTTTCACTGAAAACGATTTAGCAGATGAATATCTCCCTGCAAAGAGTGATGGTCCTTAACCCGTCCTTTCAGGCTGAAGTCACCAGGAGATGCTCAAGGGGCATGCATGTTATTGGACAAGAGTTACCTCTGCCCCAACAGTGAAGACCCAACCTTAAAGCTCATTGTGTGGTGTCATTTTGAACCCAGTGGGCTAGCGAGATGGCATTGGGGTAATAGGAAACCTGATAGCTCAGAGCTGAAACACGAAGCAGTACAGACAGCAAAATAGCAAAGCAGTTATTTGCTATGATTATGATCATAACCTTAACACGGACTCAGACCCTCCTTTTGCTCCAGAGATGGGTGCATCCAGCGTGGGAGTTTTTAGCTGCTTTGTGGCTGAGAGAACTAAGACATTTCACTGACACAGAGCAAATGAGAGTTAGTCTCTTCTCCACCCCAGTGACAATCTTTGCAGAAAAACACAAACTCACGGACTGCAATAGAACAAGGCAAGGAGTAGTGCCTCTCCTAAAGGGAATTTGAGAAAGTGTTGATTAAAGCAAGTCTTTCTTCCCATGGAAGATACTTGATGTAGACAGAGTAGGATAAAAAAATTAGAGTTTTTACATGAGTTTTAGCTCCTTTATGCTGTGAAAAGAGAAGGACATTTAACTTGTTTTGTGATGTTGACATCTTCTCATGAATAGTGTGTAAGTTCCTAGGATTTAGGGCATATATTTTAGGAGTTTTTCAGTTGTAACAGAAAGTACAACTCAATCTACTGAACAGAAAATAATAATTTTAAAATATATTCGTATAGTTTAAAAAAAGTTAAGATAACTGCCTTCAGGCATGGCTTGATCCAGGGACTCAAACACTGTCATTAGGACTCAATTGATTTCACTTCCCTCTGTGTTGGCTTTACTCTCAGGCAGATTTTCTTCATGAGTTGGTCACAGGCAACTCAATCTTCATAGCATCAAGCCCTGCAGAGAGTTTCTTTTCTCCAATCAGCTTTAAAAAAAAATCCCCAGGTCTGACTCCCACTGACTTAAATTGAGTAACATGCCTACCTCTGAACCAATCACTGGGGCCAGAGGAGTGTTATTATCTGATTGGCCAGATCAAAACACAGGCTGAGGGTGGAGTCAACACCACCAAGACTACCATTGACTGTGGATTTGGGAGGGACAGTTACCCTGGAGGAAAACTAAAATGGTTGTTGAGAGGTGATTGGATGAAAGAAACAAAAGATATCCATCAAACTCTGGCTAGCTTTTGGAGAGGAAGCAGAGAATATGAGGAACCCTGGGGCGCATGGTAGGGCTGGGGAAAGGTGGAGAGGAGGTTTCCCCGAATCGTTGGTGGTTCATTCAGGAAAACATGTGGGTAATTTTAATTCAAAAGAATTAACTAGAGTTAGCAATTTCCTGTACTGGTATTCTGAAAAACGACACCAGCCCAACACCAGGCGCTTGGCATTCGATTCCTGCTGCTAGCACGCTGACAAATTGCCAATATACATGCAGCGAGTGTTGTTAAGTACTTCACATATTTATGCTGACTTCACGGGAGCAATAGATTCCGTGGCAGAGACACTCTTGCATATTTATTGGAAAGGTGCTTTGCGTGGCATGCTGTGCATTGCCTTCTGGCCTCTCCATCTCTATTTCCAAGCTTCGTTTAAGTATTGATTTGAATAAAGTCATAATTGCAACAGAAGCCTTTGTAACTTAACTGGAAGTGAATCTACTCTGCAGTGTATGATATGTACCATTTTATGTCATTCTAGATTGTTCTTATCTCTCTGTTGTCTCTGGGTAACTGACAATATTCTGGATTGCTTGGCTTTCTCCCTTTGCAGATGCCAGATAGAATGATGCAGACTAAGAAGGCGAGAATAATCCGGGCCCACAGTGGAGGAAATGGGAACCCCAACCTGCTGCAGTGGACCCAGGTTTGCCTATGAAATTCTAACCCTTCCAAATAGCTCTCTCAGTTCAATGAGAATGACCTCAGGATCCTTCTTGCCCTTAGTCTCTCCCGTTCGAAAGAAAAGGGGTGGAGGAGCAGATGGAGGAGACAAACCAGAGTCCGACTGTGTGAAAACCTATGTCAGGTTTGGCATTTCGCACAAGGCTGGAAATAAACAGCATTTGGACGTGAGTCACCACACCATCAGCCTCAGAGCTTGGTCTCCTGATGGATTTATCCTCCACCAAACAAAGACACATACTGTTCTACCGTTCTAAAGACGATGGGCCATTTGTGGGGCACGAGTCTGGACATGCACCCCCCCAGGCCTGGAAAACCCATTCCCCCTGACCACAGCCCCCTCGTGACGGACCTCACGGGCTATGAGAGGTCTGGCCAGGGCTTTGCAACACAGAATTTCAGTGTGAGGGAAACTGGCAGACAGAGAGACAGAAGCCACTATCCTCGTCTTCTTCAGAAGGATTGGGAATCTGGGATCCTTCAGTATTGCGGATGGGCAGGTGTGGATGGCAGGGCATGGGAGATAGGCCAGGAGTGACAAGGGGGAATGTAGAAAATGAAAAGAGGCTTGTTTACCGCTTGAACGTATGCAGTGTTTCCTAGATAGTTCAAGCCACTAAAGGAACAAACAAGCAAAAAGGTTAGCTACGAGATGGACTGATGTATAAACTTCTTAGCACAATAACCCCACTGCCAAAAAGTTCATCTCCGGGGATGTTTACTTCTCTGAACATTTCTGCTCTTTCATGGGTTGTGGGCTCATTTTGCCAGCAAATTGGGCTTTTCTGAGACCAGTACAGATCCTGCTTCAATTTGCACTTTCTTCCCCCTCCCCCTATTGCCAGTTTCAAATCCTGAAACTTAAACAACCAGGAGTCAGCTTTTCATGCACTCCAGGGTGCGAGGGTCTCTTAGACCCAGCCTTGAACAAGAGTAGCAAACAGATATTCATTCAACCAGTTTCCAGGCACAACATCCTCTTTGTTGGGACCTGAACTAGTGCAGGAGATACTCAGATTTAGACGTCCTCAAAGCGCTCTTGTCTAGTAGAGAGAGTGACCGATGTGTTGAGTGCCCTGAGAACTACATACCTTGGTATTATTATGAGTGCCATTTTTCAGAAGTGACAGTGGGGGTCCAAGGGAGGGAGAGGTGGGTCTGACTTAGGAGAAAGTGGTGGCAGAACAGGGATGAACTAAGCCTTGAGTCACTTGATAAATGATGAAGATGCTGGGCCAGGAACTGGTACTGGTGCTTTGCATCCATGAAATCATCTCATCTTGGTTAAGTCTGTGATGCAGAAACAACTGTTATCCCAGATGAGGACACTGAGAGACAACCAGTTAAATGGAGCAGGACCTTATGGGGCGTTCCCAGGACTGACCCCTCCCCCATATTACCTGCTTCAGCTCCTCTCAGAAGTACCTAGATAACAGGATCTGGTCCATATTTCCTGAGTTGTTTTTACAGATGCTAAAGCTTCCACTAAAAGGAGGATGTCAATTACTTGATGACCCCGAGGCCCCCTGACCTCCTGGAGCCTAAGGAATGATAATGTTAACCCCCATGACACCTGTTACCTCACCATCAACCAATCAGAGAATCATGTAGGAGCTGATCATGTCTGTACCCTGCAACTCCACTCTCTCCCCTGGTCTTTAAAAATGTTCTGCTGAAATCTATCAGAAAGTTTGGGTATTTTGAGGGTTAGCTACCCCAACTCCTTGCTTGGTACCTGCAATAAATGCTGCACCGTCCTTCACCACAACCTGCTGCCTCGAGATTGGCCTTACTGCACACAAGTGAGCAGACCTGAATTTGGCTTGTCAATACCAGGACCGGGGCAGGTCCTGGAGTGAATGCCTCTTTATATCTTACACCCCAGGCACCTTTCCCCTCTCTAGTCCTAGCCCTGAAGCAAGAGTTTTAGTAACTTGCTGACATAATGCTAAGTGGCTCTGCCAGGGTTTGGATCAGGACTGAGCACACCATCAAGCCCTCCACAAAGGCTTACTGAGCTTCTCCTGGAGCCAGGCATTGCTGTCAGCACTGGGAATAATGGTGGGAAAACACGCTGTTCCTGTCTACTATGTGGTGATAGAGACTGTGAGTTTAAAACTGTAACTGTGACACGCCCTGCAAAGGAGAGGTCCATGGTGCTCTAAGGATAGGAAGGGGGATCTGAATCAGTCCAGGTAAGGGCAGGGAAAAACCGAGCTGAGAGCAGAAGCCTGAGTAGGAATTAATTTGATGTATATAGAAAGGAGTAGTGTTTCAGGCAAAGGGATAGCACACGCAAAGTCCCTTTGCATGGGGGCAGGACAGAGCATAAGCCACCCCCAACCCTGGCTAGAATATAAAGAGAGTGACCAAGTGGGTGACTACCTGAAGAGCTGGGCCATGCAGGTTCTTGGAGTTTGGTGTCTATCCTATCCTAACGGTGATGGGGATAGGCTGGGAGAACCTCCCGGAAAAAACAACAACAACAAATGGGTACAGAGACAGTGTGCTTGGGAATCTGGAGAGGTAATTTGTCATATGTCTGGAACAGAGCAGGTTCCTGCGATAAAGCCAGAGGTGGAGGTTTTGGAGGGGCAAAGATGCTTAGAGGAGGGTGTATCCTACCCGTCGGCTTGGAGAACTCACCAAGAATGTAGGACGGAAAAGGATTTGATCATATCTGCAACAAAGTGAAGTAGAGTGGAAGATGGGCAGGGTGAGGAGTAAGGAAACTGTTCCAAGAGTGGAAGGAAGAGCTGGGGAGAGACTGTCCCAGGCAGAAGCTAAGGTTCTGAATCGGTCAGTGGTGACAGGAAGAGGGAAAAACACCAGCTGGAGGTAGCAGATGAGAGTGACCACAGTGATAGCTTTCCGAGTTTCTTTAGTTGAGCTGAGTGTCGCTGATATCCATTTGTGGTATTAATCTGTATTTTCCTGATGAGTAATAATATTGAGCGCCTTTCTTTACTGCTTATTTGTATGTCTTCTTTTATGAAGTTCCAGCTCAAGCTTTTTGGCCACTCTTGGTTCGTTTCTGTTTTGTTTTGCCAATTTAAAAATTGAATTGTTTGCAGCTTTTGGTTATTGAGTCATAAGAGGTCTTTATATATTGTGGGTATGAATAGATATTTTATGAATATTTTCTCCCACTCTATGGTTAGCTTTTTAATTTTCACAATAGTTTCTTTCAATGAGAAGACACTTTCATTTTGACTGAAGTTCAATTTATCAAATCTACTGTTTTATGATTAGTTCTCCTTGCATCCTATCTAATAAATCTTGGCCAACCCCAAGATGATGAAGTTAGCCTCCTTTGTTTTCTTTTAAGAAGCCTAAATGGTTTCAACTTTCACATTATGGGTATGATTTGTGCTAATATCCTGGGGGTGGTGAGAGAGTAAGTGACATGATAGCTTTGAGGTGGTTTTTTTTTTTCCTGTGGAATGCCAGCTCACGTCCTGGTTCCATTCAGCATGGAGCTAAGGACTTGGTTTCCACCTACTTTTGGATTCCTGCCACTAGCAATCCACTTAGCAATCAGGTAAGCAGGGTGCCCCCTCCAGTCCTAGCTTCCGGCAAGAAGAAGCACATCCTGCTACCCAGGGAGAAATGAAGCATGCATTTTTGGTTTGTTTTTAATCACTTCTGGCACAGTGTGGTGCTGGTGAAATCTGACTTGCTTCATCTTTATAAAATATTTAGTCTTTTAATTATATGAACTGCCAAGATTCAGGGGCAGGCTTTAGTCATTTCCCAACTGAACTCTCAGTGCAATCTCTCCGATGGCCTCTTCCGAGCATCTATCACATGTTTGCAATCTCTCCAAACCCATGAATCATATTTAAATGCTTTCCATATCCCATAATTCTCCTTTTACTGCTCTATTCAGTTAATTACACTTGCTCCCTATTCATCTGAGACATGCAGTTTGGGGCTGGGATTTGGAGAGAGAGAGAAAGAAAAAAAAAATTAAAACAAACTTCATCATGAAAGTTCCTTCGTATTTGGGAGGTTTAATCCAGGTTTGTGTTTCAGCTTGCACTTTGAATTCCTTCTCTAACTACTTCTAAGTAACTCCATCTGCCGCTGGGTTGGTTCCCATCTTTAAATCCACTGGTCAAAAATCCCTTTATACAAGGATCGCCTTCATATTGAATATGTTTCTCACATATCATCATCCTCTCACCCACTCATGTCAACCACATCGACCATATCGCTCAATTTCTGCAAAGAACTGAGAATATAAATATGTGCACCAGCATAGCCAGCTGGTGAGAAACACAACTAAAACGTCAATGTAAAAAGTATTTGCAAATGTGTGTGTACACATGTGTAATTGGGGGAGAACAGTTAAAGGCATGAGTCTAATGTCATTAAAATTGATGAGATGGAAGCAGAAATATTCACCCAATGCTGGTCATCAGTCCATAAGCCTGATACATCATTAAACAAATAGTGAAATATTTAAATGGAATATAATCTATTAAAATACTGAATCACTATGTTGTACACTTGAAACTAATGAATTATTGTAAATCAACTAAAATAAACTAAATTTAAAAAAAAATAGTAAAATTAAACTAAAGCTAAAGCTTTATCAGTTTATAGAAATTCCAAGTAGGGATCCAAGGCAAAATAATGAGCTGACATCCCCCAGAGGGTCTCTGATGCCCAAGTGATCAGCTTCCTGCTCTCCCTTGCTCTGTCTCCCACTTCTTTCTCAGCGGTAAAGAATCCACCTGCCAACGCAGGAGACATGGGTTTGATTCCTGATCCAGGAAGAACGCCTGGAGAAGGAAATGGCAACCCACTCCAGTATTCTTGCCTGAGAAATCCCATAGACAGAGGAGCCTAGCAGGCTATGGTCCATGGGGTCACAGAAAGTTGGACATGACCGAGCGACTCAACAATGTTCCCTGCACTCTGCTTTAAGCACACTGACCTCCTGTCTTTTCTTCAGACATGCTACAGAGACTCCCACCACAGGGCCTTTGCACATGCAGTCTCCTCTGATTGGAATGCTCTTCCTGAAGCTAGCTCCCTTACCTCCTTCTGCCTGCATTCCAAAAATCAACGAGATCTTCTTGCTTTCTTATCTAAAATCTCAACAATCACTACTCCAATGTTTCATTCCCATCCCACTGCCCCGATGTTTTTTCTTTGCCTTAGCACTTGTGACCACTGAGCAGGTCATTTATTTTACATATTCTTCATATTTATCATCTTTTGTCTCACTAAAAATGAAACTCTGTGAAAGCTGAGATTTTTTTTTTAAAGTTTGTTCAGTGCCACAGCTCCAAGTGCAGCCACACAGTTGGTTCTCAGTAGGTATCAGTTAGATGAATAAACACAGGAAATCACAAAAATGGATAATTCTCAATGCAAGGAACAGAGCAGTATGCAGCTGTGGGGGAATCATTAATGCAAATGCGGAAACCGAAGAATGTCAAAGAAAGCAAAGTTGGTAAGATAACTGCTGGATACCAACTCAGTATCCTATCTCTCCTTCTCCATAGAAAATCTGCAGGAAAAGACAGCATAGTAGCCAATCAAAAGCTCCATTTCCCCGCCTCTCTTGCAGATAGGATCTTCTCATGACTAAGTTCTAGAGACAAAAAGTAAGTGACCATTGTTAGGAAGAGTTTCTGAGACTTCTTAAAAATTTGCTGACTCAATTGGTAGGGGTCCTTCTGCCTCCCCCTCTTTCTCTTTCTTCTCTTGTAAAACAAAGTTGTGATGTTTTACAAAAGATCCATTTGGAGTTAATTTTCCTGTATGGAATGAAGTAAGTTCAACTTCATTCTTTGGTAAGTAAATATCCAGTTGTTTCAGCCTCATTTGTTAAAGAGACTACTCTTTCCCCATTGAACACTCTTGGCCTCCTTGTCAAAAATTAGTTAGCTGTAGGTGTATTGGGTTGGCCAAAAAAGCTTGTTTGGGTTTTCCATAAGATGGTACAGAAGAGCTTTTTGGCCAACCCAATAACTGAGATTGTCTTGCTTTAGCTTGACTTCACACTCACTCTGGTTTCTCCCTATCTCCTTTGCAGGTTCAATATCTTCCTAGCCATAAAGGCTCAGTACTATGCATATTTCCCTTATCACGCCATGCTCACTCTCTGGGTAATGTCTGGCTTTAATTATCACCCATTTCCAGAAGACTCATAAATGTGGATTTTTTTGCTCAGCGCTTTCCACAGAGCTCCAAACCTGCAATCTGCTAACCTGCATGCTTCTACTTGGATGTCACAGAATCATCTCAGAATTCACATGTCCAAAACCAAATTGGATCCTTCTCTCCCAAATCTGGTTCTCTTCTGATGGTCCTTATCTTAGTGAATGACACCATCCATTCTTCTGTGATCCAAGCCAAGAACCTTCTCCCTAACCTCCCATGACTGATCTACCAGCAAAGCCTATGAGCTGTGAATCTTATCTATCTTTCAAATCCATTTGTTCCCTCCCTAACCATCACAAATATTTGAGGCCTACATAAAAAAAAAAAAAAAAAAATCATTGAGGAACACAATTTTTTAAACAAATTAGGTTCACGGATGGGAAAGCTAATATTGCATAGATGTCAGTACTTTCCAATTAGAGGTTTGTTGTTGTTGTTAAGTCATGTCTCACTCTTTTGCAACCCCACCAGGCTCCTCTGTCCATGGGATTTCCCAGGCAAGACTACTGGAGTGGATTGCCATTTCCTTCTCCAGTGGATGTTCCCGACCCAGGGACCAAACTTGGGTCTCCTGCACTGGCAGGAGGATTCTTTACCACTGAGTCACCAAGGAAGCCCAATTAGAGGTTTAATTCAGTTCAATTCAAGTTAATTATTCATTTGAAAAATAAACAATGTTTTATTGGTTAAGTACTGTTTATTGGTAAGCACCAGATGACAGGAAAATTTTTAAATTGATCTACAAATTAAATAGACAAGACTATGGAAGAAGCTGTGAAAAAGAAGAAAATGACTAATAAACTGACAAATGTGAAAACATATAATAAAACTACAGTTATTAAACCAGCATGTTGTCAGTGTAAGAATAGAAAAAGAAATAAACATAGATTTTTAGAATCCTAAATTCTTGAGAAAAATTAATGCAATTGGCAGTTTTAGAAAAATTAGTTTTCTATTTAGAGAAATAAAGTTTGCTTCCTATTTTATACTATGTAAAAATAAATTCTGAACCAGTACAGGGTTATGTAAAAATATGAAAGGATGAAAAAAAAAATGAAAGGATAAGTGTCTGAGTAGAATATGAAATAGGTATGATTTTAGGATAGAAAACACATTTCTAAGCATAAATGCAAATGAAAATACCACATAGGAGAAAAAAGGAAAAAAACATAAATTTTTTTAAAAAGTCACAACATAGGTATCAAATTACATTAGAACACAAAATATATACCAAGGGTTGATATCTTTAAACTTTAGAAAGCATTTACAAATCAGTAAGCAAAAATGAAAACTTTGTAAACAAATGGTTAAAGAATCCAGACAGCTGAGTCACAAGAAATATCAATAACTGATAAACTAATGATAAGTGTTGAATATCACTAATAATCAAAAAATACAAAATAAAACAATGACTACTCCTCTTATCAAATTCAAAGAGTCGGGAGAAAGGAAAAATGATAATAGACACTTTGAAATGCTGCTGGTAGCAATTTAAATGAATATAATGTTCCTGGAGTTTAATTTGGCAAAACGAATCAATATTCTTGAACATGTTCTCTGCTTTGAACTTGTAACTCCACTTCTAGGAATTTTCTCCAGCTTAAGAAAATGATCTGAGATATACCCAAATGTGTCTCGATAGGCTGTTTATTACAGTGATCCATTTAATAGTAGCCACAAATCGAAAACAGCAAGCAGGTTTTAAAATGTCTAAACACATTAGGTATGCATATATGATGGAATACTCTGCAGGCGCTGAATACACTATTTTAAAAGAATATATAATGAAATGGAGAAATAGAGTTAGAAAAATATACAGGATTAAACTGTAGGAAGGACTACAACAAAATGTCATCAACTATTTTCCCTGAAAGGTAAGATTATAGGTGACTTGAGTTTACTCCCCTGGTGGCTCAGTGGTAAAGAACCCGCCTGTCAATGCAGGAAACAGGGGTTCGATCCCTAATCTGGGAAGATGCCCAGGAGAAGGAAATGGCAACCCACTCCATATTCTTTCCTTGAAAAACCCCATGCACAGAGGAGCCTGGTGGGCGACAGTCTGTGGGGTCAAAAAGAGTCAGACACAACTCAGTGACTGAGCAACAACAAATCTACTTGCTGTAAATTGTAACATGGTCTTAGTTTTCTAAAAATTTATTTTCATTTATTTCAAAAATGTTTTTAACATAAATGCATTATCATTGTGAATTATTCAAGTTTATATATGGAGTCCTCTTCCCCTACCATCCCTACCTGCCTCCCCTGGAGGAATTACTACTAAAGGTTGGTATATGCTCTTCCAGATATTTTTCTATCTATTTACATATATGAATGTACATAGCAACTAATGTCACAATCAGAAAAATGAAGTTACTTAACACAAAGCAAACCAGATGGATATTTTAGTAAATTATCCAATCACTAAAACTTAAAGACTGAAGATTGCCTTGACTTCACAGTAAAATCATTCACTTCCATTTTTAAATGACCAGGAAAAAAAAATATCTGGGGAACAATGTTTAAAGTTGGGGTGGTGGACAAGGTCCATTAACGAACAAATTAGCTGAAATAAATTAAATGCAAACTATCTCCATGTCTTCTTTTTTCATATTAGAAGATGTTAAACCAGTGATCTTTCATTAGCATTTTTAAATAAGTACATTTTGGAGGGTAAAAGTCATGGGGGAAAAACAAATAAATTACAAGGGGAAAGACCCCTGGCACAAGACAAGGACAGGACAATCCACGCGGAATGTCCCTGTCGCCCGGCCAGCTCCCACCGGCTCCCTCCATGCCGGCGGTGGGCAGCAAGCTGAGGGCGAGGATATTAAACGGTTCTAATCCCATTCTACTTTATGACTAGCTCGAGCAATGACCTCTAGCGAGATCTGGCCCTTGTTCTATCCAGCAAGTAGATTTTTCTTACAGAAAATAAATTAAAAAGGTGTGACCTTGCTGAAGGCTGGCTGAGAAAATGAGGTACATCTTGTCACGGCCAGAAGAACCTATTTGTTCAATTTGAAAGGCTGCCGCTTTGCTCCGATTAGAAGTTAAGATAAGGGCTGGGGATGAAAAGAGGAGAGACATTTCTAAGCGAGGAAATTAAAGAGCTACATTGGAGACCCTTTCAGCACTACAGTTGGCTTTTTGTGTGGGGTTTATCAGGTCGCATCAGCCACACCTTGTCCCTGTGCTCCAAGCTCCCTCTCCTCTGAGCACACAAAAGCCTGCCGTGTAGGGGGCCCCGTGAGAAGCCCCCCTCCCCGAGAGCCATGGGCAGCAGCCCTCCCCACCACTGCAAGTGGAAAGTGACCCAACCCAATTTTCTCCCCTGTGCAAAAAGACTTGAAGTCATTTCATTGCTTGCACTGCAGGGACCCAGTCAGAAGCGTCATCCCTTTCCGGCCAATAAATGTATCCCATCTGGGAGAATGCCCCCAAATTCACTCAAGTCAATGGGCATGAAATGCCTTTGTGTCCATAAAAGTTTCAAGTCAACAAAAATTTTCACCCAAAGTCCCTGAAGCAAAGAAACTTTCTTTCGATTTCTCTCTTCATTTTATAGACATTTTTTAGGCTTCAGAATCTCTTTCAACTTGTAAAGTAATAGCTTGTATGGGAAAAGAGGAAGAAAGAAAAAAAAATGCTGGACTTTTCCACATGCCCTCAATTTTCATTCAGCATCTATTCCCTGGTTCTCTTGGTCTACTGAGGGTCCAGAGGAGGGCTGGGGAGACCAGACTTCTCCATCTAGAATTCACTGGCCTTGATCCTACAAGACCAACTCACCTATCAGCTTTATTGCTCTTTACTCCTTTCCATATTCCAGTATCAAATATAATTTCCCCCTTCTTTACCTCCAGATCTTTGCTGGAGCTCTTAATGCTGCTGCAATTCCTTTCCTGACTGTACCTCTTTTTTTCCCCAACATCAGCTATCTGCACAGTCATGTGTCTTTATTTGTAGACCATCTACCTGTTTGATGGTCAGTTTACTGAGGGGAGTATGTCAGTTTACTAAGCTTGCGAGAACAAAGCACCACAGACTGGGTGGCTTAAACAACAGCAATATAGGATTAGGATCCACCCTAATCCTGGTTGGAGAACCAAGATTGTGCATAGAGCAGCCAAAGGAAATTGGCCGATAAAGTAAATCATAGCATGAGAGGCCAGAGAATGAGAAAGGGCATTGAGAAGGACATTACCCATATGAGGGAGAAGCTAGAGGCTCAATTCAGTTCAGTTTAGTCACTCAATCATGTGTGACTCTTTGCAACCCCATGGACTGCAGCATGCCAGGCCTCCCTATCCATTACCAACTCCTGGAATTTATTCCAACTTATGTCCATTGAGCCGGTGATGCTATCCAACCATCTCATCCTCTGTCATCCCCCTTTCCTCCTGCCTTCAATCTTTCCCAGCATCAGGGTCTTTTCCAACGAGTCAGTTCTTCGCATATATTGGAGCATATATTGGCCAAAGTATTGGAGCTTCAGTTTCAACATCAGTCCTTTCAAGGAATATTCAGGACTGATTTCCTTTAGGATGGACTGGCTGGATCTTCTTGCAGTCCATGGGACTCTCAAGAGTCTTCTCCAACACCACAGTTCAAAAACATCAATTCTTTGGCGCTCAGCTTTCTTTATCGTCCAACTCTCACAACCATACATGACTACTGGGAAAACCATACCTTTGACTACATGGACCTTTGTTGGCAAAGTAATGTCTCTGCTTTTTAATATGCTGTCTAGGTTGGTCATAACTTTTCTTCCAAGGAGCAAGCGTCTTCTAATCTCATGGCTGAAGTCACCATCTGCGGTGATTTTGAAGCCCCCAAAAATAGTCTGTCACTGTTTCCATTGTTTCCCCATCTGTTTGCCATGAAGTGATGGGACCAGATGCCATGATCTTTGTTTTCTGGATGTTGAGTTTTAAGCCAGCTTTTTCACTCTCCTCTTTCACTTTCATCAAGAGGCTCTAGTTCCTCTTCACTTTCTACCATAAGGGTGGTGTCATCTGCATATCTGAGGTTATTGATATTTCTCCCTGCTATCTTGATTCCAGCTGTGCTTCATCCAGCCCAGCCTTTCTCATGATACACTCTGCACATAAGTTAAATAAGCAGGGTGACAATATACAGCCTGGATGTACTCCTTTTCCGATTTGGAACCAGTCTGTTGTTCCATGTTCAGTTCTAACTGTTGCTTCCTGACCTGCATACAGATTTCTCAAGAGGCAGGTCAGGAGGTCTGGTATTTCCATCTCTTTCAGAATTTTCCACAGTTTGTTGTGATCTAGAGGCTCACTCCCTGGTAAAAAGGGGCACAGGAGAGAAGAGATCTCTTGAATGACAACTCCTCCATGACAACCTACTCAACCTCAATTTCTAACCCAAGTACTTTAAGTGTTTTTGCTACAAGAAAAGTAGAGAGGAGATCTCGTGAATGACAACTTCTCCATTTGTTTATCTGGGGACTATCTGAGAATGACTGTCTACAGAGAACAAAGTAGGGGTGGGGTGCGTGTGCCGTTACAAGGCTTTATGAATCTCCGAATCCATCCCTCTAGTGGAATTTGTCCTTCACTCTGTTTCTTTAGATCCCACCATACAGGAGTGAGAATTTTCCTTTTTGATTAAAGTTGGACCTTTATTGCTTGGATTTTGGCACACTACAACCCAAAATGGGCTTCCTAAAGTAAATCAACCCTGAATATTCACTGGAAGGACTGATGCTAAAGCTGAGGCTCCAATACTTTTGCCACCTGACACAAAGAGCCAACTCATTGGAAAAGACCCTGATGCTGGGAAAGAATGATGGCAGGAGAAGGGGATGACAGAGGATGAGATGGTTGGAGGGCACAACTGACTCAATGGACATGAGTTTGAGCAAACTCAGGGAGATGGTGAAGGACAGGGGAGCCTGGCGTGCTGCAGTCCATGGGGTTGCAGAGTCGGACATGTCTTAGTGACTGAACAACAACAACCCAAAATGAGAGGTTCAGAAAGTACCTCTCAGCAATCTCTTGCCCCACCCCCAAACACCTCATCTATGACCCACTTCTCCCTTCAGGATCTCATCTCTAAGGTGACAATGCAGCTCACCAAGACCTGCCCAGAGCTAACATTCATCCAATACGTTACTGGGGCTTAAACAGAATATTTCAGGTGCATTCACAGTCTCTCTTGGCCCATCACATGACCCAGATTTACTCATCCCAATAGTGGAGTCAATATGCTAATACTTCATCAGCTACATTCACATGGGGAACATCTCTGAGCGCAGGGGGAGATTTATTTATTTATTTATTTTAATTGGAGGCTAATTACTTTACAATATTGTAGTGGGTTTTGCCATACATTGACATGAATCAGCCATGGGTGCACATGTGTTCCCCATCCTGAACCCCCCTCACACCTCCCTCCCCATCCCATCCCTCAGGGTCATCCCAGTGCACCAGCCCCGAGCGCCCTGTTTTCATGCATCGAACCTCGACTGGTGATCTGTTTCACATATGTTAATATACATGTTTCAATGCTATTCTCTCAGATCATCCCACCCTTGCCTTCTCTCACAGAGTCCAAAAGACTGCTCTATACATCTGTGTCTCTTTTGCTGTCTCGTATATAGGGTCATCGTTACCATCTTTCTAAATTCCATATATATGCATTAGTATACTGTATACTGGTATTTTTTGTTCTGACTTACTTCACTTGTATAATAGGCTCCAGTTTCATCCACCTCATTAGAACTGATTCAAATGTATTCTTTTTAATGGATGAGTAATATTCCATCGTGTATATGTACCACAGCTTTCTTATCCATTCGTCTGCCGATGGACAATTAGGTTGCTTCCATGTCCTGGCTATTATAAACAGTGCTGCGATGAACACTGGGGTACATATGTCTCTTTCAATTCTGGTTTCCTCGGTGTGTATGCCCAGCAGTGGGATTGCTGGGTCATATGGCAGTTCTATTTCCAGTTTTTTAAGGGATAGGAGGGAGATTTCTTAGCTCTGATCTCAAGATGGATTCACTATCGGCTGAGTTCTGTTTCCTATTTTCAGTATCCCTTGTTGAAATCATGTTGTAAATGACCGAAAACCTTGTAGAGGGAAGTATGACAAAGTGAAAGAAGGGAACAGCAAGGCAGAGAAAGGCAGGAAGCTCCCTCTTACGTGCCAGGTAGTAAGACAAGAGATCCCTAGAATAAACAGATGTTACTAGAAAATGCGTTGATTGCCTTTTTCGACTGGAATTTTCATTGAGTGATTTTTTTTTTTTTTTCCTGTTCAATAACTTTGTTGAGCTATAAAAGGACCCTGGCAACAATTTTTGTCACGTTTCTTCTTTCTTAAGCTTTCTTTTCAGGCCCAATTCTGTATGTTCTAATTGCAAACTCCAGTTCAAGTTCCTGAAGCACTCTCTTATAATTATCACCAAACAAACGCAGTGATTCCACAAAGCCCAAACATGTGTCGCGTTAATGCTCACAACTAAAATACTTTCATTTTTCTTGGACTCCAAGCAAAATGGACCATAAGCAAAGTGTTTGATAAAATGACAGGTGGAATTCCATCCAATTAAGACATAAATATTTTTCCAGAGGCTAAGCTCACTGCAAAATAATAGTTTTCACTCAACACATCTTTACATGTCTTTGGCAAAACACCTGTCTAAAACTGTTAACACTAAATATTTGGGGATCTCTGTACTTCAAAGACATCTCTGCAAACGTCAAGCATTGTTAAAATGTTGAAGTAATTTTGGTTAAATGCTTCTGTGACAACTGTCTGACTTGATTTGTTTTAGCTGAATACATTCTGAATATTGCTTGGAATCTGCAAATTGGTCATCTGCCAAAAGATGAGAATTGGGCTGAAGTCAAAAGAATTACATGCATCAAAGAAATGAAAAAATGGGGGGAATCTTTGAGCATTTTAAAAATGCAATTTATCTTGTGGATTGGAAGCTTCAAAAGAATATACTTACCAAATTGATAGCATTTGCAGTAAAACTACAAGTATAGAGTAGAAGTCATTCTGATTCTCAACCAAATTTTAACCTATAGAGTCACACCTACAGCTCCTCACGCAGAAAATAAAAAGCATCTTTTAAAGGACTTTGACCAAATCAGCGATTAAACGACACAACACTGAGGTGTTTTCCTAGGAACTTTTAGTTTTCTGGTTACCAAGTGCGTAGAGTTCTCAAAATCACAGAAGAAATATTAAAAGTAGAAAAAACATCAGTAAACATCTCTAACAATGCCCCTACTGCCCCTCCTCCCTCCATTTTTGGATAGGTAAATTGAGTCCCAAAGACCTAAAGCCAACCACAGTAGGTTAACAGAAGCATCTGCTTGCAAAGAGCTTAGAAGTTTGAGCTGATGGATGGGTAGTTGGGAAAACATTCATGAAACATATCAATATATTGTAGAAGTGGGATAAAAATGTTGAAGGTGCACACAGCGGTCAATAATAAGAGGAACTAAGGTTAACTGTGTGTGCGTGCTGAGTAGCTTTAGTGGTATCCAACTCTGTGACCCTATGAACTGTATACCGCCAGGCTCCGCTGTCCATAGGATTCTCCAGGCAAGAATATACTGAATGAAGTAGGTTGCCATGCTCCCCTCCAGGGGCTCTTCCCAACCCAGGGACTGAACCTGCATCTCTTACGTCTCCTGAATTTCAAGCAAGTTCTTTACCACTAGTGCCACTTGGCAAGCCCTAGGTTAATTGGGTAATTCTAATTAATTGGGGCAGGCATTGTGACAAGCACTTTATATATATCATCTCATTTAATTCTTGCACAAGGATGCCATTATCCCCTTTTATAGACAAAATCTCTAAGCTACTTGCCCAATTTAGGTAGCTAGCAATTGACAGTCAAGATTTGGAGTCAGTTCTGACTCAAAATTCTTATTCTTAACTGTATGCTGAACATCCTCCCAATATTGATGATTATAGAGGTTGCTTCTTTTCCATGAATTCAAGTAGCTACAATTATAAATTGAGAAATCTACCAGGATCATGATTTTGAGGGTGTGAATCAGCTACCAGTCACACCTAAGCCATGGAGTCTGGAGAGAGTCTGTTATCAGGGTTAAGGGTATAACGACAACAGTCTGGAATTTTTCAAGAGACCTGATTCAAATAGTCTGGTCCTTTGTCCCTATAAAGACCTTCATTCTTTATAAAATGTATGTTCATAATTATTTTACAGAATGTACAGGGCCTTGACTTAGTCTGAGACTCTTGGAGTCAACTCAAGAATTACCCATGACTTTCCTGGGTAAGAATCCACTTGTGGTTAAGAATCCACATGCCAATGCAGAGGACCTGGGTTCCATCCCTGATCTGGGAGGATTCCAAACGCCTGGGGCAACTAAATCCCTGCATTGCAGTTACTGAAGCCTGTGTACCCTAGAGACCATGCTCCGTAACAAGAGAGGCACTGCAGTAAGAAGCCCCCGCTTGCCGAAACTTGAGAAAGTCTGCGTGTAGCAACAAAAACCCAGCACAGCACCCCGCCCCCCAAAATAATAATAATAATAATAAATAATTTAAAAAGTAATCCATACCCCTCGACTTCCAAACATACTTTACTGAATACCATTAGTCTAAGACCTGCCCCACACCAAATACCCCATGTCTGATCTAAACAAAATCAATTCTGAACGTGGAAGAGATCAGTTATTTTCATTGTGTTTCCTTAATGAAGCTCCTTCTACGAAAAGTGTCAGAAACTCGAGTCAAACTAGCAGAAACAGAAAAGGGATATACTGTCTTAGCGACCTGAAAACTCCTGAGGCAAATCTGTCTGCAGATATGTACGAATCCTGGCACTCAAACAGAAACCACAGGACTTCAGTCCTTCCCTTTTCCTTTTAAGCTCTTTGGTGCGGCTCTTAAGTGGAACCCGTCCACACGGAGCTCCACCGCCGCGCTCCGCCCCCCCACCCCCAAACCCTTCCATCCTTCTGGTTGCCAATAACCCCCGCAAAAAAAAAAAAAAAGTGTCTTTAAACTGTTCTAACAGCAGCCTCAGTTTGGGTCTCGTAGGCCTAACAGTCGCGTGTCCACCACTGAACCAATCACAAAGGAGCCACAGGGATGGAATGTGCTGATTGGCCAGGTCCGGGTCACATGCCCACAAGATGTGTGAAGACGGGATCCTGTCTGGTCATATGAATGAAGAGGAGGAGATGGGCGGTTCCTCTAGAGGAAAATCTGAGTGCTGTTACCGGAAGTGGTGGGAAATCTACGCCAAAGAAGCAAAAGTCAACACGTGCTCACAGCCATCTCCCATCTCTTAAGACACTGCCGTCTCCGAGACATAACAAGGACCAGAGAGGGTACCTCGAGTGGGCACGCAGGAGCTGAAACAGTCAGGGGCGGGAGGCTGAGAGATGTAGTTTTCAAACTTCAGTTACTACAGAATCCACAGGGGCGTTTTGTTAGAAAGGCAGATTCCTATACTCCACACCCAGAAATTCAGCAGATCTGGGACGTAAGAATTCACATCTTTAACTGCTCCCCTAAATGTAATGTAGGTCAAGACCTGTGAACTGTATTTCAAGAGACATGGTTTGGGTCCTAGGAAGGTAGACCAGTTATTAAATATTAAGTGAATTTCACTAAATCCAAAATAATAGCCAGAGGGAGTCTTTTAAAGCAAAGAAAATAAATCTTGACACTTGCTCTCTGTGAATCTCTCTCTGTTACTGCACCTCTCGGTACCTCCTGGGCAGTGAGCGCCAGGTGCCAGCTGCTTACAAAAGGCTCTGGGAGATGGGCTTATCAAGGCAACTTACGGAGGGCTGGTTTGCCTGCCAGTAACAGAAAGACATGGGATTTACAGACAGCTTTGAATGCCCCATCAGAAACACTAGAGCTTATTACCAAATGTATGAGTCTTATAATGGGAATATAGTAGTTTAATGAAATAAGTGTATTCTAAAATTTAAAAACAGAGAAGAAAAGGAAAAGAAAGAAAACACCTTCACAATGAGGAAAACAAAGAGTAGAAGAGCAGAAACAATGTATTGTAATTTGAATCCTCCTCCCAACCTTCCTTCCCCCCTCCCCCTCCCCCCTTGCCTCTTTTCTCTCTTTTCACCCTTTCCTCTTTGTTCAACGCACCATTGGTAGATATCCAAGCACTGAGCAATAATGGGAGCCACAAATCTTTTTAAAGTGTTCCCCAAAAGGGTGATAGGGCAGGAATCTCAGGGAAGGTCAATTCAACCGGAGTCCTAGGAGAATCTGCTCCTTGAAACCTGAAACTTGCCAAGTGCTATCACTTCAAGGCACACGGACCTAAGAGGATTAAGGTAAGTATCCCTCCTAAAAGCTTGAAAAAACAAAGATTAGTCTTTAGCATCACAAAGAAACATATATTTATATAGGTTCTGAATGAAAGGAAATATGTTAAGACTTTTGGAGTTGGGGGGTGGAGGTGAGGAGAGACACTGTGGATGGAAGAGATAAATCATGCCAAAGCAAGAGAGAGAAATGTGCTACAAGATTAGCCACTGTTTACAAAGACATAGATTGAAATTGAGATTTAGGCAAGTTTAATAAGACAGGGACTACAAAATCTTATTTAGCTTAAATTTATCAATTACTAAGTGAGCATCTGTGATTAGACCAAACAGTGAACCTTTTGTGTTTTTCCACTGTATAAGAAGGGTGGTAAGGATTATTAAGATAATTAATAGTTAGGTCAACACTGCAAGAAGGACTTGTTCAACTGCAAGAAAAAAAATACACTTCTTTTAATAACTTCAAAAATATCTTACTATATAATTATGGTGGAGTAAACTGCCTACATTCTTTCAGTCCTCAGTTTCCAAAGTAATTAAAAAAATTCTTCTTGGAGATTGTAAAGCCATTCAAAAGTCTAAGGGGATCCATAAACCTCCGAAAAATCCACATATGTGCAAAATTGTGCATATCACTCTTTTTCACTGGACATAGATTCCTTTCATATAGTCATCAGTAAGATCACTTTTTGTCAAAATGTTGTCTCTTTCACTTCTTTCCAGACAAAAATGAATGGCTACTTCTCCCTCCTTCACAAGGAAACAGTTACAGATTACACAAATAGAACAGAAAGGCAACTATAATTCTGCATGAAAGTAAATTTCCACTGGAAGGTTCTTTGGTTTGGATTGACTGGGAGGGTCAATCTGTAGATGGGTCTTTGGCATGGCCATCGCTGCCATCTGACCCATTTCATTTCTAGTTCATTCTGTGAGGGACACGTACTGCTAGGTGCACAAGCACTAACAGAATTCCTGTTGCTCCTGTGGCCAGGTAAGGAGGAGGCTGACCAGAGAAACACCAGGATTCCCCAAGACATCCAGTGGAATGTGTTTTACATCAGTCCCTTTTTTTCAGGTTGGACAGGTCATGTGTACCAGAACCTGCTGTGCTGACAATATCCACAGCAGCAGAAGGTTATGTATTTCCATGTTAAATCTCTCTCCCCGAGCATAAGAAAATTTCTAAAAGTCCCTATAGCCTTCCAGGTGTCCATCAATGTCCACCTGCCCTCAAACTGACAAGGATTTGCCACCGTCAAGTGTACTTGTGAGGTCATTCCACTAGCACTGACCAGGTGTTCCCTCATAATTCCTCCATTCTCAGATGTACATGTTAAAATTTTCCCTCTTAAAGTTGATGAGCACATTGGATGTGGCAATATCCCCTTGTCCACTTGAACTTTTAGTAAAGTAATGGTGTATTTTATAGTAGATTTCATCTTAAAATTGAAGCAATGGGTAAATTCTCAACCACCAGTCTCACCCGCAGTATGAAGGCTAAAGGGTTCAGAGTTTTTTTTTTTGCAACAGCTTCCATAACAAGGATGGCAAGAACTTGAATTAAGACAATTAACCCCTTCATTTGATTTTTTAAAAAAATCTGCCAAGAATGCCAAGCTTTAGATGTTACCAAATTGTTTTGAGAATAGACATTATCTTCTGCCCAGTGGTCAATCAAGTGCATTATCCCCTGAAAACTAGGGAACGTCAGGATTTTGGAACAAGTCTTCAGTCTGTTTCCATTTTCTGAGAAGCCCCATGGAAAGATGGTGAACAGAATCTAGCTCTAATACCATGGAGACCCTACCTGTAGTTGACCAGCTGCCTGTCAGCATATTTGGCAGACTGTTTTGACACTAGTGGAATCCTCTGGAAAAAGAAAAAAGCAGCAAGTTAGGATAATGTATAGAACTTCTTTATTCACCCAAGTAGCAAAACCAGATGAGATGTCAGCTTTGCAGGTGTACAGGTCTTAGCTTGGATTTTCCCCAAAACAGTCCGTGACATGACACGGGAATATGAAGCTAAGTAGTTTATTTTGGAGGTGATTCCAGGAAGCAGCTGTTGTAGGGCAGTGAGGAAGTGAGTCAGGAAGTGGAAAGAAGATTCTAAAGGGTGTGTGCGCCACTCGGGTGCAGTCTTGCTGGCACCTCCTGGGAGAGAGTGAAGAACATGCTTCAGAATTATCCCAACTGAGGGATGTTTCAGCATCAACCTCCATTCATCACTGGTTGGGGGCTGCTCCCCTGGAAATATTAACTATTCCAGCAGTTTGATCCTGCTTGGTGCATGGACTGAGCCTACTCCAGCATTCTGAAAATACTTTTAGGTTGAGAGTGGCAGGTGTTTACAGCAAGAAGCCATCGGAATTCAGGAGATGGTGAGTGGCAAGGAGATTCGGGCAGGACTCAGACAGGATCTGCTATACATAGATACTTTGAGCTTCCTTCCAGGTGACATTTTTACCATTTCCAAGAGGCTGCTGCAATTTTTAAAAGGTTCACCAGCAATGTGTTTTCCTTGTTGACACTGTTCTCTACATAATGGACCAAAACAAGGCTGTACAGAGGACATGGTTAATCTCCTCCAGTTGTTTGATGAAGGGACGCAGAGTGATGGAGGGACACAGATCCCTCCATGATCTACTTTGAAATAGTGGAAAGTGGATCAGTGATTCTGGGATGGGTGATGTCGTCTGAGCAAAGCAGTTTTACAGTTTTATTCTTCCTTCTAATCCATACTGTAGCTCAACCCTTTCCAAGACACACAGCTTCATCAAGGCTGTTGCAACTATGTAGATTTTTCCATGGATGCTGAAATAAGCAATCTCATAGGGTGCTTTGAAACAAGGCAGGTTTTCCCTTGGACCGCAAGGAGATCAAACCAGTCAATCCTAAAGGAAATCAACCCTGAATGTTCATTGGAAGGATTGATGCTGAAGCGCCAATACTTTGGCCACCTGATATGAAGAGCTGACTCATTGAAAAATACCCTGATGCTGGGAAAGATTGAAGGCAAAAGGAGGAGGGGGCGGCAGAGAATGAGACAGATAGGACCGCCATGAATTGTCATGAATCTGAGTAAACTCCAGGAGATAGTGAAGGACAGGGAAGCCTGGCATGCTGCAGTCCACGGGGTCACAAAGAGTCAGACACGACTTAGTGACTTAACAACAACAAATGCAAGTTTAGGTAAAGTTCCAGTATTTTCAAAACAAGTATACTTTCCACTTAACACCATTCAGACTAGAGGGTTTTCAAGAGGGACAGATGGAAAATACTCCTTTAACTTGTTGACTTCATGTTTCCAGTGGTCCAAACCTCACTGCACAAGAAGGATGACTTCTTATGTTCTGTCACATCCATGCTGCAAGGAAAATGGTCTTATCATATTTTCTTTTCTTTAATACTTTCCAATTTAGGTGTGGCCTGATGCAATCAATGTATATGGATCAAAATGTTGGAAGATCTCAATTCCTACTGATGGAGGAAATAATCTCAACTATGATGATCAATGCATGTTACTCTGATAATCTGAATGATTGTTTAGCACAGGGCTTCCCTGGTGGCTCAGTTGGTAAAGAATCCACCTACAATGCAGGAGACCTGGGTTTGATCCCTGGGTTGGAAAGATCCCCTGGAGGAGGGGACAGCTACCCACTCCAGTACTCTGGCCAGGAGAATTCCATGGACTGTATAGTCCATGCGGTCACAAAGAGTCAGACACAACTGAGCGACTTGTACTTTTTTCTTGCATTCTAGGCAAAGCACACTTCCCCATCCCATTGATCTTGGGCTGGTCCATGTAACTTTGGCAAGCAGAAGTTTGGACATGACACTGGCAGAAACCTTATGTGTCTTGTGCATCTTGGTCTGGCTCTTGTGCTTCTGCTGTTCTCTATAAGAAGATTACATTGTGGGTGGCCATTGGTCCAAAGAGGATATATGGAGGAACCCCTAACTGTCACCTTGGATCTTGCAGTCATGAGCCTGAAGTTCAACCTAGTCCAATCAAGTTGCAACCAGGGCAGAAAGAATGAAATAATGCCATCTGCAGCAACATGAATGGACCTGAAGATTATCATACTAAGTGAAGGAAATCAGACAGAGAAAGATAAACACCATGTTATCACTTATAAGCAGAATCTTTAAAAAGTGATACAAATGAACTGATTTACAAAACAGAAACAGATTCACAGACTTAGAAAATAAACTTATGATTACCAAAGGGGAAAGGTGGCAGGGAGGGATAAATTAGAAGTTTGGGATTGACATATAAACATTACTATATTTAAAACATAACCAACAAGAACTGACTGTATAGCACAAGGACTTCTGCTTAATATTCTGTAATAATCTATTTGAGAAAAGAATTTGAAAAAGAATAGATATATGTGTATTTATAATTGAATTACTTTGCTGTACCTGAAACTACCACGACATTGTAAATCAACTACAGTCCAATATAAAATGAAAATTAAAACAGAGATAATGTCTATAAAAAAAGAAAGGCATCAGTAAAGCATTTGTGCAAAAATCTGTTAAAAATGACAACCAATGCACAAACCCATGGGTGACAAATAAATACTTGTTATTTTAAGACACTGATTTCGGGGGTGGTTGGTACAGTATTTATTGCAGCAATAACTGGCTGCCGTATTACTTTCTTGGATAAACAAGCATCCTTTAACTCCTCATGCTTGTTCAGAATGAGAAATAACCTTGGTACAGTTGGATTTGAAACATTTTCCCCCAAAAGTCAATTTTTCAAAACTAATAAGAAGTGTACTCAAGAAAGATATATCCTTTTTAATGTGTTCTATTCTCACTTCAACCCCAAACTATACAATCTGTGAGAATGGACCTGTCATTCTATTCTTTGTCTTAGTGGTTGGCACTAATTAACAGTCCATTACAATGGTGTCCCCCCAGCTGATGCCTTTTGATGTGAACTTTTTTCAAGTTCCATCCCCTTTGTTGTGAAAACCTTCCAACTCCTCACTCTGCCACAGTTTAATTTGTAATCAAAATTATGAACTAATGAAATAACACAAGTCTTGTTTAAATAGGGTGCTTTGCTTGTTTGTTTTCAAAATTATACCAATTTGCCATTTTACCAAATTCACATCCTTTTTTTTTTTGTTTTTTTTAATGAAAGCAACATCTTCACTATCACAATTTGAAATGAGAAGCCTCTTGGACTTGTTGCCTACAATTAAACCACAACAAAAGGAAGCCGAAGTCATTTCACTTTTCATAAGGCCGTAATTATTCTTTAGCTATTGGAATACGACATCCCTTAGGAGCTAATTATCGAAAAGCTCTCATCACACATAGGAAACACACAAACAAATCCTTCAAGCACAAAGTAAATGTTCAACATTAAAGAGCTGCATCCAGGAAGTCATACCAATCAGTTGGGCCAGCTAATTACTAATCTGATTTTTGGAGTAGTTGCATTAGATAATTATGATGACTATTCATAACATGAGAAGCACATCCTTTGACTGACTTTAATAAAGATCTAGCTGCAAGAAAAACTGTTACTAAGAGCCATAACATAAAATTTGCATTGCAATGGAACCAAGTGTGGTAGACACTTTTTAATAGGAAACATTTCATTTATCACATGATAGATACATTTGATATACCTTTTTTGTGGCTGTTATGTTTGAAAGTAGAGTGAGTTGTATATTGATCTGATTTCATAAGAGCCACGCAGTACTGCTTATAGCCCAATTCAGACTTTAAAATGTATATTATAAAATACTTTTCCAAATCAGTTGAGATTCACATTAGATAAATATAGCATATTAAAGGTTAATTCCAAAGGAACCAAAGTCAGAGTCATATACATAATGTGGTGACTACTCCCCTCCTTTTTAAATGTATTTCTATATCAAGATATTGAAATTCTTCTTAATTTATAAATGGTTTTAAAACAAATAGACACTCATACACTGTTGATGGAAATGTATATTGGTACTTTTTCAGACAGCAACTTGCCAATAACTATTAAAGCTACAATATCTATATCCTTTTGACCTAGCCGCGTACCTTCTGAGATTTTTATCTTGTAGACAGACTTGTGTGCGTGCATGCTAAGTTGCTTCAGTCACGTCTGACTCTTTCTAATCCCATGGACTGTAGCCCGTCAGACTCCTCTGTCCATGGGATTCTCCAGGCAAGAATACTGGAGTGGGTTGCCATGCCCTCCTCCAGGGGATCTTCCCAACCCAGGGATGGAACCTGCGTCTCTTACATCTCCTGCATTGGCAGATGAATTCTTTACCAATAATACCACCTGGGAAGCCAGACAGACTTGCATTAGCACTCAAAAATAATATGTAAGGATGTTCATTACAACATGGGAAGAGAAAACAGAAAGAATAAGTAAAATAAATAATTGAATTGTCATTGCCAATTTTTATCAGAAATACTTTCTGATAAATCCATTGTAACAGAATACTTAGGCAACTGGTGAAGACACTGAGATACAGTGTATCTCAATGTATATATGTGCATTTATACAAAGATGTTCAAGGTCTATTAAATGCATTAAAAGGTACAATATGTATGGTGTGATCCCATTTCATTTTTGTAACCTAACAAGATATGCACATGCTTCCCAGATAAATGTCCATACAAATGTTTTCCAACACTGTATATGTTTATGCGCATGTATTCGTGAGCGTGAGTAGGTAGCTAGAGATGCAGGTAGATAGAGAAAAAGAAAGATCTCTATTCCCTCTATTTCCGCTGTCACTGTCCAGTTCAGGCCATAGTCACCTCTCCGTGATACAGTCAACAGCCTCCTCATTGTCACCATGATGCCTGTCTTGGGAATCTCAGGTCTGTCGTGAACCCAGAGACTCAAATCATTCATCTAAAGGACACACAGTCCACATCACCGGTTGGTGGTGCCCGCCCACCCTACCAGCTGGGCCCACCCTCCTCAGCCAGGCTCACAAGTCCTCCAGAGTGGGGTCCACCTCTCCCCAAGCCTCATTTCCAATTACACCCCCTCTCACCTCCGTGCTCCAACACCGAGGCCTATGCACAGCCTCCAGTACTGTCAAGTCGGGTTTTACACAGCTTATCCCTTGTGCCCAAAATGCCCTTCCTTCCTCACTGCTTCCCTGCCTGTCTTTCTCTCCCTACCCACCTCGTGGGCAGGGAGACCTTCCATGTGGTAGGTCTCTCTCTCACACATGCACTCACACACACAATCAAAAAGTTTGGCTTGGCAGCTGATTCTAATCCTCAGATAGGAACCACTTATATTTCTCTCAGGGCTTCCCTGGTGGCTCAGACGGTAGAGAATCTGCCTGCAATGCGGAGACCTGGGTTCGATCCCTGGGTTGGGAAGATCCCCTGGAGGAGGGCATGGCAACCCACTCCAGTATTCTTGCCTGGAGAATCCCCATGGACAGAGGAATCTGGTGGGCTACAGTCCATGGGATCAAAGACTCAGACACAACTGAGCAATTAAACACACACATACATATATCCATATTTCTCTCAAGAAGCCACCTCTCAGAGCCAGGATTTTGCTCATTCTGTTTCCAATTTCTACATCTACTACTGCTGGCCTCTTCCTCCTTCCAGTTAGTGCAATTCCTCTAAATGATTCCTAGATACTCTTTAGGAGTCAGTTTATAAGATCATCATCTGCTACTCTAAGTTCCCAAAGCATAGTGAGCCCTCTCTACTGAATTTGCCTTCTGACTTGTGTGTCTCCCTCCCTTAGGGTGACCAACCATCCCAGTAGACCTGGGATTGTCCCTGTGTTACTACTGGAGATCCCACATCCCAAGAAACCCTCCGGTCCCAGGCAAACCAGGAAGGCTGGGGACCCACTCCCCCTAGACTTTATGTTCATCGAGAACAAGGACTGAGCAAAAGACCTGGCACATGACAGATGAGTACTGATTTGAATTAAATAAAAGGAGAGAGAGGAATGTGAGTGTAACTATACTTGGACATGTAGGGTGAAGAGCTCTTCATTTGGTTCCTGGTCATGCAAACTTTTTAAATGTCATCAAAACATGATACATTAAGGTTAGGAAAGTTGTCAAATACACAAGTTAGTCAGATGCACATTGTAATTCACAAAACATTCATGCATGTAGTAAGTGTGTATTAACCACCTTTTGTGTGCTGGGTACGGTGAATTACAGTGGGCTACAAGGATTAGGCAGATATGGACTCCTCCCAAAGGAAGTCTGCAGGGGGATTTTATGAAACTCAAAGAGAAACAATTATGGCATTTAAAAAAAAGAGAGAAGACCAGGTAATCTATGTGTGAGCCTACCAAGAAAAGGCTTCAGGGAGGAGGTGAGGGTACATTTCGGAAGGGTTTACATTTGGATAAGGTTTAAGCAGAAGGATGAGAAAGGACTCCCAGTTTGAGAAAAGACTCTGATCTAAGTTTTCCCTGAGATAGGAAAACTCACCATGTGCACATGGCTTGAGAATATGGATGTGTGTGTTTTCTATGGCTGTGTGGAAAAAAAAAAAATCACCACACAGTTAGCATCTGAAAATAATGATCATTTATCGTCCCATAGCTTCCATGGATCAGAAGTCTGGGCTCAACCTCGCTGGTTCTCCACTCAGCATCTCCCAGGGCTGAAATCAAGGTGTTCCTCTGGGGAGCTCCTCTTCCAAGCTCATGTGGTTGTTGGCAGAGCTCAGTTCCCTGCTGTTGTGAGAGCGAGTTTCTGTATTTTTCTTCTTACTTACTGGGGAAGGACCCCTCCTAGCTTCTAGAGGTCACCCTCAGAGCCTTTCCTCATGGCTGCCTCCACAGACCCTCTCACAACAGCAGCTTTCTTCTTCAAGGCCAGCAAAATTTTTCTGTCTTCCAGAAGGATCTGTCCTTCTTTTTAAAGACTCACCTAATTAGGTCATGCCCACCTAGCATGGGGCTTCCCTGGTGGCTCAGTGGTAAAGAACCCACCTGCCGGCACAGGAGACCAGGGTTCAATCCCTGGGTCAGGAAGATCCCCTGGTGGAGGACATGGCAACCCACTCCAGTATTCTTGCCTGGAGAATCCCATGGACAGAGGAGCCTGGCAGGCTAGTCCATGGGGTCGCAAAGAGTCATACATGACTTAGCCTCGGAGCACGGCCCCTTGGCACCTAGGAAAACTCTCCTTTGATGAACTCCGAGTCAGCTGACTGGTAACCTAATCACATTCTCCAGTTTCTCCCATACTTAAAACAAGAAAATTATATCAAGCACATATACTAGGGGTGGAGGCAGGTATAGGAATGTTGGCAGCCGAAGTAGAATATTTCTTACAACAAGGGGTGATAAAGGGATTCGAGGGGCATTCGATTAGTCGTGGGGAGTGAAAGTGTCACATGATGGAGGACCTTGATGGCAAGACAAGGAGTTTGGAGACTGAGGATTTTTAAGTTGAATGAGAAGTAGAACAGGAAAAGGCAGCACCTTTATCAGAACTCTACAGGAGAGCTGGATAAAATCATTTTAAGTGTTAGTCGCTCAGTCCTGTCTGACTCTTTGAAACCCCATGGACCCACCAGGCTTCTCTGTCCATGGAATTCTCCAGGGAAGAATACTGGTGTGGGCTGCCATTCCCTTCTCCAAGGGATCTTTGTGACCCAGGGATTGAACCCAGGTCTTCTGCATGACAGGCAGATTCTTTACTGACTGAGCCACCAAGGAAGCCCAGCATGTGAAAAATGGAGAAGTTTTAGAGCAAGGATGGGAACTCAGTTGCATTAACTCTGATCAAGTAGTACTGGCTGCCTGGAGGGCTGTGCTGGGAGGATTTGGGGTCGTTTCTGGACTGCAAGGGCAGCAGCACTAGGCTATATTGGTAATGTGTGATACAGTGAGGGTACAGACGAGCCACAGCTCTGGAGTTGGGGCTGGCCACCCTGGCATTTGAGAGAATAGTTTCAGACCTTGTACCTCTGCTAAGGAAAATAGCAAGACTATTTTCCAGGATTCTGAGGTTTAATCTAGCATCCTGCAAAGCAAATCAAAACCAGCAAACATTAGGAAGCTCTTCAAGCCTTCTCCAAATGTCAGGAGCTAGAATAAAATACAAATAAATTAATCCACTGGGAGCTTCTGCTATTCCTTTCTCTCTCCCAGTGGTGGTGGTGGGGGTTGGGGGGACAGCTCCAAAATTTAGGAATTTCTAGCAATCTCTTTAAACACCAGAAAACAGGTCTGCCAGGCAAAGAATTCAAATGCCCTTGCTTTGGACTTTGATGATGCATTCCGAGGCTGCATGGAGACATGTGTAAGGAGAGTGATGAGAAAGTTAATCCTCTAATGATAGGTCTAAGACCCAGAGGGAAGCCTCATCACAGGGTCATGCGTGTAGGTGGGGGTGGGGGGATGTCAGCTTGGCAGAGCAGGCACTCACCTGCCCCTCCCCCCACACACACTGCTTAGGCTCTCCCACCATCTCTCACATGCCTTTAGGAGCAGCCTTACGCCTTCCAAATCAGAAGCCAAATTCCCAATAGACTGATTAAATAGGCTTTTTTTTTTCTCCTACATGTCCAAAAGCTGTGCCCTGGGTAATTGATGTTACTCAAGAGAGTGCTAAGAAAATGTGGCTTCAGAGTTGGAAACTCTGGGGGGACTTCTGACTCTACTTTTTGGTGGGTATGGTGGATTAGATTACTGGGTTTTAAAATTTTATTTATTTATTTAGTTTGGGTGCACTAGGCCTTTGTTGCTGTGCACAGACTTTTCTCTAGTTGCGGTAAGCGGGGGCTACTCTCTCGAGTTGAGGTGCTGGGACGGGAGGGTGTTTCTCCTTGTGGTAGTAGCTTCTCTTGTTGCGGAGCACAGGCTCTGGGAACTACTGCAAGGCTTCAGTAGTTGCAGCACCCAGGCTCAGTAATTGTGGCACATGGGCTTAGCTGCCCTGTGGCATGCGGCATCTTCCCAGACCAGGGATCGACCGCGTGTCCCCTGCATTGTCAGGCAGATTCTTGACTAGACCAGCAGGGAAGTCCTAGGTTACTGTTTGATGAACATTCTCTCTGAGTCCCTATGTTCCTATGTCCTTGGAAGGAGCATAATTCCCCTCCACCCTGATGTGGGGGCTGACCATGTGACTTGCACACTGGTTAATGAAACATTAGTGGTTTTGATACAGCTAGAGGTTTAGACTGTGTTTGAGAGATCGGGTTTGCCCACTGTGTCTCCCATCACTACAGGAAAAACATGCCCAAACTAGCCTCTGGTCCAATGAGGATAAAAGGCATACGAGCAGACCTGAACTCAACAGCTGCTTGGAGTTAAGCCTGTAGGAGCCCAGATGAGATCAAGAAAGCTAACAGATATGTAAGCAAGAAGAGTAGATGATGATTATCTTAAGCCACTGAGTTTAGAGGGGTTTGTTACAAGGTTATTGTGACAACACTTGATGGGTATTGTCGGTATGAGGCCTCAGGGAGGTTCCTTTTTCTCCACCTCAGTTTCTTCATATAGTGAATACATGGGTGCTAAGTCGTTTCAGTCCTATCCAACTCTTCACGACCCCATCGACTGTAGCCTGCCAGGCTCCTCTGTCCATGGGATTCTCCAGGCAAGAATACTGGAGTGGGTTGCCATGCCCTCCTCCAGAGGATATTCCCAACCCAGGGATCGAACCTGCATCATTTACGTCTCATGCATTGGCAGGTGGGTTCTCTACCACTAGTGCCACCTAGGAAGCCCTTCTTCATATAGTAAAAGGATACAGCAAAGGTACCTCTTCATAGGGCTGTTGTGAGGATCAACAGAGACAAGGCATTTAAGTAGCTCATGGGGTGAATGATGCAGAAGCACTTAAGCATAGTTTGTCATCACAGAAGAAATGAACTCTGAATCCAGTCTGGGGCAGGTTCAACTCCTGGCACTATGAATCTGCTACAGATTGGGCTGGTGGGGAGAGTCAAGTGTGAGAGTAATTTCAAAACCAAGACATGTCTATGCTAGCAAAGAAGCTTAAATCTGGACCTCCTCGTTCAGCTATATATTCTTGCCTCCATACATCACTAAGGCCCTATGCTAGGCAAGGTCCTGGGATAATTCTCAGGACACAGATTTCTGTGGTCTCTAATCTTAGAAGGGTTCCAAGGCACAGGAGAGGTGGGGGTGAGGCTCTGGGGGCAGAGAGGAGATATGCAAGGAGGGGCTACAGATCCAGGGTATACACAGAGCCCTTTCTGGGACTGGACTTCAACAGACAGGTTGCTCCTCCTGAGGCTGTGGTTTGAGAGGAGGGCTTCCCAGGTAGCTCAGTGGTAAAGAATCCACCTGCCGAAACAGGAGATGTGGACTGGATCCCTGGGTCGGGAAGATCCCCTGGAGGAGGTTATGGCAACCCACTCTAATATTCTTGTCCGGAAATCCCATGGACAGAAGAGCCTGGCGGGCTACAGTCCATAGGGTCTCAAAGAGCTGGACACGTCTTAGGGACTGAGGGTGAACATGAGGACCACTGAAGTCTGCAAGAGTCTTCCGGAGACTCATACCAGGGAGATAAATACGATCCACAGCAACTCAATGCTGGTGGTTTAAAGCTTGGACATTGAAAATTCAGACTCAGAAGGAGAAAGGGTACCTCAGAGAACATTCATGAACAAGACAGATGGTAAGTCTGAGCTAGGAGTTATGTACAATTTCAAGGCTGGGCATTTAGACTTAGAAGATGCACAGTGTAGCAAGTAAAAGCTTTGACTCTGCTAGACTGCCTTAAGTTCAAACCCTGGCTTCTGGCATTTGCAAGTTGTATGACCTTCAGCAAGTTACATAACATCTCTGAACCTCAGTTTCCTAAGGAAGTTAGGAAAATAGGGTTATTACTAGAACTTGTCTTCTCAAGTCCTTATGAGAATTAAAATCATTAAATATATAAAGCACTTCGAATGGACTTCAGTACTGCCTATTAACATTATTTTTATTATTTATTTGAGTGCACCAGGTCTTAGCTGTGGCATGCAGGTTCTAGTTTCTGGACAAGGGAGCAAACCTGGGCCCCCATCAATGGGAGCTTGGTGTCTTAACCACTACACCACCAGGGAAAGTCCTTATTCTTCTTATTATTAATATTATAGGCTCACAAGCCCATATCTGAATCACATGAGCTGGAGATATGTTTTATAATTCAGAATTTTCAGATGTTAGAGAGGAAATCTGAATGTACATATACAAATTGTACAAAAGAAATAAGGTGCAGATATAAAGATTTTAGAGAAGAAACATGGTGTACATAGAAAAGCGCAGCAGGATCTGGGGCTTTATTCTCTAACCAAATATATGAATATTTATGTGGTGAAATATGTGAATATTTAGATCAAATAAGAACTAGAAATAGCTTCATGTTAGTTCAGGTCAAATTCTGCTACCTTATAAGATTTTTTAAAGAGCAAAGCAAACAAATGATAACAAAAATAAAACTCTTTGAGTTTCTAGGGCTTTGAGGATTTGAGAAATGCAAAAAAGGAGATTGTGGCTTTTATCACTGGAAGTGATGGAGACTGTAAAAGTGTGTTGGGTCAGGAGCAGGGGGGCAGAGGAAGGTCCCTTCCACCTAGGTTGGTTGGGAAAGAGTGTAGGAGGCAGATTTGGAATGGAGACCCTCAAGGATTGGCAGGGTCTCAAAGGCAGGACTTAGGCAGCAACACTAGTACCTATTAATAAAAACGGGCAGGAATCAAAGCCCAGGGTAGATGGCTCAGAACTTGTCAAGAAGTGAACTGAAGCTGGACTGTGAATAGCCTTGGATGCCAGGACAAGAATATGGGCTTTCTGTTATGACAAGGAGATGATTTCACTGGAGCTGAATCTGGCATCTCAGCCAATTTCTGCCTCTGGTACAAAGCCTGGCAGGTCTTTTAGAGATAGATGACCTTAAGTTATGCCCTTTGATGGGGACCCTTTGATGCTCTAGAAGCCCTGTCCTTCACCTTTGAAGTTTGATCACTAATACTACCCACTCTGGGACACACTTTGCCTGTCACCATGGTGACAGACACTGTCAGCTGCCCACCCACATCACCTTGGCACTCATTTGTAAATATAGAAGGATGCTCAGTGAGAACACCTGCAAATCTTTACCAAAGGCTCTTTCTGGTTGCTGGTGTACCCTGAACTGGTGCACAAAGTCAACTGGAAATGCAAAGAGCTAATACCCTCAGAAGTAGCCCTTAACCAGTGATGGACAGGATGCTGAGGATAAATATCCCAATTCCCTCACCCTCAGATCAGGATAATAATGAAATATGTTCTCCAACACATATGCTCTCCAAAGTGTCCTACAATTCCCCTGGGAAAATGGGGTCCAGATGTCCCCAGCAGTAACCTTTAATGCACTGTTAGCATCCTGCCCATTTTTGTCTCACTCTTTACCCTGTAGCCATGTTTCTTGGCATCACCTTCCAAATCAACTAGTTGCACTTGAATCTTTGTCTCAGGGTCTATTTCTGGGGCAACTCAAACTGTATCACTATAGACATAGGAGTGGCCTTCATGCTGGACTTGTTTCATGGTTTCCACTGGGAGAGGTTAAACATCTCAAGGAGAGAAACTTATCATTAGCCTTTGAATCCCCATTGTGCACTTAGAGAAAGTAAAAAGAAAGTGAAAGTTAGTCATACAATCCAACTCTTTGCAATTCCATAGACTATAGCTTCCTTGGCTCCTCTGTCCATGGAATTCTCCAGGCAAGAGTACTGGGGTTGCCATTTCCTTCTCCAGGGGATCTTCCCGGGTTCAATCTCTGGGAAAGGATTCAGTTCACCTGCATTACAGGTGAATTCTTTACCAGCTGAGCCAGTAGGGAAGCCCATGGCCCTTAGACAGTAGACATCAAATAAGGTTGATTGTGGATTTACTTGGAAAATTAGATAAGTTGCGATTACGTGCATGTAGTTAAAGGTCACCAATGACTTCAAGGTCAGAGCCCAGTTTCTGCATTTTATTCACTGGCTCTCCCACTGGCTTGGTGATCTTGGGCAAATCCATTAACCTGTCTAAGACTTAGTCTCTATGAAAGGAAGATGAGAAACTGTGCCACTTAGAGCTGCTATGAGCATTATATAAGATCATGTGTGTGAAGCACCAAGCTTATGTCCTGGCTTTCTGTGTTAGTTACAGCTTTAGACACATTCTGTCCCCAAATATCCTATTCTTCACCTCTTTCCTCCCATAACCACTTTCTCCGAGTCATGGTTTTAAGATTCTCTTAAAATTATTGAAGTGGATTCAAGGCCACATGCATATGATCCTGGGCATTCCACCCCCTACACAGAAAATCTCCATCTTTCAAAGAAGACTTTGTGGCAGCTTTTTCATCTTTCATCACCAGCTCTGATATTGATACATGCATACACATACATACAAACATGGATGCATTCTTCACAAGGCACCTTTCTCAGTTCCCTCTGAAATTGCAACATGGACGCCAACTCAACACTCTTGTGTTTAACCAACATAACATTTGTATCACCTAGAGTAAAAAGATTCCTAGGCTTGGACCATAATAATTAGATCTTCTCATTCTATTATCATCATTGAACATTTCCCAAGACATCATGGCACACATGGCCCTAGTCTAGGTGCTTAGGATGCCAAGGAAAGGTGGTACCCGTGAAGCTTACCCACAAAGATCATCAATATGAGGCAGACACCATGTAGTGTGTGTGTGTGTGCATATGGAGATGTATGCTTATGCAGGCATAGATCTTACCTGTTGTGCTGTTCTAGTTCTCCTCCTGCATGCAAATGTGGAGCCAGGAGACAGTTTAAATGAAGTACCAAGAGTCATCATTTGGGTTTCCAGTCCCAAAATGAGTAGAGAGCTGGATGAACCTGAACAGCTCAGTCCCCTTTCCAGACCTCAGTTTTTCCACCTGTAGGAGCAAGTAAGAGTGAATGTTTTTCAGGACTCCATACAGATCTTGGGGCTTCCCAGGTGGCGCAGTAGTAAAGAATCCACCTGCCAATGCAGAAGACACAAGTTCAATCCCTGGGTAGGGAAGATTCCCCTGGAGAAGGAAATGGCAACCCACTCCAGTATTCTTGCTTAGAAAATGCCATGGACTGAGGAGCCTGGTGGGCTACAGTCCATGGGGTTGCAAAGAGTCTGACATGACTGAGCGACTGAGCATACACATAAAGATCTTGAGTTTAGAAAGTTAAATTCAAGAAAAATTTGAAGGCCGGAAGAAGGCACCATGTGATTCCATATACTTTTTTTATATTTGAAAACATCCAACTGAAAACTGATTTGTTAAAAAAAATTGTGCTATTACACTCACCGTGCTTTCTTTATGAACTGGAGTAAAGAGGAGGGATTTATTTGAAAGTCAATAGACTATTTACAGCTCTACTGTAGGTGCTAGTTTAAATTCAACATTTTGAATGGGGTAGAAACAATCACATCGGAATTTGACCAAGGATACATTCCATGTCAGTTTAATGCTCCAGCTGTTTAATCAAAATATGAATAAAAGGTCTAAAGCCCAACAAGCAAAAATATCATAGTTGTGGGATTCAGCGATTGCTTCCCCATTGTCAACCAATTACTGTGTAATTTTTCCCTGTGACTGAATAACTAACTGTTAGCAAATAATGAAAAGGCAATTACAGCGACGCTTTGTTCCTATTACTCCCTTCATTTTATTCCGGCTATAATTATTGTCAGAGCTGGAGGTTTACTGTACCATGGAAGCAGCACCAGGAAAGAAAATGGAATGGGCTGGTGCATGGAAAATTGCAAATGTCACAGCTACCTTCATCGCCACTGTCGGACTTCTGAGATTAAAAAATCAGAGGAAAAAGCTCTCCGTGTGGGTTTTACAAATTCTCTACCTCAAGCTGTTGAAGCAACGGGGGAAGTGGGGATGGAGTTGAGGATGGGGGTGGGGGGGGTGGGGGGCAGAGAATCAGGCTCGATGTTTCTTCTTTCTTCCTGTGTGTAATTCCCAAAGGAAGGTGCCTTTTCACCACAGTCTGCCTGAACCTGACTCGTGGGCTCTTCTTTTAGCCTTTGCTTCTCATTAATGGTCTCCATGCTGTTTCATAATGGGGAGTGGCATATAAATGATGCATTTTATGGGGTTTGATCTTTCTTCAGAGAGGAAATATGCTGCATATGGACAGATGTCTGAAAAAGAAAATGATGACTGTGTCTTCTTTGTGCAGTTGCTGGGACCAGTTTTTAGAAGTTGATTCTCACTGATCAATATATCTTCCAGTTTAACTTTGTTTTTATTAAAAATTTTATTTGTAAAAATAAGATGAAGGGGATAGAGGTATGACCTTCATATTTTTATAGCTTTTTTATTTAATGAACATATTACCTACAATGTGAAAGATATGGGACTGGGCTTTGTGGAATCAGAGAAGACATGGCCCCTGAGACGTGAAGCCGAACAGGCTCCATCTTGAATTTTTTTTTTTTTAAGTCTAAACAAATGTCTGTCTGCATGAAAAGCAACTTAGCAGAGTCGAAAGTGTGTGCAACTATATGTTTGAAGATCTAGATCCCAAGTCCAGCTTTACAATTTACTAACTGGCTTATCTTGTTGTATCAGCTAGCTATCGCTATGTAACAAATTATCATCCAAACTCTATGGTTCAACAACTGTATTTAATGAAAGCTCATGAATTTGCTTTTGAGTGTCTCATTGGTAAAGAATCCACCTGCCAAAGCAGGGGACGGGGGTTTGATCCCTGGGTTGGGAAGATCCTGTGGAGGGGTAAATGGCAAACTACTCCAGTATTCTTGCCTGGGAAATTCCATGGACAGAGGAGCCTGGTGGGCTGCAAAGAGTTAGATGTGACTGAGTGAATGAGGATGAGCACACATGGATCTGCAGTTCAAAGGAGGCTCTGCTCCAGGCTGAGCTTGGCCGGGGCATCTTATCTGGGGAACTTTGCTCCGGATGTTTCTTACCTTCCTCTTTGGAACAGTTGGCCAGCCAGGACTGTCCTTGTGGTAACGTCTGAAGAGCGAGAGATCAATCAGAAGCACGCAGGCACTTTGAAGCCTCTGCTTCAAGCATGTCTGCTAACATCCTGTTAACAGAATGAATACAGTTAGAGGTGACGAGTTGGGGGAATTCATGCAATCACCTGAGCATGGGTAAAGCTCCATGCCTCAATTTCTTTGTCTGTAACATGTAAGCTCAGTTTACCTGCTTTAAAAGAGCACTGAAAGAACCCAAACAAATGAACAGCATTAGTATGTTCTGAAAACTATAAAGAACTATGACAATGTAATTTACTATTTTTCTTATTACTTCATACTTACCTTTATGTCATAAACCTTTTATGATTTTTTTAGACCAAATTAGAGATTCTTTACAAACTTCAAATTTCTTTACGTTCATTCATCAGATATTCTTTCATTCATCAGAGATATCAAAATGGAAAATGGAAATTACTTACACAGTCTATTAATTTTTGTTTTACTTGTAAAACAGGTCACTTCTCCAAGACCCTGATCCTACTTGAGGTCAGACAGAATCTCAGAAGTATTGCTCTCCGTTCCTGTGGCAGCCAGCCAATAGATTCCCCTGGGATTAAGGTAGAAAGAAAAAACGTTTATAGGCTAGATAGCCTCAGGTTGGGTTATTTTTATAGCTAAAGGAAAGCAGGTTATGAGGGGTTAGTTGGTCATAAATAAATAAGCAAGGATATACATTCATAAGGACAGAAGGGTGCAATAATAACAATAAAAACCCTCAGAAAGTCAAACAGATCTAGGTTTGAATCCTTGCTCTATTACTTAATAACTGGCTTATTTAGCTTCCTGGAGCTTCTCTTTCCTTTTTTGTAAATCGGGGACATAAGATCTAATTCACTGTGTTCTTGTGAGGACTAAATGAGCTACAAAACATGTTGAGTCTCCCCAAATAGATACAGTTGACCCTTGAAAAAATACGTGTTTGAACTGTGTAGGTTCACTTACACACAGATTTTTTTTTTCACTAAATACATACTATGGTACCATATGATACAAGGTTGGCTGAATCCATGGAGGCAGAACCATGACATCTGTATTGGGGGGCCAATTCCAATGTTATATGTGAATTTTTGACTATGGGGAGGGTTGGTACCCCTAATCTCTGTGTTGTTCAACGTTTAACTGTAATTTCAATCAATAGTCTTGCAGGATTTTATATTTCATTTGTATCTAAGAGAGGCAGCATCACCAATGGATAGAGAAAGTACAGATTATTTGGTAAAAAGAGAAACTGACTCATAGAATAGAGAAAAAAATCGAATCATAACCTCACAGCATATACAAGAACATAAGCAAGAGATGAACTGGATGAATTAAAAACTGAGATGTGAGGAGTAAAACTTAAGAAATATAGTAAGTAAACAAGATAAATGTATTTGTGACCTTGGAGTGGATAATGATTGTGTAGTCAAAATCCAAACAAACAAATGATATAGTGAAGGGGAAAAGACAGGAAACTAAAAAGATATGAGTAGGTGTTTCCCAAAAAGGGAAACAAGAATAGCTAACATATATACAAAGCTCATGTTCACTGATAGTGAAAGGCAAATTAGAACAAGCTTGCGATGGCACTTTTTACCTATCAAATTGGAAAAAAATCAGGCAATCGGACATATATACACTATCATGTGTAAAACAGATAGCTAGTGGGAAGTTGCTATATAACACAGGGAACCCAGCCTGGCGTTCTGTGACAACCTAGAGGAGTGGGATGGGAGAGGCGGGGGAGGCTCCAGAGGGAGGAGATATATGTATGACTATGACTGATTTGAGTTGTTGTATGGCAGAAACCAACACAACGTGATAAAGCAGTTATCCTCCAATTAAAAAAAAAAGTAGACAATCAGGTAATCATATTAAGTGATGGTGAGAGTGTTAGGAAATAGGAACTCACCCTCATGTCCTGCTGGTGGGGGGTTTACTGCTACAGGTATTTTGCAGAGGAATCTGGCAGTAGTTAGTGGGAGGAAAAATGCACAGATCCTAAGATCCTAGGACACCCTCTTTTGGGTGAGTACCCCAGAGACATTCTCCGAAAGGTTCACAGGAAGACAAGTATATGGGCTGCTTTTTTTCAAAACTGGAGTATAATCACTTGACAACACTGTGTTAGTTTATGCTGCACAATGAAGTGAATCCGCTATACGTATACACATATCCTTTTTCTCTTGAGCCTCCCTCCCACCCCACCCCTCATGCTCCCCCTCTGTCATCACAGCACTGAGCTGAGCCCCCTGTGTTATATAGCTGCTTCCCACTAGCTATGTGTTATACACATGGCGGTGTGTGTGTGTGTCTGTGATACCTCCCAGCCCATCACACCCTTCTCTTCCCACCCAGTGTCTGCACGTCCGTTCTCTACACCTGCCTCTCTATGCCTGCCCCGCAAATAGGCTCATCTGTACTAGCTTTCTAGATTCCACATCTATGCATCAATATACAATATTTGTTTTTCTCTTTCTGACGTACTTCACTCTGTGTGACAGACTCTAGGACCATCCACATCACCACAAATGACTCATTTTCATTATTTTTTATGCCTGAGTAATATTCCATTGTATATATTTACCACATCTTCTTTATACATTCATCTGTTGATGGATGGCCATCACCTAATGAACATTAGGTACATGTGTCTTTTTGAATTATGGTTTTCTTAGGGTATATGCCAGGCATTGATTGAACTGGCAGAACTGGAAATGCAGAGGGGTTCATCAGAGGCAGAATGGAGGAGTAAAATGGTCCACAGTCCTTTATCTGCAATTCTTAAGTACAAAAACCTCTGAAAATATGAATTTTTTCATAACTTTGGCACAAACTTGTTTGAAAGCAGAAATTGACCTGAATGGATGGAAGGATAGGTTTCTTCCACTTGGTGTGATTATTCATACACTGAGATACAGAAATTAAATTAATGTGTTTGATTAAAGAGTGGTACCTAGGGCTTGCAAAATGAGATTTGGGATCCAACACCACCTACTGTTAACACACAGAACTATACAGAATAGTTCCAGAAGACGCACCTATCAATGCACAGAGGCACAGATTAGGAGAGCCTCAGTGAAACTCACCAGCAAGGATGCATGTATGGGAAGTTAGAGATTTGAAGTGAGGCTAGGATGCAGAAGGGTAAAACTTTTTAAAAATGGAATATAGAATAGGATATAAAAAATAAAATAAAGGAACACCTGGCATAAACTGAAGGAAAAAATAAAATAAAATAAGGCCAATAGGTCATTGTGGACCAGCAGCTCAAATGGGAAGGGGGATTTCTATATCAGTTTCTAACTATATCATGCATTTCTTTTTTGGCAAAAGTCCCATTCCCTAACATGGTAACTTACGAATTTTGTTTAACCCTCTGTCTGTCTCATAGGTTGGGCACTCAGAATTTGGGGCTTAAGAGGGAGTTTCAAAGGGAAGGTACCTATGTATACCTATGGCTGATTCATGTTGAGGCTTGACAGAAAACAACAAAATTCTGTAAAGCAATTATCCTTCAATAAATAAAATAAATTTTAAAAAGTTATACATTAACTGAAAGTCCACTGCAGCCAAACAGGACCACCTGGGGGGACTCTTGATACCAGGGCTGTGTTTTATCACCATGGGCAGCACGTGTGAACTATAATTCAGCCAAAAGAGCACTGGGTTTAGAGTAGACTTGGCTTTATATGTGACCATGGGTAGGTCATTTTGCCTTTTCAAGCTTCAGGACTCTGTATCCGTTCCTTATCTTTCCTCTCCCCCAGGTAACCCCTCTAATAGAACCATTCTGGATGTCTTGCAGGTGACCAAAACCACGCCCCCTGACATTTCCGTGATTTTCTATGTATTTTTCCAACTGAAGTGCTCACCACCCCTCATTTGCTCAGAGAAATCCCAAGTTACCTTTTGAATTAGTGCCAACCTGAAGAAGAACTAAAGAACCTCTTGATGAAAGTGGAAGAGGAGAGTGAAAAAGTTGGCTTAAAACTCAACATTCAGAAAACTAAGATCATGGCATCTGGTCCCATCACTTCATGGCAAATAGATGGGGAAACAATGGAAACAGTGACAGACTTTAATTTTGGGGGCTCCAAAATTACTGCAGATGGTGGCTTCAGCCATGAAATTAAAAGACACTTGCTCCTTGGAAGAGAAGTTATGACCAACCTAGATAGCATATTAAAAAGCAGGGACATTACTTTGTCAGCAAAGGCCCATCTAGTCGAAGCTATGGTTTTTCCCGCAGTCATGTACGGATGTGAGAGGTGGACCATAAAGAAGGCTGAACATTGAAGAATTGATGCTTTTGAACTGTGATGTTGAAGAAGACTCTTGAGAGTCCCTTGGACTGCAAGGAGATCCAACCAATCAATCCCAAAGGACTGAATAGTCATTGGAAGGACTGATGCTGAAGCTGAAGCTCCAATATTTTGGCCACCTGACGTGAAGAGCCAACTCACTGGAAAAGATCCTGATGCTGAGAAATACTGGACATGAATTTGAGCAAACTCCAAGAGACAGTGAAGTACAGAGAAGCCTGGCATGCTGCAGTCCATGGGGTCACAGAGTCGGACACGACTTAGCAGCTGAACAACAGCAAAATGAATGTTTTGTTAATAAGGTAAGACATCTATAGGGCAGGAACCATACCTTACTCATCTCTATAATTCTGAGGTCTAGAACAGTATCTAACATGTGGTAGGTTCTCAATTTGGTGAACAAGGCAGACACATTCTTGCCTTCAGACAGCCTGAATCTAATGGGAGGAAACAGATTCTGAGTGGGCAGTTGTGAATGTGAAGAGCTTTTCAAAAGGGGAGCACAGGCAGCTTTTGGTAGGAGGGCACTTATAATTGTGGCCAAATGGGCCCCGGCTGTGAAGATCCCAGCTATTTACATATACATCTAAAATAACACCTCCCTTCCCCAATTTCCTCCTTCCTTGATTCACCATAGACAATAGGGTTTTCATCTTCCAGGCCAAAACCCGACTCAAGGATATGATCATCCCAGCTTTCCAAGCTACACAGGTTGCAGGTAGAGAGTTCAGAGGAGAGGGGGAGCCGAGCAGGCCACACATGCCCTAGAGGGAGGAAGGGAGCCCCAGGTTGTGCTCAAAATAGAAACACCCTGAACTTTCCCGACCCCACATCAGCCATCATTAGGCTCTTCCCAACACCTCCTATAGTTTCTCTCCAGTTCCCCGGAGGATACGCCACGTAACATAAAACAATAATACTAAATCTAAAGGTAAAAAGGAAAGACATCATTACCAGATTAATACATCGTGAAAAAATTCACATTTCTGATAGATACTTAACAGTGCATTGGTGATTAAATTAATTGCACGTGGCGAACAGAAAGATAGCTCTTTAATGCATGTTAAATATTAACAATTGGAGATAATAGGAGTCTACATGTCTCTTCTTTACGGCTTCCTTTGTCAATGAAATGTTCTCTTGTGTTGGAGGAAGAGAGAGTTTGGAATGTGCTGGTCTTATCCGGTGAAGGCCAGCCCTGCCCCCCGCGCCTGCCACACCAGAACCACCAGCAATCAGCTTAATCATAACTGACCGGAACCAAATGGATTCAGGCAGCCATGCTGACTACTGAGTTAAAAAGTTTTATATATCAAGAGTCTGAATGCCAACTAAATCAAAACCTTTCAAGGCAAATCAAAAGGCCAGCAGCCTTCTCCCTGCTTCTGCCAAAAGCTTTGTTTCACCATTTCCTCCCCGGGCCGTCAGGAGGTGGTGGTGGCTTCTGTGGTTCAGCTCGGCCTCATCTGGGGGCATCCTTACATGCCCCCATTATCCTCAGAAAGTCACCCATCACCTTTACATGAAGAGCACCGGGGGGTGGCTTGTGGGGTAGGCGGGGAGCGAAGAGAAGCAAAACACACTGGTTGATTGCAAACCCAGCTATGATGTCAGCATGAATTAATGTTTCCCACAGGCATGCTAATCAGCTCCATGACATAATAACGGCTTCTATTACACCGGTGGGACTTCAAAGTTATTCCAAAGATAACATAACACAACACTTGAAGCCCCAGGAAACTTCCACCGCGCTTTTAGATGTTTTATAAAGTTACCAATCTTTTCATTGCTCGGGAAACACACTCACAAAAAGCTGAAAGGAAACAGAATATTGAATTTGGGATGAATCGGGGTGGAAAGTGATTTCATTACAAATTCCAAATGTTCAAAGAGATAGTGGCAATTAAAAAGCTGCAAGGGGTCGCCATTTAAAAGCAGCTCTGTGCAAACTTTTCTCAGGCAGGCAGATGGGCACAGTTCCTAATGTGGAAAAAAAAATCTAAGTCTGAATGAAAGGTATTTGTTCAGATGAACAAATGAGCCCACAAAAAGTATGTAAGACAGGAGAGCACAGTTATCAAGGTTTGCATCTCGATTCTGACCTCTCTTAGATATTTGTCTCTGGACTATTGTTTAATATTCCTGAGACTCAACTGCTCCTGTATAAATGGAATTAATGATACTGACCTCATGGTAGAACTGGGAGGTCTAGCTCAGGGAATGTATTCCGAGCACTATGTCAAAGTGGGCACCCAGTAAACATTCTTCTTATTATTCTTATCAATAAACATTTGATGTTACTCACCACTGGCTTCCCAGGTAGGGGCTTGATGGTAAAGAATCTGCCTGCCAATGTAGGAGATTCAAGTTTGATCCCTGGGTTGGGAAGACCCCCTGGAGAAGGGAATGGCTATCCACTCCAGTATTCTTGCCTGGAGAATCCCATGAACAGAGGAGCCTGGAGGGCTACAATCCATGGGGTCACAAAGAGTCAGATACGACTAAGTGACTAACACTTCATGCACTTGAACACTGATATGTAATGACTACTACCAGTAACACAAATATCCAGCATTTACATAAGAACTCACACACATCACCTTTCAAAGCATTCACAAGCCAGTAAGTGAGGTACTATTGTGCCTAATGTACAGAGGATGCAATTGAGGTGCAGAGAGGCGTAAGTGACCTGCCTGAGATAACACCCACGAGATAGAATGGCCGGACTGCAAATCCGTGCCATCTGGATCTGTTCTGTATTCTCAACCACCACTTTCTCTAGACATGTGCACACAAGAGGACACACATGTACACTCACACGCAGACATACACTCCACACACACACACACACACACACACACACTTATGCACTGCCCAAAACACATCCTGCGGGTCTCTAATCTCCTACCGTGATGATGACCAACTCGATTTCTGCAGTTTGAAGCCTGTGTGTGAGGTTTGCATACTCCACTTACTCAACGTGACCCTGGGTAAGTCACTTAACCTTTCTGAAACTCAGTCCTCCAACTGTGCAGTGGGAATATTCACAGAACTCATGCCAGGATACCTGGGAAGAGCTCAGCATGGTGCCTAAACTTGTAAACATCTTGATAAATTCAGCCATCATCTTTATTATAGTGTTCATTGACTTCTCTGTGGTGTCTGACTCTTTGTGAGCCCCATGGGCAGGCCTCTGTCCATGGGACTCTCCAGGCAAGAGTCCTGAAGTGGTTGACATTTTCTTCTCCAGGGGATCGTCCCAACCCAGGGACTGAACCTGGGTCTCCTGCATTGCAGGCAAATTCTTGATTGTCTGAGCCATCAGGGAAGCCCCATCATTATTATAAACAACTATTATTTATAATATAATATTTCTACCTCTATCTCTCTTGTCTGTGTGTCCCTGTCTCTGTCTCTCTCTCTCACACACACACAGAGTTCAGTGTCAATCACAAGAATATGTAGACAGAGCTTCCAGAAAGGGATGCACCAGGCACAGGTGTTTGGGCCAACAGGGATTCCCTCGGAGCATCTGAAAGTTACAGAAGGAGGAAGGAGGCAGGAAGAGAGGCTGCCGCTCTGCCTCCTGACCAGATGGTCCCTCCTCTCTCAGATCCTCTCTTGTCCAGTCTGGCAGCTGCCTACCCCCTTGGTGCGTGGGCAGTTCCTAGGGATTGCTGGAGGGCAAGGTTTTCATGGCCCGGAGGTCCCCGAAGACATGGGGGCAGCCATGGGGGTTGCCATACCACTTCTGAGGGCCCATCGACTCCTTGACATTTTCTTTTTTTTTCCAGTTTTTCTAGGTATTTTACTTAAAAATGCTTAAATGTATCTAACATTTTATTTTTATTTGTTTGTTTATACAATATATCCTTATAGCTTATTTGTTTTATCCCTAATAGTTTGTACCTCTTAGTCCCCTACTCCTATCATGTCCTCCCCCTTCCCTCTCCCCACTGGTAACTGTGAATTGTTGTCCATCTCTGTTGACCCGGCATTGTCTGACTGATTCCTGCTAGACAAGGAGGCTTCTCGCACAGCCTGCCCTCAGCTCCCTGGCTGGCAGATCATCATGTTTATTTGAGGAGGAACCACAAGCACCCGGGGAGCTCAGCTGGCAAAGAATCCACCTGCAATGCAGGAGCCCTGATTTGATCGCTAGGTTGGGAAGATCTCCTGGAGAAGGGCTAGGCTACCCACTCCAGAATTCTTGGGCTTCCCTGGTGGCTCAGTTGGTAAAGAATCCACCTGCAATGCGGGACACCTGGGCTCAATCCCTGGGTTGGGAAGATCCCCTGGAGGAAGACATGGCAACCCACTCAGGTTTTCTTGCCTGGAGAAGCCCCGTGGGCAGAGGAGCCGAGCGGGCTGCAGTCCACGTGGTTGCCAAGAGTCAGACGCGACTGAGCAACTAAGCACAGCACATGGGCACCCAGCTTTCTGTCTTGATAAAATGTGCAGTTGAAAAAGGGGTCTTATTGCCCACGTGTTTCTGTCATCATGCTTGGCACCATGTGGCAGCTGGAGTCCTAGACCTGAGGAAGAACATGAGGGATAAGAAATAAAGGAGAACGGAAACCAACTGAGAGGGTGTAGCAAAGAGGTGAGTAGAAATGACAAAGCGAAGTGATGAAAAGAAAAGATGGAGCTACTTCTAGGAGATAAGGCCCTAAGTGTCTCGAACCATGGCTTTGGCTGTTATCCATTTAACTTTAGTTTAATTGATGCTATTCCTTTGAATGAAACCAAATATCAGCTATGATTTTGCCTCAGAATTTGCTGGTATCTTCAAGTGAAGAATCGTGACAGACCTGACTTTCTTTTTGCTTCTGGCAATTTCATAATGTATATGTGAAATATTCCCCTTGGTTCATTTCCTTTCTTCCAACTTTTAGGGTGGACGGAATTGGGGAGGAAAAAAGACTAATTAAAGAAATCAACTCTGTGACTTTGCTAAACTTAATGATAAATAGCTTTGCTGAAGCTGAACTGAATTTGGTACCTGATGTATTCGTGTGACAGATTATTAGCAAACACAGTGTCTAGCTGAGGACCCAGCGGTCACACAACCTGTCCTCAGGATGCTTAAGCTCTAGTGGAGGATAGAAATGCAAAATAGAGTGGTGAGTGCAGTACTAGACACATCTGGGGACACACTTGCTTGCCTTACTTCTGTTCTCAGCCAAGACTGAGCCTGGCATGCTGCTACCAGCCTGAGCAACACACAGGTGCGTTTTCTGGATGACCCAGACAGGGCAGAAGCCCTGGAGAGCTTCGTCAGTCTGTGAAGCTGCACAGCTGGGAAGGGCAGGGAAACGAGCAACTCTTGGGGCAACCCTCAGCCAACGGTGACTGAGCCAGTGGATAAATGCCCCAGTTCCCCTCCTCCAGGCAGTTATACTGGAATTCATCCAGACACTTCCCAGGAGGACCCAGAGGAATTGAGCTCCCATTACTGATAGCAGCAATCTCAGTGGTGCCCCCTAACTTCTTCCTTCCTGGTTTCACTCTCCCAGCTCCCTCATCCCTGCACCCAGGGGTCACTTCCCAAATGCAGTACCTATACCCAAGTCTCTTTTTAAAATATTTATTTATTTGGCTGCACTGGGTCTTAGTTGCGGAAAGCAGGATCATGGATCTTTGTTGCGGCATGCAAACTCTTAGCTGCAGCATGTGGAATCTAGTTCCCTGACCAGGGATTGAACTCAGGCTGCCTGCACTGGGAGTGTGGAGTGTATTAGTCACTGGACCACCAGGGAAGTCCCTACACTCTAGTCTGTCTCAAGGGTTGCTTTCAGGGAGCTCAAGTCAAACAGAGTGATTCACGAGTTCACTTTAAGGGCATCAAACCTAGTCACAGGGCATGGAAGAAGGTATCCTGGTGACGTGTAAATGGGAGGCCAGGTGTTGGGTGCAGAGATGCAGGCAGAGGGGCCTACATTGAAAACACAGGTAGGAGCCAGAAAAAGCATGACATGCTTGTGGGGCTGCAGTTAGTTTAGACAGAAAGAGAGTTCACCCACATTGGATAAATATGTTTCTGGAATCTGACGGAAGAATTCTTTCTTGTCCTTGATGGCAAACCCAAGAGCAAATAATCACATGAACTATGGCAAATGATTTTTTTTTTAATGAATTATATTTGTCTCATGTAAAAGATACATGAGAAAGCCTCTAATATGGCAGGTGGGGGACTTTGGATTGCTGGGACAGAGAAACCAATGAACACCATAGCACACCAGTGAGAACCTCTCTGAGCCTCAGTTTCTTCATCTGTAAAATGAGCCCATGTCTCAAGCAGAACTGAGTAGCTGGTCCCCATAATGTACTCACAATAGAGAGTACAACCAATCCAGTCTGGAAGAAGAAATACATTTGGCCAAGATCTTTTTGGACTAAAACAACAGACGACCTCCATCCAGCCATCTTTTCTAAACCCATTCATAAATAGCTTCCAACAAGGAAGAGATTCTGATTTAACACAGTGGGGCCAGGAAGGGGCATGGGGGCAAAAGGCAGAGGGGCTGGAAGCATAATTGTACATTTTGACATTAAATGAATTACATGGAAATTATATGCAAATCATTATGTAAATGTGGCATATGTTGTTTTCGAGTTAACAGCTTGGACACTTTTAATAATTACAGCAGTTTTCAGGGTGAATTAAGAGCCCCAATAAACTATATTTAGGATCCCCTTCAAGTGAACAGGATTTAATGGTCTTTGTTTTTCATTTTAAGTGGCTCAGATTAAGAAACTTGAAATTCTCTCTCTCTTAGTCCTATAAAGGCCACTATATATTATACAATATTCTTCTGATGACAGTGACTATCTATGACAATTAATAAGCACATTAATGCCAAAAGCCTTTGAAAATATGGACTTCTCAAGAGAGCATTGCTTTATCTTATTTTATCCTTTTATATCTGGTGAACAGATGTAAAAGATTAAAATGAAATATCCTCCTCTCTATTGCATTATCCTTCCATGATTTAAGAAAAAGAAACCATCACATCACATCACATCACATCATGAGATGTCCTGCCAAGGATGCCATTGTTTCTTCAGAGTGCAGTTGCCTGCAACATCTCTCACTTAAGTCTTCACCTAAAAAAGAGATTATCAGATTTGCTCATCTCTCTTCCTCACTCTTGCAAAATCTCCTTAAAATGTTTATTTTCTGCGAAACCTCAGCCATGGCTCATGCAGGGTAGGTATAGCTATGAAGAGGGGGCTTTCAATTTCCTTGGCAGATTTCTATCTCTAGGAATATTCTGGACTAGATAACCTGAAGAGTCTCTGATTACAACGTCTCTAGAACTACTGGATGACATATAATAAACATCCTTTTAAATGCAGCAAAACTGAACTTGCAAAAAGAAAAAAAAAAAAAATCCGGGGAATTCACAGAATCTTAAAACGAAAATGGTCTAGAAGTCTTGAGGGTTATATGTGAAATGATACTGTAGCTGCCCCCAGGTAGGGTTCATGGTCACCAGTCTAGGCAAAATAGGAGCTTGGTCTTTTATCCCATATAGGGATGGGAGTCAAGGCTTTATGTAGACACCAAGCCAGGACACTCAAAAACCTGCATCCTCTGTTACAGGATGGACTAGGTCATCTTTTCAGCAAAAAGAGATAAAGCAGTTTGATCGTCTAAACTCAGCCCTGGGTGGGAAAAGACATTCAATGTCTCCCATGAGTGCGCGTGTGCTCCGTCACTAAGTCGGGTCCGGCTCTTTGTGACCTCATCAGTTGTAGCCCGCCAGGCTCCTCTGTCCATGGGATACCCCAGGCAAGAATACTGGAGTGGGTTGCCATTTCCTTCCTCAGGGGATCTTCCCAACCCATGGATCGAATCCACATCTCCTGCATTGCAGGCTGATTCTTTCCCACTGAGCCACCTGGGAAGCCCCATCTCCCAGTAGAATTCACAACGAAAAGATGTTTCTAACCTCTGGTTTGGGGTTCCCTGGAATCTACAAGTTCAGTAGTTTTGGCTTGGAAATCTCTCCAGGGTCAGCTGGCAGATAGAAACAAGCACACTAGAAGAATATATACTCCTAAACCAACTCCCACAAGACTCCCTCCCATAAAGCTCCACTAATGATGAGGTCACTCACAATGAAAAATTACAAAACGTGGGAAAGGAAAATCAACCCCCTGGGCACCCAAAAAGTTGGGCCTCAAAGTTTCTCCTCTAGCAGTAAGGGATAAACAGGCTGATGGCCTCAAAAAGACCATCTCTGCACCGCCTGGCTATACAGACCCTGCTGACTGTTCTGCTTTCCCCATGAATGTGATTTCTGGTGGAGGACCTTGCGCAATCTCCACACAAGGAGTCAGGTTAGAAGCAGAGAAGAGGAGAAACTCACGCTTTTGTGGATGGGAAGATGACTAGGAAGCCCAAATCTCCAAACTCTCCACTCCTGGGTAACTGCCCTCTTGGAAGCTCTACTTTCTACCCAATGCAGCAGTCAAGAACTGGAAATGTTGCCCCTTCTACAGTTTTCAACCTACTGGTCGGTCCTAGAGGGATGAATTTATATTGATAGAATATTAAGCAGCATGAAGGGCATTTTGGACAGGACTCCCCGACGGAAATGAGGTCTCAGAAGTAGCTCACCTACTACACAAAGAAAAGATAAAGTTGGGGAAACACAAGTTCCTGGGGCACCCGAGTGCTGTGAGTAACTGATCCTATTCATTTCCATCCCCTACTGAGATGCCTTCAGTGGATTCCAACTCCACTGTAAAATAAGCCCCATCGCTTTGGCCTATCTTTTAGGTTCTAAATGATTTTGCTTTAATCTATGCTTCCAGTCCCATTTCCCAGTGCTCGAAGGAAAATGGATAGTAGCTGTTTCCCAAACTCAGATTGCACTTCTCCACTCTCTCTGCTCCCATCTCCCCACACCATATCCATATAATCAATGGCTACTTATTCCTCAAATAAGTAAGAGCCTAACTCAAATGCCTCTTCCTCAAGTGAACGTGAAAGTCGCTCAGTTGTGTCCGACTCTTTGTGACTCCATGGACTGTCCATGGAATTCTCCAGGCCAGAATACTGGAGTGGGTAGCCTTTCCCTTCTCCAGGGGATCTTCCCAACCCAGGGGTGGAACTCAGGTCTCCCACATTTCAGGCAGATTCTTTGCCAGCTGAGCCACAGGAAGCCTTCCTAATTCCTACTCCCCGAAGTGACCCCACATGCCTGGAGACTCTACCACAATGTGTCCATGCCCCATTTCCAGTCTGTCTTATACTCCACCTTCTCTGATACTCCTACTGATGCACCCACCTCCTCTCCCTTCCACAAAAGATGGAGACTTGGGAATGTGTTCATCAAACACGCTATATGACTCACTTCTGTCAAAGAACTACAATATCACTAAATAGTGCCCGTGCATCAGAAGTATAAGCACCAATGTGTCATCATGTCCGTCTGTGCCTCACGGGGGCTTGGCCTCCTGTGGGTCACAAACAAGTGAAATATTGAGGAGGGCGCTGCTTCTAATATTTCATTCATCTGAGTATCAGTTTTCCATAATTTCTCTATCCTCCTATGATCCATACCATTATTTGTTTTACATTTTTCTTCAAATGGGTTCACTTGTTAAAACCTAGACTGATATATCTTGAAAGAAAACTTTCCATCACTACTACAAATGGGAAATTAATATCACTTGGAATTAAAAGAAAGTTGCCATACAAAACAAATACAAGTATAAAAACAACAGTACTATTAAATTCTAGTTGGACATAATTGCTTGCCCAAAGCTCAGTGCTGGAGGCCGCTGTCTCTTTATTAAAAGGGGAGATTAACAAATGTCAGACAGGTGTCAGAGCCTCACCATCAGCAGACAGAGTTCCTGCTTCGTGTAACCGGTGGTATTGAAGGAGAATATGAAAGGAAGTAGCTTAGTCACCATGGATTCAAGGTTACCCAGTGCACTCAGAGGCCTGAAAGTTGTGTCTGTTCCCTGCTCTGCATGTCCAATATCTGGAGGAGGGATATACGCTGGAAAGGATCTTCGCTACCGAGTACGTGAGACCCAGATTGAAACCCCAAATGGTCAGAAAATGGATAAGTAATCTTAGGAAAGTCACGGTTGTCTCATCAGCAGCAGTTGTCTCATCAGCAAAATGAAGATAATACAATCTGGTTTTAAAAGGTTGCCCTGAGCTTGGACACAGGGTACAGAAAAGGACCAGGAGGGGGTACGTGGCACACGGTTGGGTGCCCAGAACATGGCAGCACTGTTCATCACTGTTGTTGGTATTGTTATCAGGCATGTGGGACCTCAAGGAACTCCTCTGGAGGAAGATAAACAGATAGAACCAAAGCAAAGGCTATCAAGAGCCAAAGAGAGACACAAAAGCTGTGCCCAGGCCTGAGAACCAGCACGGTACCAGTTCCTGCTTCCAACAGAGATGCCCAGAACTGAGTCAAGAACAAGGAAACGACTTGCTTGGTGTGGTCACCAGGCATCTGAGTCATCCTTTATTGTGACTGCCAACTTCCTGTAGGGACTGGGGCAATGAGACACCAAGGGTGACTGTCATCCATGACCAGCAGAGTTCCTCAGGGAATTTCTAAGCGAAGCATGGGCAGGGAATGCATAAGGCAAAATTCCAGGGGTCAGGGAACCACTTTTAGAATCAGAGCAGAGAGGACAGGACAGGCAGAAACGGGACTGGACAAACATTTCCTTATCACCCTATCCTACCTCTCCCCACTCCCAACCCTGAAGTCACAAAAGTCACATGGAAAAATATATGCTTTAAGTGTTCTGTATGGACAAGCCATGGACACACAGGGGTTTTCTTTCTCTCTCTCGCCACCTCACCATCTCTCTTTCCTGCTGTCTGTCTCTCTGTCTCTGAGTCTCTCCCTCATTGTGCATAAACATCAATAGTCAAAAGGAAAGAACTAAAGTGACTCGGAAAAAGGAAGAACCCTGAGCCCATGTAATACCCAACTGAAGGAGTACCAGGGAAGTAAAATATTCCAAGTTTCTGGTCAACAGAACCTCAAAATGCTGCATTTGATCTCCTACTTTCCATTCATGTCCATAATATTCATATCTTCATCTATATTCATATATTTACCATTTATGAAGAAAACGTTCAGGAAGGAGGGTCATTTTTTTTTTAACTGCTGGAGTTGATCATTATAAAAAGAACAAGTAGGATAAATAGAGAAAAAAATTGGAGCAAGATAGGGGCTCAGTTCAGTTCAGTTCAGTTCAGTCACTCAGTCGTGTCCAACTCTTTGCGACCCCATGAATCGCAGCATGCCAGGCCTCCCTGTCCATCACCTAGGATCTGCCAATTATCGGACTATGTTGTCTACACTGAGCAGTCATAAAACTAATTTAAACATTCTCCCCCCTCCAAGTGTCTAAACTGACCAGGTGTTTGAGTATCTCACAAGCACAGCCACAAAAACTTAGGATTCAACTATTTACAGACTAGTGAATATGTGCTTTTCATATTTATGTGTACTTGAATTATGTGTTGTTATGTGTATTGAATTTTATCATCATTTAGCATCAAAGGCCCAATCTTGACAATGTTCATATAATAATTAGAAAGGCAGCAAGCATTTTGTAATCATGAGGACAAAAGCTACACATTAAGAATGGGAAAGTGGAGAAGCAGAAAGAACGGGGTCCACGATGGTCAGGCAAAGCAGCTTTTTCAACCTGGGATCGCCTATCTTTGGATTTTGGTTTATAGGAAAATAAATTCCTATGTGTTAAAGCCAATCTTAGTTGGGCTTCCTGTCACTTGCAACTGAGTGTATCCCTAACTGATACACGTCTTTACAGTTATAAGGCTTCGGGAGCATTGGATGAGTGAGAAGCACTTTGCAAACAGGTGCAGTCTAAATGAATATCCATTACAGTTATGATGCTGATGCTGCTGGGCCTCCCTGGGGGTTCACTGGTAAAGAATCCACCTGCCAGTGCAGGAGATGAGGGTTCGATCCCTGGGCTGGGAAGATCCCCTAGAGGAGGCAGCAGCAACCCCTTCCAGTATCCTTGCCTAAAAAATTCCATGGACAGAGGAGCCGGAAGGGCTAGCGTCCATGGGGTCGCAAAGAGTTGGACACGACTGAGCATGCACACCTGTGATGGTGCCAGTGGTAATAACCTGGCTAAGGGAGCACATGGGGAAAAAAAAAAACAAAGAAACAAGGATTCAGATCACTGCAACCTGGGTTGACTATCCGTGACCAACACAGTTCTCAGTGAAGAAGTATCTGAAATTAGATCTGCAGAGACTATTCAGTTACCACATTTGTGAGTTAAGGAAGTCATTTTTTTTAAAATGTGGACCATTTTTAAAATCTTTACTGAATTTGTTACAATACTGCTTCTGTTCTATGTTTTGTTTTGTTTTTTTTTACCATAAGGCTGTAGGAGCTTAGCTCCCTGATGAGGGATCAAATCCCATCCCTGCATTGGAAGGTGAAGTGTTAACCACTGGACTGCTAGGGAAGTCCTGCCAGCATTCTTATTTTACCAGCTTTTCCAATTTTCTTAAAGTCTCTTAAAATTATTTAAGATGAATTGCTTTTCAAATGTATGGTTAGTAAAAATCTTGTGAGTCTACTTTCCTTTGGTTGCCTTATTTTTTGGAAAAAATTTCCCAAAACTGCCAGATTATGCAAGTTCGGGCAAAAGGAGAAGTGGGTGGCAGAGGATGAAATGGACAGATAACATCACCAACTTAATGGACATGAATTTGAGCAAACTTTGGGGGAAAGTGGAAGACAGAGGAGATTGGCATGCTGCAGTCCACAGGGTCGCAAAGAGTTGGACACGACTTAGTGACTGAACAACAATGCAAGTTAAGAATTCTTATCTTATATATGACTATTTCTAAATAAAATATAACTAGAAATGTCCTCTGTTTCATATTCTGTATGTATTAAAATTTACTCCTTTGGTATCAAAAGATGAATCAGTGTAGTAATGGGTCAGAAAAAATGGAGAAATTCTGAAAAAGAGAGAGCAGCTGTAGCATAGTTTTTTAATCTCCCCGATTCCCAATACAAAAATAGAGCAACTAGATGAAAAAATCAAAGACCTATAAACAATATCTGTAATTGCACTATGCATCTAGTATTCCCAAGAAGCCCCCAAACCTAATGGGTGGGGATAAAATACTAAAATTCTGACACAAGCTCTAATGTGTGTGCTTTTGCCACATGAGCAAATAATTCTGCACATCTGCTGGGTGTCCTCAGTTCAACTCAGTTCTGACACTGTCTACCTGGAGATACTGTTAGATCCCACAGGTAGAGATGCAGGGCTCAGCTGTACAAGACTGGTACTTCCACCACCCCCAACTTCAGAAGTCAGTCATAAGTCCAGACTGCCACCTGTGCTTTGGACCAACCAGCTATAGACTGGAGGTTCCAATGACCCCTTCTTGTTTCTTTTTGTGAGTATAATTGTTCTACAATATCGTGCTAGTTTCTGCTGTACAACAGTGTGAACCAGATATATGCATACTTAACCCCCTCCCTCGGGAGACTGCCTCCCACCCCAGCCCTATCCTATCCATCCAGGTCATCACAGAGCCCTGAGCTTGCCACCTGCGGTATACAGCAGCTTCCCACTAGTTATCTACTTCACACATGGTAGTGTGTACATGCTGAAGCTACTCCCGCAATTTGTCCACCCTGCCCTTCCCCTGCTGTATGCACATGTCTGCTCTCTACATCTGTGTCTCTATTCCTGTCCTGCAAATACGTTCATTTGTACCATTTTTCTACATTATATATATATATATATATATATGTATATATATATATGTGAATTTGCAACACTTGTTTTTCTCTTTCTGACTTACTTCACTCTATATGACAGAAGCTAGGTCCATCCATATCACTACAAATGACCCAGTTTCATTCCTTTCTTATGGTTAAGTAATATCACCTTGTGTATGTGTGTATATATATATATACATATATATACTACATCTTCTTTACCATTCCCTTCATGGGTTTGATTAATTTGTTGGAGTGGCTCACAGAACTCAGTGAAACATTTTGCTTGCTATATTTCCAGTTTATTATAAAAGGATAGAACTTGAGAACAACCAGACGGAAAAGATGCACAGTACAAGGCATGTGGGAAGAGAGGCAGAGCTCCCGTGCTCCCTCTAAGCATGGCACACCTCCAAGATCTCCATACATTCACCAACCCAAAGCTCTCTGAAGATCATCCCTTTGGGTTGTCATGGAGGCTTTATGCTATAGGCACAATTAATAAAATCATTGACCCAATCACCTCCCTGGAGGTCAGGTGGGTTGGACTAAAAGTTCCAACCCTCCAATTACATGGTTGGTTCCCCTGGCAATCAGCCTTCCTCCCTTATGCTTTCTATATTAGTGGTAAGCTAGCTGTGGTTGAGAGGGACTATTTATGAATATCAAGACACCTTGCAAGTGAAAGTGAAGTGGCTCAGCTGTGTCCAACAGGTATGTAGCCTGCCAGGCTCCTCCATCCATGGGATCTTCCAGGCAAGAATACTGGAGTGAGTTGTCATTTCCTCCTCCAGGGGATCTTCCTGACCCAGGGATTGAACCCGGGTCTCCTGCATTGCAGGCAGACTCTTTACCGTCTGAGCCACCATCAGGGAATCCCATCAAGACATGCCCAATCTAACTGTGGGTGAGTAGGAAGGGTCCACAGTAAGAAACGAAGACTCTGTAACAATCTAGTTTCCTTCAGCATCCAAAACCAGTATGCCAGGACTCCCTTTCAGGAGAGGACTCCACATCAAGGAACAACTAGTAGAAATAGCAACAGATTCATAATTAAGTAGGACTCAACACACACAATGGGAGGAGAAAGTCCAGATAAATGTCAAGAAGGGAAACAGAGTCAAGAAAAATCACCATACTTCTTAATACTATACAAAAACATCAGGAAAGGCAAGTTAAGTTTTTAAGTTACGAAAGTTATCTTAAACTATACTTCTTTCCACAAGTTCAGAAAAACAATCTGACATTAAAGTGAGCAACAGACTCAACCAAAGACAAATCCCACACAAAATTATTTTAAAAAGAATAAAGGAGGCAGAACAACAATCTTGCAGACAACAAAATCATGCCAGAAAAATATGCTCACAAAACGGATCAAAACTACACATTTCTATTTTTAAAAGAGTTAAAAAACAATAAGAAAATAAGCAGGACACAAAACAATAGTACTGATTAGACTTTGAAAAACTTGGAGATGAGATCACAGATATAAGAAGAGAAGAAATCTTAAATAATTTTCAGAAATGAAAATTAAACTAGAAGGAACACAGGTATGAATAAACAGGACAGATTATGCCTTAAGATAAACAAAACATTAAAAATATAAAAGAAATTAAGGAAGAACTAAAAGAGTTTGAAAAAAAGTAAAAAATATTTAAAACAGGCAAAGACATCCAACATAGGAATAAGAGGAATGCCTTCAAAAATGAAAACCAAAACAAGGAAAAGAGAACAAATGCTACACATTATAATTCAGGAAAACTTTAGAAAATAAAGATTTGAAACTATACATTGAACTGTATATATATTTGAGACTCTTGACCCAAAGCTACCAGCATTAAGACATACTCTAGTAAAATAGTTAATCATAGAAAGAAAAAAGGAAGGAAGGAAGGGGAAAATCCTTTATACAATTAGGAAAAAGAACAAGTGATTTATAAGGCAAACAAAATTAGACATGAGTTAACACTTTATGTCAACAACTTTATGACAGAAGAAAATGGAGAGAAATATTTAAGAAATTCAAGGAATGAAAATATGAGTCAAAATTTTATATTTAATAATAGCACCTTTAAAGTGCAAAGGACACAGACAAATGTTATCAACCCAAAGAATAGTGTTCCGCAGTACCCTTCCCATGGAAACTTCTGGAACAGAAGCTTCAGACAACCAACCTGAGAGGCATCAACACAAGGACTGTTTATGAGCTTTAACATATAGTTACTTGTGGAACTAACACTAAATGACGGTTCCAAGGAAAAGAGTATAATTTGTAAGGGCTATTATGCCCGGGCATTGTGGCTATCTATAGTACAACTATAAAATAGGATTAATAAGAAGACCATATGGAAAAACTTTAGACTTTGCTCAGTAATTATATTGGTGGCACGGTGTTAGTGTTGTCCTGAAACTGTTGTGTAATTTGGGGTAAAATAAATAGCATGCGATGCTCTGGTTTTTATCTCTCCATGTGTCCCTGAGAACCAAGGTTCTCAGTGTGGGGGAAAAGGAGATATGGATATATTCTAGAAGAGGGTAAGTTACTTAAAAAAAAAAAAAAAAGAATAACTGGGGTCTTGAATTTGAAGTGGAATCATTAGTATAAACTCATGAGCTCTATTGATGAGTTCTAAAGATGACTATCCCAAGCATGAAGATTGTGATCTTGAAATACGTGAACAGAAGAAACCAGAGCTTCTTGGAGAAATGGCTGATTCTGTGGCTGGGGCAGGAGTGTAAAAGGTGAGCCAGGTATACCTTGTCATACAAGCTACCCCAGAAACTTTCAAGGACTTGGGTCATGTGAAAAGCACTCAAGAGCCACCTTTGAAGAGGCCAACAACAGAACAACTTAAGCTTCAAAAAGAAACAAATGCAACTGACTGAATCTCATCAAATAAATTTAAACTCTTAAGATCATAATGACATTTAACAAATAACTATTTTAGAATAGTTTTTGTTCATAGAAATATTGTAGAGGTATTCTGGAGAGTTTCCATATTCCTCATACCCACTTTCTCCTCATAGCTTACATTAGTATAATACATGTGTTACAATTAATAAACTGATACAAATACATTATTTGTATTTGTATCTAAAGTCCACCAACATGGATTATCTCTCCATTTATTTAGATCTTGTCTGATTTCTTTCATTAGTGTTTTACAGTTTTCTGCATACGGATCCTTCATATGTTTTGTTAGATTTATACCTAAGTATTATTTTTTTCTTTCCTTTCCTTTTTCCTTTCATTTTATTTCCCCTCCCCTTCCCTTTCTTTCCTTCCCTTTTCCCTTCTTCCCTCCCTCCCTTCTGTATTTCCTTCTGGTGCTCAATTTGTTCCTCTCTTTTTTGATGACAATTCACAATGATGTTTTTAAAGACTCTGGTTGATCATCTTTGGAATGTAGGGAGTCAATTCATTATCTTGAAAATTCATAAACAAAAGGGGGAAATTAAGCCTTTAACCAACCTTTCATATATAAACTGTGCTACCAGACCCTGATGCTGGGAAATATTTAGGGCAGGAGAAGGGGATGACAGAGGATGAGATGGTTGAATGGCATCACTGACTCAATGGACATGAGTTTGAACAAACTCCAGGAGAAAGTGAAGGACAGGGAAGCCTGGCGTGCTGCAGTCCACCGGGTCACAGAGAGTCAGACATGGCTTAGTGACTAAACACCACCACCAGGCAATCAAATACAGATGAGAGTAAGCATCTCTTTACATTCATACCTCTCTTACATGGGAAAAATGGCAGACAAAGTACTATCATTTTACAAACTTAATGAATGAAAGGATCTAAGCATTGCATGTCATTTAACATTAAAAAAAGCATTGTTTTTCACACTCACGTGAAAGAACACCTTACCAACTACATTCTTTCAAAACAGATCAAATCTGAGTCCAGACCAGCCTCTGGGTCCTCTTATAGGAAAGACAGATAGAGCAGTATGCTAAACTGCACCCTGAATTGCAATCAGCAAAATTTAGAGTGGGTAAAACTCTCAGGTTAAATGTCCTGAGTTCTTTCAACACAAATAGTTAAAGACTAGAAAAAGATGGAGAGAAAACTTATAGACTGAGAGAAACTTTTCAAATATAAAATGTCTTTTGTCTTTTAAAACAAGTGTCAAGGGAGGTCCATTAACTAATAAAACTATAAAGAAATGCAAGGAAGTGACACAAAAGTCAGGGCTGTGGGGAGGAAAGATGTTGTGATTGCAATGCGGCACATAAAAGGTCTTCCGGGATGTCTGCAAAGTCCTCTTTCTTGATCTGGGTAGCAACTGCAAGGATGTTTCTCTTATAAGAACTCCTTAAATTGCTCATTTTTGGTGTTTTCTTTTTCCTCTGTGCTTCTATTTTACTTTAAAACAGTTAACCAAAAATAGAGGAAGAAGAAAGAAAAATGGCATATTCTGGTCTTCAAGAAAGCTCAAGTAGTGATAAGCTAATTATATACATTTACGAGTCCTGAGTAATAAGTTAAAATATTTTCACTTCACATAGAAGCCAATATCAGATTAGGCTTATATATAGCCCTCTACGAAGTACATATATGCCACTGCTATTCTGAACTTCTAAATGGATCCTTTGTGACACTTCATTGTAGTGATTATTCAGAGAAATTAGCAAGTGGTGGGGGGGGAGAGGAAAAATTAATGCAGAGAAACAGTCCAAATTCAGTGCCTTGCCTCTTGTTTTTGCAAAAATGACTCTGAGAGATTTTTCAAAAATCCAGCGAAATTGCAAATATCTCCAGTACAGATGATCAAAGCTCTTCCTATGGGATACTACTTCATAATTGAATCATGCAAACTGCCGGGAAGTTTATACCCAACCTACATTTTCTGTGATGTTAACCTATTATTCCTGGCCCCCTTGTGTACTTATATTATTCTCAAAGATATCTTTAAATAGTCCCTTACCTTCCATCTTACCAGTCAAACAAACATGTACAGGAGAAGTGGAATGCATAAATAGTCTCTGCTCATCTATTTGCAGTTCAAAAGATTGGCCCACAAAGGGGAAAACGAGAGTCGAAATTCTCTCTTTAGAAGTGTTTAGACATTCATGGGAGCAGAGTCAAAAACACTCACTGCAGAGGGAAGACATAGAAGCTATTTATGTTATGGGCAATGACTACATTGCTGGTTTTTTAAGACGAGTCAGAATTTTGCAAGCTCTTATAGATGCATAAAAACTGACATCTTTTCAGAGATGGGAAAATCCATCTAAATTCTAAGGTATGATAATCTCTTAAAATGGATTCATCTTTTGGGTTTAGATTTAACCTAAACTTTAGTTAATGCCTTCCATTGCACAGATGGGGAAAACTGAGGCCTAGAGAAACAAATGCACTCTCCCAAGGTTAAATAGCAAGACAGTGAGAACTGGGATTTGAAAGCAGAGTTACTGACTTGATTTGCTCCTCTAGTGTCTAAGCAAGGTGAACTAAGAGGTATCTGTCAAGTATCCTGGGTTTGGGGTAGGGATGGGGGGAGCAGTTCTGAATTTCACTAGTAAGGACTGGTTTTGGGTCATGTGATTCCCCAGGTATCAGGAACTGCAAAGAGACAGCCCTCTTGGTCTCTCAGAAGGAGTGAGTAAGCCTAGGAAACACACATTCAGAAAGGATAGAAGGATCTACCTTTTGTAATTAAGTCCCCGGGATGTCAGGGACCATGGCACCACTGAGAGACATACACTCAATGTAAAGACAGAGAAAAAGGACAGAGAAGCTCTATCCCCGGGGAAAAGTATAGCCCTGGGACAGAAAGAGTGTCACAGACAATTCCATTTCCCGGACAAACCTGGGAAGAATTCTGAATCCCATAAGATCTTGGGTGGATGTTGACAGAGCTTGGGGTCAGCTGGCTGCCAGCTGGAATTATCTGGATGACTAGAAGAGAGTATTTCACTGGGCTCCCCCACTGGCTGAAGGAGTTTCGGGGAACATGTACTACATAATTATGATAGATTTCTGAGATCACAAACTGAAAAAATTTCACCTCTGTCAATCGAGTAGAATCTTCCTTCCACCCCAGGGTGTCCAGAAAGTTAAATGTTATCAGTGGGAAAATTGCACGTATTAAAATCTTTCCAACTTTTATGTTGTTCCAAAGGAAACAACATCATTTATTTCCCTGTATTTTGGAAGCAGCCAAAGTCCCTCCAGGTTAGAACCAAACAGCTGCAATTAGCCAACTAATTTGGACAAATGAGAGAGGGTCTGTATGCCCAAATTACCCAAATAATTGGAACTTTGGAGTCTTAGACCCCCCAAATAAGTCAGCCTAAGTCTGAATCTTTGCGGTTATCCTACTAAAGAAAACAATATATTATACTCTGTAATTTAGGGAGATGGTCTTTTTTTTTTTCTTTTCCTTTTTTTTCTTTTGACATTAGATCGATTGGAAACCCACAGAGGGAGAATTCCACATGGGTGAGGGAGAAAGAGATCCAATTAAATAGGAAATGCTAACAAGCTCCTTGAGTGAGCTCTGAGGCATGCCGGGATATTACATGTCCACAAAGAAAATATTAATTTTAAGCTCAAAGAAAAAAAATAAAAATGGGAATTTAAGGGACAGGAGAGAATAAGAAAAAAAGTGTCAGGATATTTATATAAACTGTCATGCCGGTGTTTTCATGAAGGCTCATGCCCTCTAAGCAGTCAATCAACACTCTCTCTGATCACAGACTTCGCTCTGATTGAGTGGGGAGATGTCAGCCAAGGAGAAAAACATGTGGAAAATCTGTTAGCCATGTGTGTCATTCCTGATGTCAACATGTAAGGAAATACGGGAGAGACCTAACACTTGTGCATTTCCATTCCAGCTCCAAGGATGCCAAAGGACACTGTTGGCTTTTAAAAGTATGCATTTCTTATCACCATTGCTGCTGTTGTTTCTATGATAATGGTAATGATGAGGAAAATACACATGATTCCCTGTTAGCCCAACATAAATAAAACAAGACCACCTGGTGCCCGGGACTAATGGGACGCTATCAACGTGTGCCTCAGTAACTGTCTGGGAGTTTAACTTTGTATTTCTTGCCAATGGAGAGCTGAAGACAGGCCTTTTTCTTTCTTTTTTTTTTTTTTTGTGGAAACACTGGGTTGTTTTTTTTTTTTTTCTGGTCTTGTCTTAAAGCCTCTTTCTTGATAGGGTATAGAATTCAAGACAGCCTCAGACTAAGAGGTCAGGGAGAGGACCCGTCGCAGTTCTGTTTAGCGAATCATGTGTTGGCAGGTGTGTTGGCGAACGGGCGAGAACAGTGGGCTGGTTGAAGCAGAATCAGCACTTAATCTGGGTGACATCGGAAAAGTCACCGAAACTTCTGAGCCTAGGTTTCCTGCCGAGTGAGAATTCCATCCTAGGGCCGCTCTTCTCAGACCATAATATGCATACAAATCACCCGGAGATCATGTCAAAATGCAGATCCTAGTTTGAGAAGTCTGGGAAAGGATCTGTGATTCTTCATTTCTCATAAGCTCCCAGATGATGCTGGCCCGTGGACCACACTCTTTGAGCCGCAAGGGTTTAGACGATGTTTACAGCGAACATCTGCTGCTTCATCTCTAGCATCCAAGGATTAGGGCATCTTTGTTCTCTCATCAACTACCTGATTTTCTTTTAGGAAGCATACACACTCTCTAGCAATTAGGGCACCCAGGTGGGACTGATGCTGACCCTCAACCCTAATTCTTAGAATGGGCCCATGTTTTAGGCCTAACCAATCAGGGCACTCCATTTCTGTGATTGGCTCATACGTGATCATGTGGCCCATGGCAGGTTATTATAACCTGACCATATACCCGTGGGAGGGCTTTTGCTGCTGCAGTCTTCTTAGCTGAGATCACTTAACTATAGCTAGGATATTAGTCAGAGATTCTGAGAAGCTGTTGTATCACATGATGGTAAATCCTACCTGAAAATAGTTAACAGAGAAGAGAACCAAGCTGAGAGATCAATGGCATCATTTGAACCCCTAGATGCAACCATTTGAAGGCAAGATTCCTGGCTTCTTTAGTTATACAAGCTAGTCATAAATGTAATGTCTACAGACATGATAACACAAATTGCAGCTTCATTATCAATATTTTCTCCATCACTTTCTTAATATAGACCAGAGCAACAATTTTGTAAAGAGCCAGACAGTAAATACTCTAGGCTTATAGAACATACAGTCTCAATAAGAAGGTCTCAATTCTGCGGCTGTAGCACAAGAGCAGCCATAGGTAATATAGAAACAAACGGAATTTGCTATGTTCCAATAAATCTATTTACTAAAACAGGCATCCAGCCCACAAGCTATAGTTTGCCAACCCTGCATATGTGCACGCTCAGTCGCTTCAGTCGTGTCTGACTCTTTGCGACCCTATGGACGGTCGCCCACCAGGCTCCTCTGTCCAAGGGATTCTCCAGGCAAGAATACTGGAGTGGGTTGCCATGCCCTCCTCCAGGGGAACTTCCCGACACAGGGATCGAACTTGTGTCTCCTGTGGCTCCCGTACTGCTGGTGGATTCTTTACCACTGAGCCACCAGGGAAGCCCTTGCCAAAGCCCCTGATTTGTAGTTATCTGCCAATTTCCAAGGCATAAATACTTGCACCATGGTTGATAGCAAACTGCTAGTGTAATGTCACTGAAGGCAGAGCTGGGAAAGGATTAAGCACCAGCTCCCCATTATATATAGTCTCTACCATAGAGATACCATGATGATAACTATGATAACATAGATAATAGTAACATGTACTGAAATCATTAGGAAGTGATACGTACGTTTTAAGTACAGTATTTACTTCCTTTGTCTTGATATCACTTCTTTAATTGCAAGTTTATAAAGCTGACTTTTAATAGCATGTCTAACCTGCAGTACAAGCCAGGTCCAGCGTGTCACTGTACCCTCTCTTACCTTTTTGAAAAGTTCAAAAGTAAAACAGAGAAATCAGGATCCAAAGATATCACAACAGTAGATCAAAGTTTGGAACGGGATTAACGGCATCTTCAGGAATTGCAGTTTAAAATTCCAATGTATTAAACGAGTCCTTTTTGAAATGGTAATGCCTTGTACCTGAGCAGAAAAGACAATTAAGATAATGTGTTAATTTTCCCCTTGAATCTGACAGTAATATTTTGATCCTGTTAATTATCCAGAGAACAGAAAATGTATATAATGTGAGAGCTCTGTGCAGAGCTGACATGCTTGCTGCCTGGTTAAGTAGGCACACTTATCCTATAATTAGCTGCTAGGAATGCAATTTCCATTCCTCCCTAAATACACCCACTAAAAAATAAACCAATGTGGCGTTTCAGGGCCGCTCCAGCCTGGTTTTCCCCCTGGGACAGTAGCCAATGATTATTTACTAAAACTTATCCTCCTTTCAAAACTATCAGAAAATAGCAATCTGGCTGCTAATGATTTCTGGCAGGTGAGGGTTAATCAATGTCTTAAGATCACCGAAAGACCATGTCATTATAGCCCCAGCATGCTTGCCTTCGCCAAGGGATAAACTTATCGATGTCACTAGCTGAGCATTTTAATGAGAGTTCATTTCAAGAGGGCGACCTTTTAAGTGGGCAAGTCAAGCCGCGAGGGGGAAAAGGGTGGACCCAAAATTATTTTCATAAACTGGCAAGTAGGGTTTTTCAGCAAAAGTAGGAGGCTCAGGACAATACTTTGTTTGGAATGGAAATTGTTTAACTGTGTATTTTATAAGATGTGTTACATGTGTTCCTTTTTATTTTTGACTCTAGTTGCTTTACAACGTGATGTTAGTTTCTGCTGTACCGCAAAGTGAACCAGTCACACTATACATATATCCCCTCTGTTTTGGTTTTCCTTCCCATCTAGGTCACCGCAGGGCGCTGAGTAGGGTTCCCTGTGCTGCACAGTAGGCTCTCATACGTCATCTATTTTACACACAGTAGTGTATTTATATATGTCAATCCAACCTCCCAATTCGTCCCACTCCTGCTTTCTCCCCTGCTGGGATCCATACGTTTGCTCTCTACCTCTGTGTCCCTGTTTCCGCTTTGCAAACAGGTTCATCTATACCATTTTTCTAGAGTCCACATGCATGCATTAATATAGGATATGAACACCCTATTAATATTAATTAATATCCTATTAATATTAATGACCCTGGTGGCTCAGCAAATCCCCCCAACAGTGCATGAGCCATGGAGACACAGGTTCACTCCCTGGGTTGGGAAGATCCCCGGGAGGAGGGCATGGCAATCCACCCCAGTAATCTTGCCTGGAGAATCCCCATGGACAGAGGAGCCTGGTGGGCTACAGTCTATGGGGTCGCAAAGAGACAGACACGACTGAAGTGACTTAGCACACACATGTGACATTTGTTTTTCTCTTTCTGACTTACTTCACCTTGTATGACAGTGTCTAGATCCGTCCACATCTCTGCAAATGGTACAGTCTCGTTCTTTTTTAAGGTTGAATAAAATAACACTCTCCAGCTCCTCTCCAGAAATGCTGAAAAAAGAGGTGAGCCCTTCCATTAGAATGAATGGTAGCGTTTAGGCTGTTACCTAAGCGTTATCTATAGCTACCCTTGGTAGCTATATATGTTCTGTAGAAGCACAAACCATTTCTATCTTGTTTTATTCCTATCACACGTCTGTGTGTCTGATCTCCTCTACCATTTTCAACAAGCGTGTTAGGATGGAAACAACACCGGGTCTGGTTTCAGAACATCCAAGTTCATGGTCTAACTCACTCTGTTTCTAATCGTGGGACCTTGAGAAAGGCATGTCAGCTCTCCGGGCTTCAGGTGTCCACATCTGTGAAGATGATCATCAGATCTTCAAGGAAGTGCTTCCTAAAACACTGTACTCGGGTAAGGAATCACTATTTTTGTCTTTGGGATCCCTATGGGGAGGGCCCAGTTAATGACAGATGCTTACAGATCTGTAGAATAAATAAATGCATGAATGAATGTGTGCATCTTTTCATTTAACAATCTTCAGACTTCAGTTTAGGCTGTGTAATAGGGAGTTTGAGATCATACACTTGGTGGGGGGGGGGGGGTGTGCTGACTGCCCCCAACTGAATCACAACTCTGCTCCTGACTCAATGATTGTGTGATCTTGGGTGAAGTTAATCTCTCAGTGTCTCAGTTTCTCATCTGTAAAATGGGAGGGTAATAACAGTTCTTCACTAGATGGTTACAAAGATAAAATGAGTTACTATAAGTTTCTTGGAACAGTGCCTAGCACAGAATTAGTGCTATGTAAATATGAACTTTCATTGCTTTCATTGTGATGTAGAAAATTTACCAAACAAAATACTATGTTACACACTAGGCATTTAATATTTCTGACCTATTTTTCCTTGAAATTTGACATTAATAAGAAAATGTAGTTTCTCTTCTGAAGTTTTGCCTGGACATGCAGGCCTTGATTGATGTATCACCAATCTCTTGGTGGTCATCTGCTCTCCTTTTTCCTCTCTCTGTAGCTTAGATCTGCTCATGGGATTCATTGCAGGGAACACAGGCGAGACTGGGGCTTGGCTAAGACCAAGGGATTAGGGCTGTACTGTCTTGATGAATAATGACAACAGTTGAAGTTCAAGTTAAGCAAGCTTTGTCGAGGTCGGGAATAATAGGATCACTGTTTCACAGACCAAACAGTTTGGCTGGTTGTTTTATTTTAATCCCCAAACATGGACTTGCCCTATGTCCCTGAAGAAGTCCAGCTGCTTTCCCGGGGCCCTTTCTTCCATCAAAGCCAAAGCTCCACCTCTTGGGCCAGTGGTCGACGGCCCATGGCCTCTCCTGGGGAAGCCTTCAGGGTATCTTCAACCTCCCTTTCAGGGCCCTGTGCCCGCAGGAAAGGAACCCGTCACTGACACACCTAAGATGGCATGCTCACGTGTCCATTCATCCAGCATTCATTCACCCCCACTTTGTCTGCAACATGACTACATTCAAACATCCCTTCACTCCAGCTTTCAGTCTTTCCATTGCTCATTCATTCACACATTCATTGAATACCTTCTGTGTACCTGGCACTACTCCAGGCCATTGGAATATAGCAGTTAACTAGAAAAAGTGCCTGTCCACATCAAGTTCACATTCTAACAAGCTCTCAGGTGATGCCCATGTGGCTGGACCACAGATCATGCTTCCAGTAATAAGGTACCAGATACAGAGTACTTAAATGCCACACCCTCATAAACGAAAATGCCCTTTCTTGGATGCACCTACCATCTCTGCAGGTGGTAGTCGGTGCAGTAATTGGGTCAAAAATTATCGGGCACAGAGGACATTCCTGGTTTCCTGAGTTTACCCTGCCTATTCTTTTTTTTTTTTTAATTTATTTATTAATTTTAATTGGAGGCTAATTACTTTACAATATTGTAGTGGGTTTTGCCATACATTGACATGAATCAGCCATCGGTGTACATGTGTTTCCCATCCTGAACCCCCCTCCCAGCCCCCTCCCCATCCCATCCCTCAGGGTCATCCCAGTGCACCAGCCCCGAGCACCCTGTCTCATGCATCCAACCTGGATTGTTTCCTGCCTATTCTTAAACTCTTCTCCCAGAAAGGGACATAGAGGATGCTTTTCTTTGACCCATATTTCTTACTGTAAAGAAAAGACCTTAGCTTGTGATAGAAGAGTGAGATCCTCATCTGACCCTCATATTTTTAGGACAGAGGGATGTAGCCGGTACTCCTGAAATCACACCTTTTCAGAAGTTCCTTATTCTGTCTCATCTCTCAGTGAATATTTACTTTCTCCCATCCCCGTGCCAGGCATTGTGCAATCTTCTAGGAATTTAATGCTGAAGAAGGCAATTCAGACCTCTGTTCCCACAGACCACGGGGAAGCCTGACCTAGCCTGGGGGCTCAGGGAAGCTTTCCTCATGAAAGCGATCCTTGTATGAGACCTGAATGCTGAGAAACATTTAACCAGGGAACAGGCATGGTCTACACAGAGGACAGAGGATGTGCCAAAGCCTAGTGATGGGAGGGAAGAGAGTGTGTTTGGGAAATGGAAAGGCAAGGTGAGACTGGAGAAGACAGCAGGGGTGTGGGAGATGAGGCAGGGGAGTTGGTGATTAGTCACTAAGTCGTGTCCAACTCTTTCTGACCTCACGGACTGTAGCCTGCCAGGTTCCTCTGTCCATGTGATTTCCCAGGCAAGAATACTGGAGTGGGTTGCCATTTTCTTTTCCAGGGGATCTTCCCGACCCAGGGATTGAACCCAGGTCTCCTGCTTGGGAGGTGGATTCTTGACCACTGAACCACCAGGGAAGCCCCTGAGGACCAAACCAGGCAGGTCTTTTTAGGCCCCATTAAGGCCCAGGGGCTTCATCCAAGAGCAATGAGAAGCCCTTAAAAGTTCAGAAGAATACAGTAGCTCACTCTAGCCGTTGTGAACTCAAAGGCCTACAGGGGACCAGTCTAGCTCCAAGAAATCAGCTGGGGGCTTTTGCAGTGGTCTGGGCAAAGAACTACAGAACTGGGGCTAGAGATGATGCCTGGAATCATGAAAAGGCCTGAGGAGGGGCTGCTTTTACCCTCAGGCCCATCTTGGGCTGTACTTCCTCCTGGACCCTCTGCCCAGGTCAGCTACGCTCCATCCCATCTTCTCCCTTTCAAGGGAGAGACCAGGGCCTTTCACTCTAGCAACCCTCCCTGGAGTCTAGTTCAGCATCTGGCTCAGACCTCAGCAACAAATGATCCAGATAATGAGATAAAACACAGAAATGAAAGTGGTAGAGGAACTGCAAAGCAATGAATGAAATGACAGCTGGGTTCATGCAAGTCGAATGTACAAGTGCTGAAAATCCATGGAGTAAAGACATGATTCAGAGGTGCTGAATTATTAACTGGAAACACACTGGGACTCTTATTTAAGAGGTCTATGATGCTTGGGAAGCAAACTGGTCTCTCTAAGCCAAATATGTTAGGCTTGCACAGAGCTCACCAATATAATGGTTTTTTTTTTTTTTTTTTTAAATTTTAGAGCTGAAATTAGATGCCAATGTTTAAAAACAAAATAAAACACTGAGAGATTTTATATGGAAAACATGAATATCCAAATCCTTTTGTGGGAGCGGAGAGCCAAGTTATACCCATCTCAGCTGCACACAGGACTTCCCCCTCCATTTTCCAGTTACCACAGTCCCCACCGCTCCTTACTGCCTCCCAGCACAGAGGCTGCCATCACTAGATCTATGTCATCACACTTGTGTGGTTTTGTTCTTAGAGCCAAGGGAACTGTGACCTACTTCTCATCCCTTCATCTCTCCCCTTGGTTGGAAGGTGAAAGCTAGAGACAAAGGGTAGTGGGTTTCAGCAAAAAATCAAAACAAGTAGGTATTGATGGGAAAGGGTTGAATTTTTTTCAAGTATCATTTATTGACAATATGCAAACAAGCTGCATCAGTCTTAATTTTTGTTTTGGAACCCTGCACTTGCATTTGGGCCTGCTGATCCAATCCAGCTCTCTCACTGTATAGATGCATACATGGGGCCCAGACAGGTGAAGCAAGCTGCCAAAGATCACACAGCATTAGAGGGCAGGTTGGGACTGGAACTGGCAGGAGGCAGGTACAAACTGGCAGATGGGAGGAAGGTGGCAAAGAGGAAGATGACAGAGAGGTGGAAATAACAGAAGGACACCTGGGCGGAGGGGCTTCCCAGGTGGCTCAGTGGTTAAGAACCCACCTGCCAATCCAGGACAAGCAAGAGACGTGGGTTCGATCCCTGGGTTAGGAAGATGCCCTGGAGTAGGTAAAAGTAACCCACTCCAGTATTCTTGCCTGGAAAATTCCATGAACAGAGAAGCCTGGTGGGCAATCCATGGGACTGCAAAGAGTCAGATATGACCAAGCAACTGAGCACACAGCTGGACAGAGTGGGGTTAAGTGCCTGAGTCAGTAAGTGGAGGGACAGGAAGAGCTGGCAAGGAAGGATGGGAGAGAGCAGGAGTGTTCTCAAAAGTCCTGCATCCAAGGTTGTCTCTGGGGAAGTAAGATAAAGGTGGTGGAGAAGGATCAATGTTACTTTGGCAGCAGCAAGAAATACAAAAGGACCAGAGAGGGTGCCCCTCCATTAAGCATGGTAAGAAACAGGGAGAACCTTCCCTGAATGGTATTCACCAGCATAGAGCCACAGTAAGTAGATGGGGATGGTGAGGAAACTCGATCTAGCTGAAGTCTGACAGGCATGGCCTGGAAGCCCAGACCCAGTGCCTTTTGCCTCTTTGGAGGTCTCTGCTGCTCCCCCTGGGACTTGGGTTGGGAAGGACAGAGCTGCTGGGACCTCAATTAAGGTTCCACTTTCTTGTTCTCAGTCAGGCAGACTTTGAAAGGGACACTTAAGACATCTAAATACCAATATTCCTTTTAGAGCAATATTCCTTTTAAATGGTTGGAACAGCCCCCAATGTCATGCAAAATGTAACTTTCTTCTCTACCTGGTTAATTTTTGAGACATGATCAAAAATAATGGAAATAGATGACCATGTCTGTCACTCATAAGTTTCTCAACTGACTTATGACGTTTGAAATTTCACTTTGACAGACTAAAACACACAAGCCACGGGCAACAGACAAAAGGACCAATAAACTGAAATCAGGATCTTGAAGAGGTATCTACACGCCCATGTTTATTGAAGCATTATCATACTAGGAGACACAGAAGCAATCTAAATGCCCATGGACAAATGTACAAACAGTGGAATATTATTCAGTCTTAAAAAGGATGGAAATCTTGCCATTTGCAACAATGTGGATAAACCTGAGGGACATTATGCTGAGTCCAGACCACCATGACAGTTAACTAACCCTCTCAACTTGTCTTCATGGTTCTAACAGCCTATCAAAATGCAAGCACAGTGTCTGCATGCAAACGATTGCCTGACTCTCAAATTATATCCTGCTTATATTTTAAGATCTAAAGGTGTCAAATAATTTAAAGGATGCTTCCTTACAAAGTGACACTTGTCTGCAAGTCTCAGATCCCAAAAGAGCATTTTCCCCAGACACTCCAGTTAGTGTAGCTGTTACTGTTGTTTTCGTTGCTAAGTTGTCATGACTCTTTGTGACCCCATGGACTATACAGCCTGCCAGGTTCCTCTGGCCGTGGGATTTTCCAGGCAAGAATACTGGAATGGTCTGCCATTTCATTCTTGAGGGGATCCTTCTCCTCTCCAAGAGCCAGGGGATCTTCTCAACCCAGGGATCAAATCCGCATCTCCTGCACTGGTAGGCGGACTCTTTACCACTGAGCCACCAGAGAAGCCCCATAGTATACCATTAGTGATTATGACCATAGCTCTGGGGTATCAAGAAAGGTAAGGTTAAAACCCAAGAAAAACAAACAGAAAGAAAACAAAGAAAAAGGAATGTGTAATGATCAAAAACCACTGAGAAAAAATTTCCCAGTTCTTATATGTCTAAAGTCGAATTGTCTGGAAATTGTACTCATGTGAAACATATTACTCCCATTGATACCAGATTATGGAGGTCTTCTTTACGTTATCTCAAATGAATAAAGCACTGTTTCATTGTTTCTCAAAGCATCTGTAAGAGCCTGGTGACAGAGGAAGTATCTGCATTTGAAAGGAAGTCTTAAGGGGTTGTGAAGTCTCAGGAAGGTTCTTAAATGACCTAACCAGATGTTTTGAAGTCTGATACACCCTTAACCCAAACTGAAATTCATAACAAAGTCAAAAGCAATAGAGTCAAATGGATTCCAAAATGCCTTTTTCTAACAAATGTAACTGTTTACACCAAATGACTTTAGGAGAGCCTCATTCCAACTGAGAGAGACTATATATAATGGAAACAATGGGATTCATTATGAAGTATGAAAAGGAAATGAAACTAAAAATTCAGGTAAGTCCTTTGTGCTGGCTAAATTAAGAATCTACATTTCTTAGGCTGTATAGAATCATGGTTAAGAGCCAGAACCTATAGCCAGACTGCTGGTATTAGACTCCAAACTCTACCACTTGCTAGTTGGGTGACCTTGGGAAAGTTACTTGATCCCTCTGAGCCTCCTTTTTCTCACCTGTAAAATGGGAATAAAAATGGTATCCACTTCATGGGGATGTTGTATGGATTAAATGGGATACCAAGGGCTCAGATGGTAAAGAATCCGCCTGTAATGCAAGAGACCCCGGTTCAATTCCTGCGTTGGGAAGATTCCCTGGAGAAGGGAATGGCAACCCACTCCAGTATTCTTGCCTGGAGAATTCCAGGACAGAGGAGCCTAGTGGGCTACAGTCCATGGGGTCACAAAGAGTTGGACATAACTAAGCAATTTATACTTTCACTTTCAAGGTGCCTACAACATAGTAAATGATCAGTAAATTTTAACTATTGGAATTATTTTATTTTTTTAGTATTAGACATATGTACACAGTGAAGTGACACAAAAACTTTTTTCTTTTTGTATTTAAATATAAGACATTTAAAATTTTTAAATATTATTTCAAGGAAGAAGGAGAGAAATAAGGTTGTCTATACCTCTCCACTCAAGAAGTAAAAATCCTGGGGGAAAACATGGTTCCTTTAGTTGATTAATTTTTTTTTCTTTTTATGTTTTTTTTTTTTTTCTTTTTCTTTTTTTTTTTTTTTTATTAGTTGGAGGCTAATTACTTCACAACATTTCAGTGGGTTTTGTCATACATTGACATGAATCAGCCATGGAGTTACATGTATTCCCCATCCCGATCCCCCCTCCCACCTCCCTCTCCACCCGACTCCTCTGGGTCTTCCCAGTGCACCAGGCCCGAGCACTTGTCTCATGCATCCCACCTGGGCTGGTGATCTGTTTCACTATAGATAATATATATGCTGTTCTTTCGAAACATCCCACCCTAAGTTATTTAAATTTGAACAGGTTTGGTTTGGCACACCCCATTTGAGACATAAACCAAAAATGTCAAGAGAAAGTCATACAAAATGGTACTGAACTGCATCCACACAGATCTAGCCCTGGGTTAAAAGGACCATACAAAGTCAAAAGGACACCAGGCTGGGGTCTGGGTGCCTGACTTGCCTAGTTAGTATGGTTTCACTGTTAACTCGAAGAATGACCCAGAAGAATCAAGTCAATTCTGCTCCCTGGGTTTCAGCTTCCTCTTCTACAAAACCAGTGGTTTGAACTCCACGACCAATAAGGTTTCTTCAGGCTGTAAGTGCTTACATGACTTGACTCTGGACTTGACCTCTAGCAGCACAATGGCTCTGGTCCAAATCTGGCCACACACTCCATCCACACTGGATGCCTCCTCACTTCCTGGTCTTCAGGGACTCAGGCATGGGATGTGAACAAACAGTCCAAACCCATTGCTCCTCTGGAAGAAAGAGCCCAAGTACAGGCTGTGCTGCTTCCAGTTCAAGTCACATACCCATCACACAGCCGCTGTTTACCCCACAGGAGAGGAGGGTGGGAACCACTGTATTCAAAGCAGAGCTGAAGAAAGAAATATTTTAGAAGCAATAGCTCATTATTTTGGAGGACTCTGGAATGAAAGTCCAAGGTAGAAACACAACACAACAACCGTCAGCATTTCCATTCTGCAAAGACAATATATGCCAGGAGCTCTGAAATAAAGATAGTGTGATTCGTTTATTATTCCTTCTCTTTAAAACCTGCATTAATTCTGATTTCTATTTAAATAAGAATGATTAAATTTTATCAGCTGAGATGGAAATATTGTGATAAACACTGGCTCGTGGCCAAACTAATCTCCCAAACCCACAGCTTACGGCCATTGTCTTGTATAGATATTTGAATGGCAATGGGCTTTTATCAGTATTTCTAAAGGCACTCATTTAATTATGTGGTTGTAAGGATTTTCAAAACCCCAAAGAATACCATCAATACATATTCATTTCTTGGATTAATTCAACATTAACATCAGAAAATATTGTTATTTAAAGAATGCTGGTACTTGTTTCTGCTTTTGCAAAAAATAAGGCATCCAGTTCTGGTTGCAACGGTGTCTTTTGAAACACTCTGTCAAACTGAAACTACCAAAATGCAATGCACAGTGAGGTAAGGCTAGAATTTAGAGTTACAGGGATTAGATGGAGGGCTCCACAAGTCTTTAACAAAGAATACTTCATAGAGGCTGGACTGTAGCAAGGAAAAAAACCTCTGAACTAGGAAGTTTGTACGCATGCATGGATCTTGTCAATCAAATGTAATATATTTGAAAGCCTCAGGAAAAAAAATTCAAGGGCAGGGGCTGTCTAGGTGCTTCCTGCCTCAAATTTCCATACCCAGAAACTTGAGTGATCTAGATTTCATCACCATAGGGGATACTGTGTTTCTTCAAGAACTGATAAAAGATACAAAAATACACCTGACATGTTTAGCATTAATGTTTCCTCTAAGGTAGGTCTTCATTTTTCAACATTATGATGAATCTGTTTGGGAAGCAAAGACTCACATTATAACTTAAACTGGGGGGTTCTTCTTGTATAAGGTTGGCTGAACAGGACAACTCCATTCATTGCAACTGAGACCCACATGGTTTGCATTTGCAAACTCAACACCTATTTCTCTTTTTAAATGTGTCTTTCAACTTGACCAAACCACCTAATTCTTTCTGTGCTGATTATATTGAGGGGAGCCAGGTAGGGAGGGGAACTAGAGACAGAGGAGGAGAGAGATGGGGGATGGAAAATGAGCCATTTGTCAATTTTGTTAAGACCGATCAGTTTCTAGGATTACCAAGTGCCCTGGTGTGAGGGGTTTCCTAGGACGAAGGAATTTCAGTGCTAAAACTAGGACAGTCCTAAGGTTGCTGGTCCCCTGTACTATTTTTCTTTGACTTATGCTTCCAGGTCAAGCCTTCTAAAGGTTCAAACAAGCTGAGAAGAGAGACATTTAGAATTGGTTGAAGATTACTGAAAGGACCAACTTTCAGTATGGGAACTAAAAGTTAGATGAAGGCTCCCAGCCTTCAGTCTGGACTTAGACTCTGCTCCTCAAGTCCAGGAGTTAGTCTCCAGGCAGTAGAATCTGCCTTCCCTTCTCCCTTCAATCATTTGGATCCTTGGAAGTTCAGTTCCTTCTGGCTGAGATCTGTGGAGTAATCTAATGTGGCCAGATTTGGTAAGATATCTAAGTTCAGCTCACAATATAGATGCTAAATAAAATTCGTGGAAGATATTATTTTATAGAATCGTGAAGGTGAAAAGAACTTTATAAACAATTTCCCTCAGAGCATGTTCAGTGGAACACTAATTCCATAGGCTGTTATTCAGTTTTAGTAAAAAATTGGTTTAGAGATTAAATGTGATACTGTAAAACGTACCTTTGTTGCAGGACTTATCAGAGCCTTTAAAAGGCAAACAGCCTTGTTCATTAACTGTATGCAGTTAAACATGTTTGACCACAGAATCCTTTTCCCCTTGTCTTATGATACGAGTGCTTGTGGAGGATCCTACTTTAGAAAGCATTGCTCTGGGCCAAATTCCTCATTTTAAAGATAGAGAATAATACTCAGGTCTGTATAGTTACAGGTAAGGCTGGTGCTTTAGAAGTTTCTCAGTGCTCACTTCGGCAGCACATATACTAAAATTGGAATGATACAGAGAAGATTAGCATGGCCCCTGCACAAGGAGGACATGCAAATGCGTGAAGCGTTCCATATTTTTGGTAACGATAGCCCTATATGCAGGACAGAAAAAGAGACACAGATGTATAGAACAGACTTTTGGACTCTGTAGGAGAAGGCCAGGGTGGGATGATCTGAGAGAATAGCATCGAAACATGTATATTATCAAGTGTGAAACAAATCGCCAGTCCAGGTTGGATGCATGAGTCAACTGCTCGGGGCTGGTGCATTGGGATGACCCAGAGGGATGGGATGGGGAGGGGGGTTCAGGATGGGGAACACATGTAAATCCATGACTGATTCATGTCAATGTATGGCAAAAACCACTACAATACTGTAAAGTAATTAGCCTCCAACTAATAAAAATAAATGGGGAAAAAAAAAAGAAGTTTCTCAGCCTTCAATGTGCATAACAATCACCCAGGCCTCTTGTTAACCTGCACATGCTGATTCCATAGGTCTAAAATGGGGCCTGAGATTCTGCATTTTTAACAAACTCTTAAGTGATATTATGCTGCTGATCCACGGGCCAAACTTTGAATAGAGAAGCAAGTCTCCTAAATTTATGCTTGTCCCACTGCCTTGTAGCATCTTCCACCAAAGTAGCATCCTTGCCTTATTCTGGTTTCCTTTGCTGCATTGATATCTTCACTTCTTCAAAGCTACTCCCTGCAGTGATAGGACACATCAAGATTAAGGAAGTATTTCCTTGCCCCTAAAATAAATTTTCATTTTGCTCTATTATAAATTAGAAACAGATAAAGCTTGTCATCAAAATGGTTTATTCGGAGGCCCTGTACAGAAATTTAGATTAAAAGTCATGCAAAAATCACTGTTTAACTGAGTCAGATCAACAAAGGACACTTTCCATGAGCATTTCCAGGTATTTTTCAATTGTTCTTGGAAAAACATGGCATGCATCTAACCAAAATGTGCCCAATAATTGTGCAACTATCTGGTTATTGCCAAAATATGAATAGACAGTGACCAGCAGATGTTTACCCAGCATGCAGATTTTATATTACATGGAAAACATTCCCATCCTGATACTTCAAAAGCTTCTGTGGTTTTCACTGTACATGTCTTGTATTTCCTTCAATAAAATTTATTGCTAGATATTTTATTCTTTTTGATGCTATTGTTGATGAGATCATTTTATTAATTTTATTTTTGAGTTGCTCATTGCTATTGTATAAAATTACAACTGATTTTTGTTATCTTTAAAAAAAAGGCTTTTGTATCAGAATATGTATAATCCCCACATCATCGCATATTGTTGATACTGCCAAGAAAATTAGCTTATTGAGATGTTTTCTATGTAATAGCCAGTGTTGTTGTTGTTTAGTACTAAGTCATACCCAACTCTTTTGTGACCCCTTTGGACTGTAGCCCACCAGGCTCCTCTGTTCATGGGATTTTCCACATAAAAATACTGAAGTGGTTGCCATTTCCTTCTCCAGGGGACCTTCCCGATCCAGGAGTCGAACCCATGTCTTCTGCAGTGGCAGGCAGATTCTTTATCACTGAGCCACTTGGGAGGCCCATATAACAGCCATCAGTTCAGTTCAGTTCAGTTCAGTCCAGCCGCTCAGTCGTGTCTGACTCTTCGCGACCCCATGAATTGCAGTACGCCAGGTGTCCCTGTCCATCCCCAATTCCCGGAGTTTACTCAAACCCATGTCCATCGAGTTGGTGATGCCATCCAGCCATCTCATCCTGTCATCCCCTTCTCCTCCTGCCCCCAATCCCTCCCAGCATCAGGGCTCTTTCCAATGAGTCAACTCTTCGCATGAGGTGACCAAAGTACTAGAGTTTCAGCTTCAGCATCAGTCCTTCCAGTGAACACCCAGGACTGATCTCCTTTAGGATGGACTGGTTGGATCTCCTTGCAGTCCAAGGGACTCTCAAGAGTCTTCTCCAACACCGTAGTTCAAAAAGATCAATTTTTCGGCACTCAGCTTTCTTTATAGTCCAACTCTCACATCCATACATGACCACTGGAAAAACCATACCTTTGAGTAGACAGACCTTTGTTGGCAAAGTAATGTCTCTGCTTTTTAACATGCTATCTAGGTTGGTCATAACTTTCCTTCCAAGGAGTAAGTGTCTTTTAATTTCATGGCTGCAGTCACCATCCACAGTGATTTTGGAGCCCAAAAAAATAAAGTCTGACACTGTTTCCACTGTCTCCCCATCTATTTCCCATGAAGTGATGGGACCAGATGCCATGATCTTGGTTTTCTGGATGTTAAGCTTTAAGCCAACTTTTTCACTCTCCTCTTTCACTTTCATCAAGAGGTTTTTTAGTTCACCTTCACTTTCTGCCATAAGGGTGGTGTCATCTGCATATCTGAGGTTATTGATATTTCTCCCGGCAATCTTGATTCCAGCTTGTGCTTCTTCCTGCCCAGCGTTTCTCATGATGTACTCTGCGTAAGTTAAATAAGCAGGGTGACAATATACAGCCATTTGGAACCAGTCTGTTGTTCCATGTCCAGTTCTAACTGTTGCTTCCTGACCTGCATACAGATTTCTCAAGAGGCAGGTCAGGTGGTCTGGTATTCTCACCTCTTTCAGAATTTTCCACAGTTTATTGTGATCCACACAGTCGAAGGCTTTGGCGTAGTCAATAAAGCAGAAATAGATGTTTTTCTGGAACTCTCTTGCTTTTTCGATGATCCAGCAGATGTTGGCAATTTGATCTCTGGTTCCTCTGCCTTTTCTAAAATCAACTTGAACATCTGGAAGTTCACAGTTCACATATTGCTGAAGCCTGGCTTGGAGAATTTTGAGCATTACTTTACTAGCGTGTGAGATGAGTGCAATTGTGCGATAGTTTGAGCATTCTTTGGGATTGCCTTTCTTAAGGACTGGAATCAAAACTGACCTTTTCCAGTCCTGTGGCCACTGCTGAGTTCTCCAAATTTGCTGGCATATTGAGTGCAGTACTTTCACAGCATTATCTTTCAGGATTTGAAATAGCTCAACTGGAATTCCATCACATCCACTAGCTTTGTTCGTAGTGATAACAGCCATAGGCCTTGTCAATTTAGGGCAGGGGAAGGAAGGGGAAGGAGGAAGGATCCAAAATGAAGAAAAATGACTTGCTTATTGATGAAACTTTCTACTTAGCGACAAATGTTTGTGACATAGTTCAAAGGATAGATGATATCTGTATTTTACAGATGATGTATTTACAGATAAATACAGATGTTGTCTGTATTTTATGACACTGAAACCAACCACAGGTAAACAAAATATACTGGGTGATAAGTATGTAGAATATTATTGTTGTTTACAGGCCAGCCTCTCCCCTCAAAAAGCTGAACTTAGATATCTTACCCAACCTGGCCACACAAGGTTTCTCCACAGATCTCAGCCAGAAGGGACTAAACTTCTAAGGATCCAAATGACTGAAGGGAGAAGAGAAGGCGAATTCTACTGCTGGAGACTAACTCCTGGACATGAGAAGCAGAGTCTAAGTCCAGACTGAAGGCTGAGGGCCTTCATCTAACTTCTAGTTCCTATGCAGAGCAGGACCTTAATATCCCCATATTCAAGCTCTATCTTTGCTGCCTGCTAGTTAGTGCATCATTTTGGTCTCATCTCTGTGACATGGGAAGCAGCAGTCATTGTCTCATAGAGTTAGGAAAGTTAAATGAGAAAATTGCATATATTTGCAAGTATTACAGGGCAGATGCTGACAAAGCTGAGCTATAGTGGGTTTTTTTTTGGGGGGGGGGGTTAGGTGTTTTTTAAAATTGCGTAAGAAATCTGAGATCTATCTCCTTACGTTTCTCATACAGAACTGTTCACTGAGTTATATTTTAATGATCAAGCTTACATCCTATTTTGCTGGTTTCATGCCTTTTCATCATACATTGGTTCATACTTGACATGGGTTCCTACTAAGCATCAGCCTTGTAAGGCACTAGGAAATCAACAATGAAGACGACACTAGTCCTGCCCTCAAGGATCTCTCAGGGCTTCTTAGGGAGGTTGACACCAAAATCAACAATTAAGATACAGCTCCATGAAAGTTGCATCTGGGGGCAGGGGGCATCTCACAGCCTCTGGAGGAGAGTGATGGGGAAGAGTTGGGAAAGAATGTCCCAGAAGATGTCCCAGCTGAGGAATCTCTCTGACTCTTCATCTGTCTAGCTGGCTGGCTCATCTTCCAATGCCTGAAGCTCTGCACAGATCCCATCCTGATTCCATCTCTTCTCAAACTCATGCTCCGAAATGACAGCCTCTCATGTTCCACATCTATGCGGCTGACCTTCAGGTCTGCATTTCCCACCTTGACTTTTCTCCCAAGCCTCAGATTTCATGACCTATGTGCTAGTTGGGTTGCCCAGTAAAGAGAGGCTAAAATGGGGTTAGGAGATTTCTTGGGAGTAAGGCCTATGAAAGATAAAAGTGGGTGTGTTATTTACTCACCGCTGTGTAATAAATTACCCCATAGTTACTGTGGGTCAAGAATACGGGCATGAGTTAACTGGGTATTTCTGACTCAACGTCTCTCACAAGGCTGCAACCATTGTCAGCCTGAAGTTCTGGTTTTATCTAAAGGTTCAAAGAAGAATTTGCTTCCAAGCTCACTTTTGTGGTTGTTGACAGGATTCAGTTCCTTGAAGGCTATTGATCTGCGGCCCTCCAGTGCCTACTGGCTGGAGTCTGCACTAAATTTCTTGCCTTTCTAGAGGGCAGCTCACAATACGGCAGCCTGATTCACCAGACAGCAAAAGGGAGACAGCAAGAGAGTCCGAGTGGGACCAAAGTCACAGAAGCAACTTTCCATTGTTTTTGCTGACTTCCTTTTATTAAAAGAGAGTCATTACATCCAGACAATAGCGAAAGAGAGAAGATTCCAGAATCACTGGGAGTCATCTTAGGAGGGAGCCTGATACAAGGAGGAAGCAAGGTTGGACCACAATGCAGATCTGACGCCAATGAAAGGAAAAGTGGGGAGGAAGCAGGACTAGGAAGAACTCACCTTAGAACATAATGTTCATCCTATAAAGTCTTAACTGACTCAACAGGAAGCTCCAGAACAAAGGATGCCATTTGGAAAGCTCTGCCTTGGGCAAAAACCGACCAAGACCTGGGGACTGCCTAGGAAGAGCACGGTCTTGGCTGAAAGCTGAGGCAGATTCTGAAGGCCAATAGAGGCTGTCAGATAGCTGCTTTCCTTGAAGCTGGATGGCAAGTTCTTTCTGGAAGGGAGAGGTGAGTGACACAGCTTCATGGCCCCCACCTCCACCACATGTAGATCAATGTTTTGTACAATCCAGGCACTCATCAAATGCTTCCACCACATGCTTATCAAGTGCATAAATTATTAATGATGCTTATAAAAATATCAAGTATTTATTATTTATGAACGATGAATATTCATAATCACATTGAGACAGTAGCCAAATGATGAGCCAGACATGCAGTCAACTAACAGGGCTGTCTAATCTTTGATGCATCTTCAGAAGTTGAGCTCTTTCCTGCTTCTTCCAAATGACCTTGGCTTTGTGCGTACAGTCTTAGAAGAGGCCTGTATGGATCAAGGTAGCTCTAGATTGATGAATCGCTCTGGTTCCTGGTCTTACAAACTTTCTACTGAGAACAGAAATGTCCCCAAAGTGCTGATGGTTGGATTGTGATCATGCATCCTACCAGTGGGGAAGGACTTCACACACCATTAAACCCCAGGAGAACATATATTATTAAATCTGTCCTTCATCAGTACTTCTCCACTAAAGGTTTGCTAAATAAAGTTACCATTTGGCTAAACCAATCTTCACATGCCATATCATGTGGCACACTCTTTTGTGAAGTGTTAATTATGTTGTTAATAGTTTGTGATTATCTGTTTAATGACAGTTGCTCCTCTAGACTATAAACTCCATGAAGGTAAGGAAAATGTTTTGGATCTCCAACGTTATTACTGGTTTGGCAAATATGTAGGGACTCCATGAATGGTGAGATGCACCCCTCTCTGATCTGTTTTGGAAATCTAGATTTTCACATATCAAATCTGGTCTGAGAAGGAGGTGCCCTTTTATTCTGAGGCTCCTAAGGAGGACAGACAGAAAAAATGATCATCTCACTCAAGGGTTCTGGAACAATGTGCCCAGTTAGGTTAAGTTAATGGTCAGATTACAATTTGGTGCAATTGTGTGTGTTGAAAAGCTTTCTAAAATACATCAATCTAGCTATCCTGTCAATGGATACTCATTAAGCACCTTCTGCATACCAATCCAAGTAATTAACAGTTGTTAATTGAACATCTCTTTTTACACTTTTTATCCACTTACTCCCCATCTCACTTTTATGTACTTTATCCACCCATATATCCATTCATTTATTTATGTACATTTTACTTTATTCCAATATGGATTGGAGGTGGTTTACAGAGATTCATAAAATATACCACTATAATATAAATTATGAGTAGGCGAAAATGCAAAGGAAAAAGCATAAACTCAATACGTATGGACTGAATCACTAATAATTCAAACTCTTACTGGCAAAAAAAAGTGAAGGACTCAACTCTACTGATCATGGCAGGTGCTCAGGAATAAGATACCAGGGCAGATCTATCATAAAAAGTTCTCTGTGGACAGTTTTCTTCATTTAACCATTGGAAGAAATCTTTCTCATATTTGTGTGTGTTTTAGGGGACTTTGAGGATTTCAAATAGATCTTCTATTCATTCCTTTTTGTTGTTTTTGTTGTTCTTGTATTTACTGCATATGTACTAAGAGCTGGGCACTGTGCTGGGTATCATGGTCTAAGAAAAGGGGTATGGAGTGCATGTGTTTCTACTGTTAGGCTCCAGGTTTAAAAGTCCTGAGTTCTCTCATGGCCCTGGGCTTGCCTTATCGTGTGGCTTGGCTGAGTCTATTCCAGTCCCTGGACCTTGATGTCCTCATGTGAAAACAAGGCTAAATGAACAGCCTTAACTAGATCTAAAATTAGGTAATTAGGACAGACTGGGTTGAAGCAAATCAATTCAGCAATCCTGTTGGCCCTATCCATTTCTCAGTATAGATTGAGAAAACTGATCAAGGACTCTTGGAAGGTGCATTTTGAGCATTTTATCCTCAGCTGACATGAACATCACATGGAAGTGTTCTGCTAACAAAACCTTCAAGTGACATTACCTAGTGGACCCTTTCAAAACATTGTGACCTCAGACTTAGAGAATAAACTTATTGTTGCCAGGGGGAAGAATGAACGGAAGGAAGTTTGGGATAAACATGTATACACTACTATACTTAAAATGGATTAGCCAGTAAGGACCTACTGTATAGCACATGAAACTCTGCTCAAGGTTATGTGGCAACCTGGATGGGAGGTGAGTTTGGGGGAGAATGAATACATATGTAAGTAAGTACAGCTGAGTCCCTTCACTGCTAACCTGTAACTATCACAAGATTGTTGACTGGCTATGTTCCAGTACAAAATCATAAGTTTAAAAAACATATTGTGACTTAAAGAGTAAGTGCTTCTCACACGGAGGTCAACTCTCAGGATTCACAAAGATTTAAATGCCAACACCCTATTTTTCAAAAGAATTAAATAACCAGCACTAACTGAGCTTTGCAAAGACTGGGCACTCTTTTAAACACACAATAATACATCACCCCATTTAATTCTGACAACAACCCCATGAGACAAATTGTCATCATTGTCCCCATTTTATTTTTTAATTTTGTTTGTTTCTATTTTTTGGCTGTGTTGCATAGCATGTGGGATCTTAGTTCCCCAACCAGGAATTGATTCCCCACTCCTTGCACTGAAAGCATCATAGAGTCTTAACCAATGGACTGCCACGAATGTCCAACCCCCATTTTACTGAGATGGAAACTGTGGCACAGAGAAGTAATATACAATATTCTATGTCACAGACTAGAGATGTGAGCTCAGTAAGTTGGCCCCCAAATCCAGTCTCTTCCCTCTCAGCTGACCATACCTCCTCCAAAAGTCTCACACCTGTGGCCCGGAGATGCTCGTTAGCTTGTGGCTTAATTTTTTTAAAAAAATGCCTTATTACCTATAATCTGTTTCTGATGCTTCCAACTAAGAAAATAATCTAAACGAAAAACAGATATATGATATTCTTTTCATAACTGATTTCCAACTCCAACAATGTAATTGTGATTCTCAATAATAACGTGCATAAAAATACTTTTATTCTAAATCTAGACTTTGCAAACTTTTCCTCTGAAAGGCAGATGGTAAATCCTTTAGACCCTAGAGGCCATAAGGTCACTACCCCAGCTCCTCAAATCTGCTACTAGAGTGAGAAAGTAGCCAATATTAAGTGAGCATGACCACATTCCAATACAGCTTATTTGTGGATACTAAGTTTTGAATTTAACATAATTTTTATGTGTCATGAAGTACTTTTTTTTCCTGATTTTTTAATAACCATTGAAAAATGTAAAAACCATTCTAACCTTGGAGGAGGAACAAAAACAGGCAGAGAGCTGGATCCAGCCCATTGGCTACTGTTCGTCTCCCTGCCCTAAACTGCTCACTTACATCTGAAACCATCTTTGGGAACAGACAAGGCTTTTCTGAAAAGAAAAATAAAACCACTATATACTCAGTTTTCTAATTTCTTTGCGACATGAATCTATGCTTTCTTGGTCACAGTTTGTCCTATTGTCCTAAAGATTGAAAATTCTATATCAATGAATATTTAATCATCAGGAAAGTTAAATTCCCCTTCTACTTTTGGCTGTCAATAAGCAGAGGTCTGGACTGTTGTCTATAGTTGTTATGAAACTCAAGCCCAAGACAAAGTAAAATATATTCCCAAATATCTACAAATGCACACATGAAATATAGGTGTATTTTAAAGAATAACCTAACAGAAAGGACTTTAAATTTCACAGGAGCTGCTAATGCAGGCGGCTAATCCTATTTACATTCATATTAGCTTTGGTATCCTTTTCCCTAAGATTTACCTATTTGTATGCTTGCATGAGTTAAACTGCCTTTTGCATGATATCAGTACTTTTGTAATTTAAATCTATAAAAGGCAATTTCTTTTAAATATACTTCCTAACAGTGGGTGAAAGAGGCACCAAAGTTATTTGAGGACTGTACACCTCGGTGAACATGTGTGCTGAACTCCAGGCAATATGCAGAAAGTGGGAATTAATCTTATACTGTAGGAGTGGAACGGAAAATAAAATCAAGGCTGAGAAAGAAACAGCCTTTGAAAAGGACCCTTTTGCATTATCGAAGGAAATGGTGTGCTTTAGAATTGGTGTTTAGACAGGTAAAACTTTTTTCCCTTCTACACGAGTGGTAAGGACGGTTTGCTTTCTCCACTGTGATTTTTTTACACCTCAAATAACTTTAGCCACTTAGTAAGCAAGGTTTACAACTGAACGTTGGTGTTGGCTGATAAACAGAACATGGTGGACCATTTGGTGGCCAGGGTCAATTTTAAGGTGTCAACTGTGACTCCTCAAGGAGCATAGGAAGCAAGTACGTATTGAGGAGCTTAGAGGTTGAGACTCCAAAGACACAGAACAAATTGTATCCAGCTGAAACTACATTTTTTCCCTTGAAGTAATTCCTATGAAATGTTCACCCTCACCATCTCCACTTGACATAAATGAGATGTAAATAGGTTAATGTATAATCTTGCCCCAAAGAAATAATGTCTTCCAAGATGTAGGGCACACATATTGACAAGCTTCTTTTCTAAGCAAGCCTGGGATTTTTCAAGCGAAAATCATCTGGGGTGGGGGCGGCAGGGGAGGTGAAATCCGAGGGAAGGGACTTCCAGATGTATGCCCTCACTTCTGGCTACATCGAGCATGTCCTCCCCAGGGAACTGGTCCTTGGGTTCACTTCCTCTGAGGCTGGTCAGGGCACGTCTCCAAGAGCTCACCAGGCATGAAGGAACTGATTTCTAATTTTAGTCTCTTATAGAAAGTCACCCCACAGTGAAGCCAGGAGAAGACAAGAGTTCCAAACTGGGCATCTGCAGCAGAGAGACTGGTCAGACTCAGGCTCTGAGATCTGCACAGAACTAGCCCCCAGCTTCAGATACACCTCAGGAAGGGACTGTCCCTCCATTTAATCCTAAATTTCATACTCATCTCCGCTCTCATCACAGCTCTCCAGCTGTGAGGTCTACACAACACCAAGTATCTGGATGGAAATGGGGCCTTTTGTTCACTCCCCAGATAATTACACAAAGCTTCAGGCACTGGTTCATGACTCCTGAAGAGTCCTCATGTACACGAGTACACACACACACACACACACACACTCTCTCTCTCTCTCTCTCACACCCAAAATCCACCACCCTGAAAGGAGCCATTATAAATGTTTCATGTGGAACTTTCACAACCCATCAGACTCACCAGAGTTTTCAAATTAACTCCCTTTCTGCCCAAGGGGATCCCTCTGAAAGAGATTTCTCCAGCCTCAAACCTCCTCAAGAAAATTCTGAATTTGAAACAGAATGCAAATAATGCATTTTGACTCCCTAATCAACAAATGGGATCAACTTGAATTGATTAAGAACCTTTGAAATTAGCTGTCTTTAATTCTCTCCATGGTCTGCTGCTGGTACTCTGAAGATAGGAGGGGCATTTGTGTGTGTGTGTGTGTGTGTGTGTGAGCTGAAGTTGGAAAGTTTGGTCTCATTTTCTTTCGGAGTTCATATAATGGTCTTTCCTAAAAAAGCAAAAAACCACACACACACTTTTTTAATTTTAATGGTGACACAACTCTAAGAAAGCAGCATTCACCTAGTGCAATTATATGGCTTTTCGTGAAGTACATTTTCAATAGTTGACTGCATGAAACCTGCACAACTTTGCTGAAAAAAAGAAGCCCATAAAATCTGAAATGAATGTATAAATAATATGCAACTGTCTAGACAGTATAGGTCACTTGCAAAGAGAGCAGGTCGGGAAAAAATTGTCCATCAGTCAGACAACCATAACTGATTCTGATGCTAAATAATGGTGGAGATATTCAGCATTCTCTCTATGTGAAAAGCTTCGCTGAGCATTCTGCTCTTCCCAAGCCAGTGGTCCTCTGCTTATCTAGTGCTTTATGCAGCCTTTGGAAAATGCACTTGCTATTTAAACATTAAAATTAATGCCCAAAGAATAGCAATTGAGCAAGGAGGGGGGTTGCCACTGACCTGTGTGATTGGCCTTTGGTAAAGCAAAAATAGCCCTTCTAGATCAACAATATGAGATTTCCATACCCACAGAATCTTAAACAGATGTAGTTATGGAAACTTGAGGCTAGCAAAAGACCCAAACACACACATGCAAATTTCATGGAACTTTTTTGCTCTCTATTAACAACACGTAAGGAGATATTCAGGTACTTAAATCTTGTTTTTTATTTTTTTAAAAAAAGCTATAATCATCTGTGCACATAGCAGAAAAAAAAAAAAAGGCTTGACACTCAACCAAATGTGTTAAACAATGATTACGGTCATTTTTAGCACCCTAGAATGTGATAATCTCAGTAGCCACAGACCAGGGAGTGGCTGCTACCATCACTGCCCTCCTAAACTATGAACCTAGGCGAGGCTCCTCAGCTTGGGCCCAGGGTGGGCACGACCTCCAGCTGGCTCAGCAGCCAGATGGGCCCACATGCCCTTTGTGAAAGGAACCCAAAGCCAGGCTACCATGAATTAGTCCCAAGGCCCACAGGAGGAAGGATCCTTGCTCACCTGGTAGGGAGGAAGCTGGTGGGCAGATTGTTCTGAAGAGGGCAACCACATTCAGCACATGGGTCAGTCCCTTAGGGAAGACAATGATAACAATACAATAAGAAGTGTCTCAGCCGCCACTTACAGAGCACTTACTAAAGGTCAGACACTGAGCGACCATGAAGGCCTGACTCTGGGAGACCCTTACCACAATGCGAGGGAGCTGCTCTGATGTATTATCCTCATCTTCATTGGAGGAACTTGAGGCTCAGAAAGGTTAAATAACGTGCCTGAAGCCAGACAGTAGTAGGTGGCTGAGTGCCAGTTTGATCCCAGGTTCCTTAAAAGCGACGCTCACCTCTTCACCTCTGTGATCTTTGGCCTCTCCAGCAGCCCCGACTTGGGGCCCACTTCTCCCTGAGATGCTCTGGGCACAGCTCCCATGCGGCCGGCGCCAGGAGAACCTCTGCTTCTTGCAGAAAGCAAGATGCCTACTGTCACTGCACTGGTAGAAAGACATAAAATCCAGACCTGGCTCTATTTCTTTTCTAAGCAGTTCTAATATATAATTTTTTAAATATAATTTTTTAAAAGATCATATAAATAATAGGTATAATACTTTAGAAAACTTACGGATTTTTGCCTAACTAAAAAGTTTATGACACTTTGATTCCACTTGTTGGCGCTTGCGCAGAAAAGACTCCCGGCCTTCTGCTCTACCTACCTGGACAAGCGGAAGAGAAGGGAGGCGGCCTTTCTGGAGACATGCTGGTTCAAAGCCGCGGAGAGGAGGGTGACGCTGTGACCATAGAGCCCGGCGTGTGGGCGCGGGCGGGCGCCGAGACCCGCGCGCTGCTCCAGGACTAGGTCTGCGGGCCCAGGCGGCGGCAGCGCGGGCCCAGGCAGGCTGGCGGCCGTGTACACCGGGCGCAGCTGCGTCCTGCGCCCCGGAGCTGAGCGAGGCGGCATTCCAGGGGGCGAGCCTCCACAGGCCGGCACCCTCCCGCGGCGGCCACTCGGAAGTGGCCCAGCGGCAGCTGCTCTGGCCGCGGGGTCGCGGTGAGCCCTGGGCCTCTGCTCACTGGTGTACAAGGCTCCCTTCGATGCCCAGGCCGGCCCCTGCCAGGCCCGCTGGGGCTCCCTGCTTCCCCGCTGGACCCACTTCCTGGACCGCGTCCTGCGCGTGGGCTTCGTGGGCCGCTGGTGAGCGCCGGGGCCCAGATGTGCGACTGCGACCTCAGTGTCGGCAAGCTCTGCTGGTAGCTCTGTGCGTCGTGGAGCCCGACCAGCGGCGCTCAAGCGGCTCCTCCAGAGACGTGCAGGCCTGTGGTGCTCACCGCCCGTGGACCAGGCGCGGTGGGAGGAGCGGGTCTTGCAGAAGAAGAAGGACCAGCTGGCCCTGAGCTAGGCTGACCCTCTGGTGCCAGCGGAGCTCGCGAAGAGAAACCCCAGCCCAGCCTGGGTCGGGAGCAGGCTCTGAGCCTTGGCAAGTGGCTGGCCTGCGATTGCGCAGTTGGTGTGCGTGAGCCTGAGATACGGAGTGATGGGAATAAATCAGGTGCCATGTTCTCTCCCTGGGTTTTCACAAAATTAGGGGGCCCCTTCTCACTTGTTCCTTATGAGCTGATGCTAGTTCAGAGCGTTCTTGATCTGGGAGTTGGGGAGAGCCATGTTCCATGCCATGTTTATCACTGCCCCAGTGACCTAAGGAGCCTTGGAGGGAAATAAACCCTTTTTAACTGGACTCCAGGGTTCCCCTGACTGAGGTATCACAGATGATAGGTGACTCCCAAGCTCTCCTAAGAACTTTCAGATTTTCGTTTTAAATTTTGAACTGAAATTTATCCTCTATTTCCATAAGCAACATATTAAATTTTTGTTGTTGTTGTTGTTAATAATTATAGTCTCAGAGGAAACTGGAAAAATAATCGAGACATCCTGGATACCCTTCCTTCAGCTTCCCCCAAATGGTAACCTTTTATATCAGCAGTACCAAACCAGGAGATGGACTTTGGGTTGACTCTTTGGATTTTACATGGAAACTTTTTGCAAAAACAACTTGCTTTTACCTTGCGTGTATTGATAGTGATGTTAAAGTGACTTGGAGGGATAAAGCATTTTCTGATCTGGAAATCAGTATGGAATCAAAGCTGGTCATGTTGCACTTCAATCATCCTGAAAACACAGAATCCTATGGAAAGGAATATGTTGATGTACATAGCTGGGTTCTAATCATACTTTTAAAATATTAGAGGAATGAGATGAACTCTGTCACCCACATGGCCTGTGGTTAGTTAATAAATCAAGAGATGAAACAATAGCAAAAAGGGACCATGAAGACAAAAGTGCTTAGAATGCATGTAAGTCACGAACCTGCCCAACATCCACTAGATGCTAAAGATCTTTTGTAGCCCATCTTCACACTTTACCTAGAGGGAAACTGAGGCTGAGAGAAAGAAAAGGACGTGTCGTACGTCTTCCAGCCAGTGATAATTAAACCTGGACCCTGGATCCTCCCATCTCAGTTCTGAACCATTTCTTTATCTGGAATGAGTCAGAACCCATGATGCTTCTTTTTGGCCCTTCTGATGTTTTTCCAACTGGGAGTAGTAAGTGTGTCCATCTAAGGTGCATTTGATCGGCTTTTGTGTTTTGCTATTCAAGCTGTCACAGTTGATGTCTTTGTGCCTTTTTAAATAATGTACAAGTGAGAAATGCAATGACTCTGGGTGGTTCTTTCCTGGAGGACAGGTTCTTCCCTTTTATATTAAATACAACCTTTTTATGTGAAAGGATCTTGAGAAGGTTAAAAAGTGCTTATAGACCTGAAAGGGGTTACTATGGAGAAAGCATTTATGAGGCTGGGTGATTAGAACTGAAAAGTGAAAACAGTTTCCTTTAAAAACTGCCAGCGGACATTCTGGAACACCGATCTCAGTAATCTACCTTTTGGTTTTAAATTTGTCAGAAGCGCCCTTGCTCAGCCCCTCTCACCAGGAGCAGTGGCGTCTGGCCCTGATCACTCAAGGCCTCTCTCTGCCATCTCTCTCTCTTCCAACAGGCAGAGGTCTTCGCCAGGTTGGCCCCCAGACCCGGGCCATTTCATCCTCCCATCCCTTCCTTCTGGGCTGCCAGTGTTATTTATTTTTAATGCCTTTGATTCATTTCCCTCTTGTTTTGACCGAGCAAACAGCACACATCTGCTGCCACCAGGAGGTGTCAATAGTTCATACTGCTCAATTTGTATGCCCCAAACCCACTGTAGGACTGATTTTTTGCCATGCCTGTATCTGAAGTTTCAATTTCAAAGTATTATGCTGCGTTCTTGGCATTAAAGATTCATAGGTTGAATTAAAGATTTATTTTTTAAGGGGGGTACATTATTATAAGGCAAATCACGTTCTTTTCATTTTAGACATATTGGCTATTACGATTTCATCTTTTTTGCTAAAAGCTCAATTACATCAATATCACTCGAGACCCTCCAAACACTAAGCGAAAAGCCAGGCTTCTCAGCAGCCAAGTGCTTGTTGCCTTGGAAGGATTAACTTTTCTAAGAATGAATCCCATCTATCTGATGCAGAGTTATCTCCCTAATAAAAAGTTGATGGAGTTACACCTCTGCTTAAAATCTCTGCTGGCTTCCTGTTGCTTACAGAATGAAGTTTAAGCTCCTTCTGTCTTACAAAGCCGTCCACAGACTGGGCCCAACCTGCTTTTCACAATTCCTGGGGCACACACTGTTCTTCTTCACACTGAGGAAGACCAGACCCTGCCAAAATGGCTCATCTTGACCATAGGAGGCCCCCCTCACCCTGAAACCTTCCTTCAAGACTTTGGTTCAGTGATATCCAAGTATATCTCACCTAGGGCAGAATGCTAACACAGGAGTCCATGTGCATCTACAATTCAACTTCCTGGGCTATATTGTAAAATATCTATATGTCCATTCCTCCCCCCAGAATGAATTCCCAAAGATAGGAATTGAGGATTTTTCCTGTCGGTAACCCCAGGGTTCATCAGAGGGCCAAGCATACTCCGTAAAGATTAGTAAGTGAATAAATAAATGAAAGAGTTAAATGCATGAATTTAGCAGCCCAAGAACTCACAGGCAACTTGATCAACAGAACATGACAACAAAATCAATGACAGCCTCAGCATTCCGGGTTTTATATTCAATATGTGTAGAGAAAACAAGTATATACAGGGAACAGTCAAATTCCCTACCTTTACTAAGGCTTCTGAGATAGGCTTTGACTATAGTAAGTGCTCAGAAAACTATCCAAATGGTCCCAGGCTTTTGTGGAGACCAGAGCTTCTGAAATGGGTGTGTTGAATAGAAGCCAGGCGTTTGGACAAGGAGAAAAATGCCTTGAAATGGGTGACAACCACATGGACTTGTAGGCGAGCAGGAAAGGGGCCATTCTTAGCAGGAAAGAATAGCAGACTTTCCGTTGTTAAGGATGATGTAAGTGACAAGGACAGGGACCTCTGGGGAGGGGGTAGGCATGATAGAAATATTTCTAGAAAAAGTCAACCACGACTTTCCTGGCTTAGAAGCAAGGAGAGTGGCTCCTTTGAAGGATAAAGGCACCTTTTTCAGGGACTCAATTCTGATGGAAGTTTCAAAGTGCTGTTTTGAACCGTGAGACAAAAGGGCATGGATAAAATGTGTGGAAAGTGGACAGCTATTCCCTAATGCTGCTGGTCCCTTTCTCCCCTCCCCTCGCTCCCCAGAGGGGAAGGAGCCACCTGCCTGGTTGGCCTGAGCGTGCCTGGGCTGCTCCTGAGTTCAGACAAATAGAAATGGTTTTCCAACCTGTCTCCAGAAAGGAGATGCCAGGCCCCAGACGACTTTTCCTGTGGGTGCAAGAGCAAATGCCCCCATTTCTATTTGTCTGAACTCATGAGATTTCTCAGATGGGAGACGGTGACCCTATCTGCCGTTGACCTAGGGCAGGTCAACATTGCTTTACAAAGGGGCAGTCAGACCTAAGACCTTGTCTCAGAGGAGATAGTGAGGCAAGATGTGAAAACCCAATTACTGAGCCACAGATTCCAACCACATTTTCTAATCGAGTGACGTGATGTGACAGGACGTGAGTCGCTCAGTCATCTCCGACTCTTTGAGGCCCCATGGACTGTACAGTCCATGGAATTTCTCCAAACCAGAATACTGGAGTGGGTAGCGAATCGAGTGAGGCCAGCAATAAAGATGACGTTTTGATCTTCATCTACCTGACGCTTGTAGATATTTCCTGCTTAATTCTGAAATTTGAAGGGAAAGGATTTCATTTGCCACTTCTAAAAACCCAACACATTGCTTATATTCTTTTAGCTCTGAATTAAGTGATGGGCTTCTGGACCACTCACTGCAGGAACCCAGGAAAAAAACTGTTTCTTCAGCTGACACTTCTGATATAGGGCTTCTGCCTCATTTGATATGAAGTGGGATATCCATTTACGGTTTTGGGGGAGAATCCTGAGTTTCACAGTAGCTGGAGGTATCAGCCAAACCAAAGGGTGACAGCAACCGCCCTACCAGAATGAAACATACAACCTTTGTGAACTGCAAGCTGAACCGAATCCAACTGCTTATCATACTCAACCTGAAATAAGCAAAGTTTTACTAAAAAAGCAATAAGGCACACCTTGAAGACATTGCAGGTTTGGTTCCAGGCCACAGCAATAAATTAAATATGACAATAAAGTGAGTCACATGAATTATTTTATTTCCCAGTGCCTGTAAAAGTTACCTTTACATCATATGGCAATATATTAAGTATGTGATAGTGTTATGTATAAAAACAAAGTTATTGTTGTTTAGTCACTCAGTCATGTCCAACTCTTTGCAACCCCATGGACTGTAGCCTGCCAGGCTCCTCTGTCCATGAAATTCTCCTGGCAAGAATACTGGAGTGTGTTGCCATTTCCTTCTCCAGGGGAACTTCCCAACCCAGGGATTGAACACTTGTCTCCTGCATTGGCAGGCAGATTCTTTACCACTGAACAAGGTAAATAATTTATTTAAAAACACTATTGCTAACCATTCTCTGAGCCTTTAGGGAGCTGTAATCTTTTTGCAATAGTAACATCAAAGATCACTGATAACCGTAACAAATATGATAATAATGAAAACATTTGAAATATTGTGAAAATTAGCAAAATGTGACTCAGAGATCACAAGTGAGCAAATGCTATTGGAAAAATAGCACCAATAGTCTTCCTCGATGCAAGGTTGTCACAAACCGTCAATTTGTAAAAAACATAGTATCTACAAAGTCAATAAAAGGAAATGCAATAAAACAAGATGTCTGCAGAGAGATACTAAAGGATCATTCAGACAGAACTGAACTAGCTATTTTCTTAAAAAAATCAAAAGACCTCACCTACTGCATCAAAAGAAAATCAAAGCTTTAAAACATTTTCTGAATCGAACTGGTAATTCATTCTGTTCAAGTATCGAATATCTATCAGGTAATTTTTTCCCAGCATTGAAAAATATTCAGCAAACTCAACCATGGTTGTTGCTTCCCTCTCATCGTTTTAATTTCTCTCTGTTAAGTTACCTTCCCTTTTGGTTATCACCTTTCAATTCTGTTTCATCTTTCATAGTATATATGCATGTGTATTTAATTGCACTGAACAACTTTAGCTGCATGCGACAAATTCCAGTGAATTCGGGTCTCATTTTTATTCTCTTACAAATATTTTCTAATTTTTCTTGTTATGGTTTCTTAGATACACTCATCATTTAAGTGTGGATGTTTAATTTCCAAATATGTGGGATTTTGTTTTAAGTATCTAATGTTTTTTTCTTCATTTGGTACTAATTTCTCATTTAAATACTTTCTTCTTTGCAGTCACCCTCTGTGTTTTCTTTAGTCTAACTTTACTGAGGCTTTCTATGGCTAAGTTGAAGTTGGTAAATGTCACATTGTACTTGAAAATATATGAGTTATTTTCAAATACCTTTTGATATTGGTTTCTAACATATTTTCACAGTGATAAGAGAATAGACTCTGTATGATTTCAGTACCTTTAGACCATGAAATTTTTGCATCTTGTTTCATGTCCCTGGATGTGTTCCAGTGTCTCCTAGTCTATAGTCTATGGGAACTTGAATAGAATTCATATCCTAGTGTTGTGTGAAAATTGTATAGATCTTAATTATGTTGAGTTAGTTTATAGTGCTTTTCAGGTCCACTGTATCCTTCTACTTCTCTGTATATTCATTCTATTAATTTTTGAGAGTTTGATATTGAAACTCCAAATAAAAATCTTAATTTATCTACTTGAAAAAAGAACAAATAGCATATAAGCATGAATGACCAATAAAAATAGTCAAATGATTTTATCTATGTTGGTACAATATTTCATGTTTTCTCAAAGAAGAAATTGTGAAATTCATGGCTGAAGCACCTATAATGATGGAATTTCCTCTTCTAAGACACCTTAAAGGATTTTTGAAGGATGATCTTTTAATAGATTGTAAGTAGATGAAACCTGTCCCTTTGCTCTCCAGGCAGTTCGCCGCTGGGGCTTCTAGTCTTGGCTTGTACACTGCTCAGTAGAGTGGTATTTATATAAGAGGGTTGGAGAGCTGTATGCCGGTTTGATTATTTGTTCATTAGCTGATTCATTCATTCATTCCTTCAACAAATATCCAGTGACCCCCCTCTGTGATAGTCCCACAGAATAAGTAAGTCATAGCTCTCCTTTGAGTTCACAGATTAATAGCAACAATAGGAACATCAGTGGATAAATCATAAAATAAGGGTTACAGAGAGGTAACAAGGAGCTTGGAGAACTCTTTATGTTTTTGATTAATGGCAATGCTCGTTTCTTTTATCCTTAGATGAAACATCTATTGCCAGAGAATTCTAGTTCAAGGAAGTAAGCTGATCAACTCTATTCAGCTGCAGTCTGTCATTTGGGAGGTACTTTGAAACCTCCCAAGGACTTCTGAACGGTGTCAGCTACACAACTGTTGGTAGGCTGAGCTCTGGTTAGAAATGACATGAAACAATAGTCTAGGCCACCTGCATAGGTGCACTTATTTGGGGCCAGGCAGTTTTCAAAGCACTTCAATTTATTGCACCTAACCACCCTGTGAGGTTGGTTCTTTTTTAATCCCTGTTCATAAATGATGTGTCCAAGCCACAGAGGAGGTGAGCAGTGCCTCTGAGCACACAGTTTATAAAGTGTTGAGCATATACTTTTATTTACTCGTGGAATGTAACCTTGAGAGCTTCTCTTGAATTAGCTTCCTGCCATAAGTTCCCTCTCTATCTCCTTCTCTCATAAAAATCATATGCAAGGGACTTCCCTGGCAGTCCAGTTGTTAAAACTTTACCTTCCAGTGTAGGGGGGTTGTGTATTCAATCCCTGGTTAAGAAGCTAAGATCCTACATGGTTCATGGCTAAATAAATAAATAAATAAAACAGAAGCAATATTGTAATAAATTCAATAAAGACTTTAAAATGGTCCACATTAAAAAAAATCTTTTAAAAATGTGCAAAATTTAAAAGCAACCAAAAAACCAAAATAAATGGGCTTCTTGAGTTTCAGGATTCTAAGTTTAATAGAAGCTTTCAGTTTTCTCAAAACTTGCACTTTTTATCTTCTATGAATACTCTCCTTTGCATCTAAAACATACAGCCTATATTTTTAAAAGAGCAACAACTTGAAATCTAATAGATAAAAATTTATAAAAAGTATTAATTATATAAAAGTAATAATCAAATCTTTCTTGCAATGTGACAAACTAAATTTGAAACAAAATCAGTAAAGTTTAGGCTCCTGAATTCATTTAAGAAATACACACATAAAATAACTGCAAAATCATAGGTTATTCAAGAAAAACCTTAAGAACAAGGCCTTCCCTTGCTTATCAAAGATAAAAGAAAAAAGATTTATTGAACCCTAGTGAAATAAAGATTTGAGCATTCATTCTGCCTGAGGGACTGTTTCTTAATTTTCATGCCTAAAATTCTCACAACGGAGACAGTCCTTTGAATTAAAATGTTGTCTGCAGAAAGCCCCCATACTCTACATGTTACCTAAGAGGAGAGAAAACTTCTTATAACATAGTAGCATCTTGTGATAAATTATAACAGCTTAATTTGTCAAATTAGCCAACTACAACCTTAGAAAGCATTCAGGAGAGATATAAAAGAATAAGACTCAGCAAAAGTGAATTTTTTTTTTCAAAAGTGAATTTTAATTGATGGTGAATTGTTATGGCTTCTCGTGGATTTTTGAAAATACTTTCTTATTGCTTTGTGAGAACTCTTTATATGTTAGTGAAAATCTGCTGGTTTTGCCCCTTAGCATTCCTTTTCCCTTCTTCTGATAGCAGAATCACTCTGTGTTAGGAAGCATGCATTCCAGGTAGTTTGTGTCACACTGACCTACCTCTTTCCCTACCACAAGGGTAGCACATGACCCATGCCTGGCCAGAAACATCAGTGGGTAACACTCTAGAATCTCAGAACAGGAAAGAGACAGGAGCAAAAGAGAAAGAAACTTTCCTTCAGCCACAGGGGTTATGTAGTGTTGGACCTGTGACCCAAACTGGTCAAAATCCTTCTAAAACCTTCTCTGCTGGAGCGATCGTTAGGCTAGTAGGACAGGAGGGACTGGGTTCTAGGCAACCTTTATGGCTTCTTCATGATGAAAGCCTCAGGCTACTCCATCCCTGGGCTCCCAAGTTATGGAAACTAGCAAATCCCCTTGTATGTTTCAGCAAGTCTGAGCAGGACTCTTCAGTTGAGAGCAACCATACAATATCACACATTGAAGATATTAACATTTGGTCTGTCACATATGCAGTAAGTGTTTTCCCCAATTGTTTGTTTTTTAATTTTGCTTAAGGAGATTTCTGTCATATGGCAGCTTTTTGTTTTTAAGGGGTCATTATTTTCCCTCTTCAGTGTCTAGCTTTGATGATATACTTCAAACAGCCTCCTTAAATTCCTTCTCTAACCAAAATTAACAGTTATCTATTTTTTTTTCTGGTATTTTTCTGGCTTTGTCTTTACGTTTAATCTTTAATCTATCATGAATTTTTATTGTAAGATGTGTAATAGGTAATTCATTTTTATGTGATGATAGAGAATCATTTGTCCTAACCTTATTTGGTGAAATTTTGGTCCAATTTTTTTTCTAGTTTTTTCAATTTACCTTTACTTTGTCCTGATTCATAATCATGCTTTGGTTTTCATCTTCAGTTCAGTTCACTTCAGTCGGTCAGTCGTGTTCGACTCTTTGTGACCCCATGAACCGCAGCATACCAGGCCTCCCTGTCCATCACCAACTCCCAGAGTTTACCCAAACCCATGTCCATTGAGTTGATGATGCCATCCAACCATCTCATCCTCTGTCGTCCCCTTCTCCTCCTGCCTTCAATCTTTCCCAGCATCAGGGTGTTTTCCAATGAGTCAGCTCTTTGCATAATGTGGTCAAAGTACTGGGGTTTCAGCTTCAGCACCAGTCCTTCCAAGGGACTCTCAAGAGTCTTCTCCAACACCACAGTTCAAAAGCATCAATTCTTTGGCGCTCAGCTTTCTTTATAGTCCAATTCTCACATCCATCCATACTGGAAAAACCATAGCCTTGACTAGATGGACCTTTATTGGCAAAGTAATGTCTCTGCTTTTTAATATGCTGTCTAGGTTGGTCATAACTTTCCTTCCAAGAAGCAAGCGTCTTTTAATTTCATGGCTACAGTCGCCATCTGCAGTGATTTTGGAGCCCAGAAAAATAAAGTCAGCCACTGTTTCCACTGTCTCCCCATCTATCTGCCATGAAGTGATGGGACCGGATGCCATGGTCTTAGTTTTCTGAACGTTGAGCTTTAAGCCAACTTTTTCACTCTCCTCTTTCACTTTCATCAAGAGGTTCTTTAGTTCTTCTTCACTTTCTGCCATAAGGGTGGTGTCATCTGCATATCTGAGGTTATTGATATTTATCCCGGCAATCTTGATTCCAGCTTGTGCTTCATCTAGCCCAGCGTTTCTCATGATGTACTCTGCATATGAGTTAAACAAGCAGGGTGACAATATATAGCCTTGACATACTTCTTTTCCTATTTGGAACCAGTCTGTTGTTCCATGTCCAGTTCTAACTGTTGCTTCCTGACCTGCATTTGGTTTCTCAAGAGGCAGGTCAGGTGGTCTGGGATTCCCATCTCTTTCAGAATTTTCCACAGTTTGTTGTGATCCAGACAGTCGAAGGCTTTGGCATAGTCAATAAAGCAGAAATAGGTGTTTTTCTGGAACTCTCTTGCTTTTTCGATGATCCAGCAAATGTTGGCAATTTGATCTCTGGTTCCTCTGCCTTTTCTAAAACCAGCTTGAACATCTGGAAGTTCATGGTTCACGTATTGCTGAAGCCTGGCTTGGAGAATTTTAAGCAGGTTTTCGTCTTAGTTCTCTATTATCCTCCATCAAGGTACCCCTATTCCTGTACCAGTTCTGCATCCACATAAATTAATGGATTCTTGGGGAATTGCCAGGCAGTCCAATGGTTAGGGCTCTGCATTTCCACTGTGAGGGGTCACTGGTTTGATCCCTGGTTGGGTAACAAATTTGTGCATGCTTTGTTGCCTGGCCAGAAAAAAAAAAAAAAAAACCCAGATTATTATATATGCTAGAAGAAAGTTCACTCTTCTACTGGCTATTCTTAAACATTTGAGTCCACGTTAGTTTTAGAATCTTTCTTCTTTCAAAGTTCGTAAGAACTTTGCTGGCATTTGCTTGGGTCTAGATATGCGTATGAACTTACAAGAAGCAATATCTTTATTATTTTGAGTCCATCCATGTGAGGGTGTGCTGTTTTTGCTGGACTTAGTCGCTCAGTCGTGTCCAACTCTTTGCGACCCCATGGATTGTAGCCCGCCAGGCTTCTCTGTCCATGGGGATTCTCCAGGCAAGAATACTGGAGTGGGTTGCCATGCCCTCCTCCAGAGGATCTTCCCAACCCAGGGATGAAACCCAGGTCTCCTGCACTGCAGGCGGATTCTTTACTGTCTGAGCCACCAAGGAAACCTTCAAATTATTAAAGTGATTTTTATGTTCATCAGTAGAGTTTAATAGCTTTGCTTACATTGGTCCTGGGCATTTTGTATTTTTATTAATCTTTAAAACAATATTGTTTGAGTGATTATGTTTTTTAAATAGTGTTTACTATTATATAGGAAAGCTACTGGCTTTACAATTAGGATGGTCAACCCTCTTGGTTCCAATAATTCTCTATATTTCTTGGGTTTTTCAGGTGCACGTTTCCAATAACTATAAATAACAATATTTTAGGCCACCTCCTTTCTCATACAGAAATGTGATATTTTATTTTCACTGTTTATTTTGATGAGTACTTGCAGAATCTTGTTAAAATATGTCACCTACAGTAGGACATGTAGATCTTGCTTCCAATTATAATGATAGATCCTAGTGGGTTTCAGTAATCAGATATTGACTTACTGATTTGAGATTATATGCATGATAAATTGTTATACCTAGGTTAAAAAGGTATTGTATTCCAATTTTACTAATTTTTTTTCTTTTTTGCCTTTTATTTGTTTTTCATTGAGGCAGAGATAGAAGAGACACAAGTGAGGGAAAAACACACACAAAAACACCCAGTCATCAGAAAAATATTAACTAAAACCATAATGGTATAATCACTGTACACCCACAAAATTTTAAAATGCTGACAATACCAGATGTTAATGGCAATATGATCAGAGTTTGACATCTGTGGTGGAAATTTAAAATCATATAGTCATTTGAAAGACACTGAAATTTTTTGTAAAGCTAAACATATATTTACTCTATGACCTAGTAATTTGATGCCTGGTTATATACTTAAACTGAAGCACTTGTTTATTGTCTTTTTAATAGTAGCCATTCTAATAGGTGTGAGGTGGTATTTCATTGTGATTTTGATTTGCATCTCTCTGATGATTATTGATGCTCAACACCTGTACCCATTGGCCATCTGTACGTCTTATTTTGAGGGAAAAAAAAATTCAGTTCAGGTCCTTTTCCCAGTTTTTAATTGCTTTTTTTTATGCTGGGTTATATGAATGCATTGTATATTTTGGATATTTACCCCTTATGAGATGTATTGCTTGCAAATATGTTCTCCCACTCGGTAAGCTGCCTTTTTGTTTTGTTGAGTTTCCCTTCATTGTGCAGTGCTTTTTAGTTTGACACAGCACCATTTGCTTGTTTTTGCTTTTGCCTGCCTCAACTGAGAAGAGATACCTCAAACCAGTTCTTCTAAGTGTGTACTGTCTGTTCCTCTCAAGAAGTTTTGTGGTTTCAGGTCTTACAGTTAAGTCTTTAAGCCATTTTGAGTTTACTTTTGTATATGGTATGATAAAGTAAACCAGTTTGACTTCTTGCATGTCCAGGTTTCACACTACTATTAATTGAAGAGGCTGTCTTTTCCCCATTGTATATTCTTGCCTCCTTTGTTGTAAATTAACTGGCCATATAAGTAGGAATTCATTTCTGGGCTCTCTTTTCCGTTCCATTGATCTATGTGTCTGATTTCATGCCAGTACCATACTGTTTTGATTACTGTATCTCTGTAGTATAAGGAATAAGGAAGTATGATGCCTCCAGCTTTGTGCTTTATTCCTCTTTCTCAAGATTATTTTAGCTATTCAGGGTCTTTTTTGTTTCCACACAAATTTCAAAATTATTTGTTCTAGTTTTGTGAAAACTGCCATTGGTATTTTGATAGGGATTGTATTGAATCCGTGGATTGCCTTGGGTAGTATGGTCATTTTAACAATATGTCAACATGTATTCTTTTAGTCCATAAGCACGTAATATCTTTTCATTTGCTCGTGTTGTCTTTAATTTCTTTCATCAAAGTTATAACTTCCAAGTACAAGCCTTTTATCTCCTTGCTTAGATTTATTCCTAGGTATTTTGTTCTTTTTGATGCAATTGTTAGATTATTTTCTTAATGTCTGTTTCTGATAGTTTGTTCTTAGTGAATGGAAATGCAGCAGGTTTCTGTGTATCTTGTATGCTGCACATGTACTGAGATTATTTATTAGTTCCAATAGCTGTTTGGTGATGTCTTTAGGACTTTCTATACAGATGGCCTTTGAACAAATGTGAGCTTGAACTGCACAAGGCCATGTGGGTTTTTTCCAATAAATGTACAAAAATCTACGTGCAAGAGTTGTATTGAAGTGGATAGCCTGTTCTTACGCAGGCATCGATGACGTTTAATATAAAATTAATAATGTGCTAGTTTTCTTACTATTTCATATCTTTTCTTTCAAAGGATTACCTTACCGTACAGTGTGCTTCTCTCTCTTACAATTGGAGACACTGCATATCAGTCTATCATCCCAGGTAAGTGTTTTTTTTAAAATAAGGTAACAGTGTTTCCAATACTGCATTATGAATATGACTGTAATACTGTATACCGTAACACTTTTGTGACAATTCATTCATTAATATATAGATCCGGCTTATTGTTTGTTGTTTAGTTGCTAAGTCGTGTCCAACTCTTTGCAACCCCATCAACTGTAGCCCGCCAGGCTCGTTTGTCCGTGGGATCTTCCAGGCAAGAATACTGGGATGGGTTGCTGTTTTCTTCACCAGGAGATCTTCCCGACCCAGGGATCAAACCCTCATCTCCAGCTTGACAGGCAGATTCTTTACCGTTGAGCACCCTGGGGAACCCCCATAGGTTAGGCAACCATGAAGCAGTTGTACAGGTTACACTAGGCCAATGTAAAGCAATCATGTTGCTGCTTCCTGGTGATCAGTGCAGAAATTGTTATCCCTGAAAATAAATGTGAATTTGTCTTTTCCCTTTCCATGGTATCAGTAATATGTGTGATATTTACTGTGTTTTGTATCATATAAGCCAGTATTGGTGTGGGTGCTGGCAGTTCATCTTGTAAATGAATGACATAGACAACAGTACTGAAAAATTCAGTGCTATACTGTTAATGGGATTCTCCAGGCAAGAATACTGGAATGGGATGCAATGTCTTCCTCCACGGAATTTTCCCATCCCAGAGATTAAACCCAGTTCTCTTACTTCTCTTGCATTGTCAGGCAGATTCTTTACCACTAGCGCCACCTGGGAAGACCATGTATTTTCACTTCCTTATGCTTTTCTTGGTGGCACTAGAGGTAAACCACCCGCTTGCCAACTCAGGAGATGTAAGAGACCCAGGTTTGATCTCTGAGTTGGGAAGATCCCCTGAAGAAAGGAATGGCAACCCGCTCCAGTAATGTTGCCTGGAGAATTTCATGGACAGAGGAGCCTGGAGGGCTACAGTCCATAGGGTCACAAAAAGACACCACTGAAGCAACTTAGCACGAATCCACACACTCATGCTTTTCATAATAGCATTTTCTCTAGCTTACTTAATTGTAAGAATACAGTGTATATACATATAACATGCAAAATATATGCTAATTGACTTTATGTTATTGGTAAGGCTTCTAGTCATCAGTAGGTTATTGACAGTTAAATTTTTAGAGAGCCCAATGTTATACACAGATTTTCAACTATGAGGAGAATCGGCTCCCCAGCCCTTGTGTTTGTTGTTCAAGGGTCAGCTATTTGTAATATCATGTCATCTGCCAAAACTGGCAATTTTGCATCCTTCTTGGCAATTTGGATTCTTTCTATTTCTTGTCTGATTGCTGTGGCAATCCAGATTTCCTCTAATACCTCACTTTTGCAGCTTACAGAGTTGCAGCTTACAGAGTTCCAACTTCCCACCAGGGCAAAAACTAGCTCTGCTATTTTCCCTTTTGATCCTCCTCTTCCCTAACCCCTGGATTCACGTGTTCCTAAGTCTGTCCCGGCCTCAGCACAACAAACTTCTTAAGTCAACTTGGAATTTTAGTTAAACACCTATTTTATCTTGTATTTCTTGAAATTATCTACAGAGGAAAAAAAAAAAAAGAAAAGTGATACTTAAAGAGTAGAGTGGAAGCAAGATTATTAAAGCAGGTGGTTTGATTTTTAATTTCAGGTTTAACATCCCCTGCAAAACATACGCACATATAATCTTTGGTCAAAAAACCAAAACAAGTGGCATAATAATGATAAGGGGTGTTTTTTTTTGGTTAATTTTTAAATTTTTATTATTGGATTATGATTGCTTTACAATGTCGTGTTGTACAACAAAGAGAATCAGCTATACGTGCACATAGCCCCTCCTTCTTGGCCCTCCCTCCCACCTCCCCATCCCACCCCTCTAGTTTATCACAGAGTGCCGAGCTGAGCTCCCTGTGGTACACAGAAGCTTCCCACCAGCTATCTATTAGAAGAAGGTACAATGATAATTTTTTTTAAATGCAAATATGGTAAATTTAATGCTACAGACTCTAGTGGGAGCCTTCTTACAGCCTGACCAACTCACTGTGAAGTCTTCTGAAATCAGCCTTCTTAACTTCATTTTGTCTCATTTACTTTATTTTTCTTCCTTCTCAGAAATATTAAGTTTCTGGTCACTTTGCCCCAGATGGCCTCTTAGCTTCGTGATAAATATTGTCAACTCACATGACACTCAATACATTGTTACAAATTTTGTAATCTCCGGGTAATCTCAGATCCTACCTGTAACAGGGTTCTATGTAGACCCAAGTTTTAAATTTTCGAAACTGGAAACCTATCACTTTGAGTCACAAACATTGCTGAATACAAGGATGGGATATGGAATTGGTGTTGGAAAAGAACTTTTCCCTTTTTTTTCAGGGAAGTCCAATTTAAAGCTTGTTGTAAGTCACCAGTGTACGTAGGACATACACGCACCCATTATTCTTGGCAAAAGTACTACATCCACAGAGTAACAAAAAATAGAGACACTTCTCCAGAAGCTGAGGGCTCCACTTGGTGACATATGTGGTGTTTGAACATCACTGTGCCCCTTGAGAGTTATAAACCTCTTTTCTCATGAAATCTGGATTTAGACTGATACTTGCTTGAAAAATCACTTTGTTTTTTCCATTCCTGGGAGAAGTGTCTATGATCTAACCTAAACATTTCTCACAAGAGATTACGAATTATGAGGATGACCCAATTTCCCGTTCATCGTCAGACCAAGAGATTGTGACAAGACACGGTATGTGTTTGATACAGGACTACCCACATTAGATTCTTAGGGTCCCATGGTGGTTTAGTCACTAAGTTCTGTCTGACTCTTGTGACCTGATGGACTGTAGCCTGCCAGGCTCCTCCATTCATGGGATTCTCCAGGCAAGAATACTGGAGTGGGTTGCCATTTCCTTCTCCAGGGGATCTTCCTGACTGAGGAATCAAACCCGGGTCTCCTGCATTGCAGGCAGATTCTTTACCAACTGAGCTACAAGGGAAGCCCAGAGTCCCATAGATGGTGTCATTGAAGACCAAATGACTTTGAGTCTGGGAACAGTCCTCTGGACTTCTGGATTTGTCTTGCCCAGGCCTTGAGAATTTAGTGTTGTGCTAGTGAAGGAGCATGGCTCTTTTCCAGGAAGGGAAGAGGTCTTCCTGTTAGTAATCAGGCTGGAGCAGGGATGAAGGATGGTCTTAAACTTGAGGAAAGACATCTTCCTCTTTCTGAGGCCAAGTTGGGTCTGGGATCTAAGGGAAGAGTTTTCTTGGAGGTGGCAGGGTTAGAAACAAAGAGCTTAGCCCAGTGGAGCTAGACCAGTAACCAAGATGAAGCCCTAAGTGAGGCCAGGGCTGTGCGTTCAAGATGAGACATCTGTAAGGTCAACAAAAATTATTATAATAATTTTATGGTCCCGGTTCGCCCAAGACTGACACAATTTTCAAACTAAAATTTCCGGAGAACTCCTTCTTTAAAGAAAAATTTTTGAAATTTTTATTGGAGTATGGTTGCTGTTCAATGTTGTGCTACTTTCTACTGCACAGGAAGTGTATCAGCTATATATATGTACTTTTCCCCTCCTTTTTGGATTTCCTTCCCGTTAAGGTCACCACAGAGCATTGAGTTCCCTGTGCTATACTGTCGGTTCTCATTAGCCATCTATCTTATCGCTGTTGTCCAGTCTCTTAAGTTGTGTCCGACTCTGCAATCCCATGAGCTGCCACACGCCAGGCTTCCCTGTCCTTCACTGTCTCCCAGAGTTTTCTCAAACTCGTGTCCATTGAGCCGGTGATGCTATCCAACCATCTCATACACTGCATAAATAGAATGTATATATCAATCCCAATCTCCTAATTCATCCCCATTTTCTGGGCAAATTAGGATGTTTGGCTGACCTAGCTATTAATCAGATGTTCCCCTTTGTGTTGTACTATCGATGCCCCCAAGACTTCAGTAAAAACTGGTTAGAGGTCCAAGCTGTGCTCTGGGGAGCCTTTATTCCCCCTCCCTTTGGAGGGGCACACATCCATGTGTGAGGAGAGAGCAGTGGCTACCTGCCTCAAACGTGACTCCTCAAATGTGGGAAGAAGCAGTCAGTGGAGACGTTGAGCATTAAGCCGGACTCATTAGAGGAACACATCAGTGGTCGTCACAGGTCCCGAGAGAACGATGGGAGAGGCGACAGTGATAGGACGAAGGCTGGACTTCCTGTCAGGGCATAAACTATTATTTGAGTATTGAAAGGAAGTCTTGACCTTGAAGCTGGTAAACTTGGGGACATCTGGGTTACATATATTTCTAGACATCATCCTGTATTGTATGGAAAAACACATGCCAACCTCAGAATTGATTTTTCCATTCATTTCCTTGGTACCAAATATATAAGTGACATTTTTCATTCCTAATGCCAGGTGTTCCAATATAGAATTGCCTATGCATTAAGCTCTTCTTCAGTGGAAAAAATGAGATAGTAGTCTTAAGACCCACCCCCAGCACTTCCTAGTTTTAGGACCTTAGGAAAATTTCTTAAGTCTTCAAAACATCACTTTCTCCATGTCTTCCAGTCTTTCAGGATTACCCAGAATTAAGTGAAGAAATTTCCTATCAAGCAGGGTCACCACATTAAGAAATCTGTGGACCCTTGCTGCATTGCCTTTGTTGGCTCCTTCCTCCATAAAATAGGGTTAAAAGACAAATTATCATCATAATAATTTTAATTTTATTATATGAATCAATAACATATTAATATATTTATTTTATTGTATGAATCAATAATATATTAATATATTATATTCTTTATAATAATTTAAATTTTATTATATGAATTAACATATTAATATATAAATACATTTTAATTTTATTATATGATTCGATCCTGCATTAATGTAATTATATTATTATTATATTCATTATTTTCATCTGATTTTAAAAGACATTAAAACATCCCTGTTGCCCTAGGCACTGTGCTCTCCTGTGGCTTGCGAGTCAGCCCTGATGTCAAGGGCCTGGATGAGCACTCAGTAGGTCCTCCACAATTTTTATTCCCTTTCTCTCCCATCGCACGTCAAAAAGAAAAAAAATTCAAAAACTTCAAGTGGCAAATTAAAATTCAAGAAATCAAGTCAAAAGAAAATGTTCCCCAAGCCAGTGGATATCTGTAACAGCAGGTTTCACTTATAGTGAATATCACTTTACTGCTTTTAACAAACTTCAAAGAAAATGTTGTAAGGCCATTCATTCTACATGTCTGTTTCACATCAGTCACAATTATATCCCAGCTTCACTTCTCTCCCCTTGTTATACCTCATAAATTGTGTAACTAGAATGTATGTGTAGTATATGGATTACATTAGGAATTGTCAGAAGTAGCCTGATAGTAAGCATTTGCAGTCACCCTCCCTTCTGGCTTCTCTGAACCACTCTGAAGGTATGTTTAATACACTGCACCCACAGTAACAGGGGACAAAAACACAGGTCAGGAAAGGAGACCCAACATTCTTAGCAGCCCTTCCAGAGAACTGAAATTGCCACTGCGGTGTTTAAACAGTAGCCCTGCAGTTCTGTGACAGAGGTGTCGCTTACCTGTTGAACTGTCATACAAAAATAAAAATGAAAATTTCCACTGAGAGTGAAACCTTGCTTGTAGTAGGCAGGGACAACTTGGGTTTCCAGAGCAGGTTCATTCGGCCTGGCAGTGAAGAGTGAGATATCCTTTAAGAAACGCTCTCTGCCAAGTGCCTGTCCACGCAGGAAATGTCTCTAAGCTTTCAACTTGATTGTCTTCTGCTCTTCTCGCTTATGGGGAAGACCCCTTGGTGTCAGCTGCCATCCTTCGCATAAGGAAACAACTACAGAGATGAAATGGCAAGCTGGGGCCTTTCTGGCAACCATTTGGACAGCAGCAAGAGAAATTCACCTTCTCTCCAGCTTTCCTACCTCCCATCATGGGTCCTTTTCTCTTCACATTATAAAGAACCAAGGAAGTGACTCATCTGTGCCCGGCAACTTTTTCTGTTTGAAAGATGCAGTTGAAAAAAAAAAAAGTTATATGGTCACAGAATACAGATTCCTTGTTCTAAATGAAAGAGCTTTAATAGATTTATATTTATCACTCCTGTTGCATTTATAAGATCATTGAAATTCAAGACTGTATCATTTGTCTTGCACTGTTAGGGAGAGAGCTGCTTCCCACATGTGGCTTTTCCTGATAACCCAAGCTTTCTACTCTTTGAAGCACCAGCACTTGTTAAAACTGAATCTTTTTTTTTTTTTCTTGATAGAAAAATGTCCAAAATGTTACACATGTCTCCCAGGCTTTTAAAACAGACTTCCCTGAAACATAATTTAGCCTTTGTTGAGGGTCATTGTATGGTGTTATGCTAATGCCTGAGAGGCATGATGGTGAAAGGACTCTGAAATCAGACAGGCTGGGTTCACATGAAATTCCAATTCTGCAGTATTGACCACGAAACCCTGGGGCAATTACAGATCTCTAAGTGCGTCCATAGAGGTGGGATAAAACCTGCCATTTCTGAGAGATGCTGAGAGTATAAGTGACCTGCTACACATTCAAAAGTGTTCAGTATATCATACTAAGCATTAAAAAAAATTGTAAAAACTAAATTGTACAATAAAATTTTAAAAGGGAATAAGTAAAATAAAAATGTAATGAAACTGTAATAAACTGAAAAAGCATTGTCATGATACAGAGATAACTTCAAAGGCCTCTTAGAGTAAGCATCATTCATTCCACCTATCCAAAATGGCCCCAGATCTGCTCTGTGATGACCTAGGTGGGTGGGAGGGGGGTCCCAGAGGAGGCGATATATGTCTACATACAGCTGATTCACTGCATTGTACAGCAGAGGCTAATACAACATTGTAAAGCAATGATATTCCAATTTTAAAAACTGGAAAAAAATTAAAATAAGTGCAAAGCTAAAATTAAAAAAGTGACCCCAGGTCATAATGCTTCTTGAGTTCCTTATCTTCTTAGCACAACTTTCTTTTCTTTATTATCACCCAGCAGTTCTCCCTTCTTGTTGTGCCTACCAGTGCATACCTCTGGTAATGTTACCTCTAGTATTTTGCTTCAAACATCCTGTAAGATGGAAAAAAACATATAAATAAGTTGGGGGAAAGTATTTTAAAGTAAGACCAAATGAGTTCTAAAGCATGACTTTAGACAGTTTTTTTTCTGGGGGGGGGGGCGGTTGAGGGTAGATGAAAAACAACTACAACTTTTAATTCATTGTGTTAGTCAGGATGGGCTAGGTTTTGCTGCAGGAACAAAAGACTCCAAAATCTCGGAGGCGATAACACAACACAAGTTTATTCCTCATTCATTTTATGCATCCGCTTGGTTTCAGGGGAGCTCTCCTCAGCATGGCCATTCAGGGACCCAGGTAAGCAGAGGCTCTGTCTCAACACATGCTTCCAGGGTGCTCTTATAGGGGAAGAGGAAGTGGTAAATTGCTCAGGAGGTCTTATAAATTCTGTAAGAAATCACATATGTCTTTATATTTATATTTCATTGGCAAACACAAAAGAACATAGCCATACCTAACTTCTAGAGGGCACATAAATGCAATTCTATCATGGGCTGGCAACCAAGTGGACATTATCTCATGCGTGGCTTTGGTTTTACTTATTTTAGGTAATAATAATCCAAGGTCATGAGTGTTTTACTATGTTCCATGTGCTGAACCAGGTGATTTCCATGTAAGAACTATTAATAGTTTCCCCTGTGAAGAATTAAAACTCAAATGGATAGTTAGGTTGCCTATCCATAGTCATAAGGATAGTAATTACGTGATTAAACTGATGCTCAAACTAGGTGTGTCTGACACCAAACCCCATGTTCTTAACCAACTTTTTCTGCATCTCAAATACATTCCAGATCACTGAGATTAATCAATAACATTGAAATAAGTGACTTACTGTTTCATTGGTGCAATTTATCCACTAAAGAATGGTCAGAACTTGCTTGTTCATTTTGTTTTCTTCATTGCCTTTCCGTCAGAGAGACTGCTTTCAATTTAACAAACATATTCTTTACAATGTGTTTAGCTGTGGAACATGCCATGAGGAACCCCAGGGCAAGGTATAATAAACACCACAGTTCTTGATTTCTGAGATTCTATGAGCTTTTAAGGGAAATATTGAATAAAAGAAAGCAATTGAAAGGGAATAGAAAACATAAGATAGTTACATACAAGTAAGAGAGAGCTAAACAGAATGCAATTATGTGTGATGTGCTACAAACAGCTCTATTTGCTGCTGTCAATACTGGATGATACAAGGAAAGGTCTTCAAGAACTGGCAGGATTTGGACAACAGAGACATGAATCCTAAAATAAGTCAGGTGATGTATGTAAAAAGAGGAGACTGGTCTGATGGAAATGAAAACTGTGCATTGGGAAGTAGAGAGGGAGCTAAGCTGGCTGAAACATAGAGGCATATTTTAAGGGACCGTGAATATCACGGAAAATCCTGAGCATCTCCCAGAGGCAGAGAGGGGGAAAGGCTTGTTTCTAAATGGGTTTTAAACTGTAGAACATTTCAGATAAATTTGACATTTCCTTTACCCCCACCTTAGTCCCTCCTGGTCACCATCATCTCTTGTTTTTCCCAACAGGAAGCTACTGTCTTGTTCTGGTGGGTAGTATTCAAGTTCATAATTTTATATTTTTCTTTTACTTGTGTGCAAATTATGTATTCCATTTCTTTTCTGTCATAACTAACCTTACATTCATGCTAAGTTGCTTCAGTCGTGTCAGACTCCTCATGACCGTATGGACCATAGCTCACCAGTTTCCTCTGTCCATGGGATTCTCCAGGCATGAGCGGAGATTCTCCAGGCACACTAGAGTGGGTTGCCGTGCCCTCCTCCAGGGGATCTTCCTGACCCAGGGATCAAATCTGGGTCCCTTATGTCTCCTACCATGGCAAACAGGTTCTATTATACCTCTAGAGCCACGTGGGAAGCCCCACCCTTACATTCATATTCACACTTAACATCTAGAGTTAATCAGTATCACTTGAAAGAGGGTGAAAGTGTTAGTCGCTCAGTCATGTCCAACTCTTTGCAATCTCATGGATTGACCATGAGCCTACGAGGCTCCTCCATCCATGAAATTCTCCAGGCAAGAATATTGGAGTGGGTAGCCATTCCCTTCTCCAAGGGATCTTCCTGAACCAGGGATCAAATCTGGATCTCTTGCATTGCAGGCAGATTTTTTTTATTGTCTGAGCTTCCATGCATATATGCAAAGTCTCTTCAGTCATGTCTGAATCTTTGTGACACTGTGGACCGTACCTCACCAGGCTACTCTGTCCTTGGGATTCTCCAGGCAAGAATCCTGGAGTCGGCTGCCATGCCCTCCTCCAGGGGATCTTCCCGACCCAGGGATTGACCATATATCTCTTACACCTCCAGCGTTGGCAGGCAGGTTCTTTACCACTGGCGCCACCTGGCAAGCCCACCTGAGCCTCCAGGGAAGCCTGATCAATATCACTGATCTTCTTCTAAATAATATATGCTTTAACTATGATTTGCTCTCCCATGTTCCATGATTCTATTACTTAGAAATTTATTTTCACTTATTTTTAAACAGTCATAAAGTAGCCATTTCATTTTATACTATGAAGTGTTTGTTTAGATACTTATCCATTTAAAAAATATTTCCTGCATCCCACTTCTTCTTTTCAAGGTAATTTACTTCCTGGCCAAAGTAAATATTCCTGTACAACATGCCAAATACTGCTGGCCAAAATAGTCATTTGTATCTGGAATTTACTTTATTCAACTTTCACTCTGGAAAGATAGTTTTTCTGTCAGTAATTTAGATGCATTCTTCCTGTGCATTTGTGACTACATTTATAACACAACAGCTGTGTTCTGCTAGTTATTCTTGCTTTGAATATTATGCCCCCAGTCTAATTGTCATTCATTTCTAGGTAATTTATTTTTTCTCTCTGGTAATTCTTAAGGTTGATACCTTGCAGTTGAACGTCTGTATTTAAGAATGGGTTCGTTTTTAATTATACTGCATAAGAACTGGTGTACTTCTTTAAAGACTCCTGTCTTAGATAATGGAAATTATTGACTACTATTTATTTGCTTCCAACTCTTTCTTTTTTTTTTCCACTTGGAACTCTTAATAGACATAGGTAGGACCTTATCATTTGATCAGTTTTCATATTTTTCATTTATCTTGTATGTTATATTCTGGATAATTTCCTGTAATGTGTCTTCCAATTCACTTCACCTCTCAGCAGCCATCTCTGCCTTACAGTCCAACTGGTCTATTAGCTTTTCATTTCAATTAGTATATTTTTTCCTTTTTGGAATTTCTTTTCCAAGTCTGCTCATTTTCAAATAGTTTTATTCTTGGTTTGTGACTACTATTCCTTTTTCCATATCTTGAAATGATTTTCTTTTTATTTATTTTAATGTCTTTTTTTTTAGGGTCATGGATTTTGGAATAGCTTAACTGGTTGATTCCAGTTTGGGCTTTCTCGTGAGGTTGTAGTTTAAGAAATTTAGGGAATCAACAAGAATTTCATTATCTGTGGCTGGACTTCTGCCTCCGCAATGATCCTCTCACATGGCTGGCCTATCAGGGCTGGCTTTTAGCCTCTATTCCTTTGACCCTTTGAATGCCCTCAGGACAAGGTATAGGGTTTAATGCAAAGTGAGTGATCTGAGAGGGCAAAGCCACAGTGCTTTTATAACCGCCCCTTGAAAGTCACATGATCTCCACCACCTTCCATTTGAGAGAAATGAGTCTTGAAGCCTGGTCCACATTCAAGGGGAGTATAGGAAGACTTGTCAAAGACTGAACTTATTTTAAACCATCAGAGCAGGCAAAGAGATTCAAGCAAAGAATGCTGGTGCCTATGCAAGTCAGGCAGGCTGAGACCCTGTGGGACAAGGGAAATGGGTGAACCCCCAAAACACCCTCTTCAGGAACAAATAAAGGTAAGCCCCCCCCCGCCCCACCATTTTCCAGTCAGTTTTCATTCTAATCCCAAAGACAGGCAATGCCAAAGAATGTTCAAACTGCCACACAATTGCACTCATCTCGCATGCTAGCAAAGTAGTGCTCAAAATTCTCTAAGCCAGGCTTCAACAGTATGTGATCCATGAACTTCCAGATGTTCAAACCCGATTTAGAAAAGGCAGAGGAACCAGAGATTAAATTGGCAACATCCGTTGGATCATTGAAAAAGCAAGAGAATTTCAGAAAAACATCTATTTCTGCTTTATTGATTACGCCAAGGCCTTTGACTGTGTAGATCACAAAAAACTGTGGAAAATTCTTAAAAAGATGAGAATACCAGACCACCTTATCTGCCTTCTGAGAAATCTGTCTGCAGTCAAGAAGCAACAGTTAGAACTGGACATGGAACAACAGGTTGGTTCCAAATCGGGAAAGGAGTACGTCAGGGCTGTATATTGTCACTCTGCTTATTTAACTTATATGCAGAGTACATCATGAGAAACGCTGGGCTGAATGAAGCACAAGCTGGAATCAAGATTGCCAGGAGAAATATCAGTAACCTCAGATATGCAGATGACACCACCCTTATGGCAGAAAGTGAAGGTGAACTAAAGAGCCTCTTGATGAAAGTGAAAGAGGAGAGTGAAGAAGTTGGCTTAAAACTCAATACTCAGAAAATTAAGATCGTGGCATCTGGTCCCATCACTTCATGGCAAATAGATGGGGAAACAGTGGAAACAGTGGCTGACTTTATTTTTCTGGGCTCCAAAATCACTGCAGATAGTGATTGCAGCCATGAAATTAAAAGATGCTTACTCCTTGGAAGAAAAGTTATGACCAACCTAGACAGCGTATTAAAAAGCAGAGACATTATTTTACCAACAAAGGTCCATCTGGTCAAGGCTGTGGTTTTTCCAGTGGTCATGTATGGATGTGAGAGTTGGACTATAAAGCTGAGTGCAGAATAATTGATGCTTTTCAACTGTGGTGTTGGAGAAGACTCTTGAGAGTCCCTTGGACTGCGGGGAGATCAAACCAGTCAACCCTAAAGGAAATCAGTCCTGAATATTCATTGGAAGGACTGATGTTGAAGCTGAAACTCCAATACTTTGGCCACCTTATGCAAAGAACTGACTCATTTGAAAAGACCCTGGTGCTGGGAAAGATTGAAGGCAAAAGGAGAAGGGAATGACATAGGATGAGATGGTTGGATGGCATCACTGACTCGATGGACATGAGTTTGAGCAAGTTCAGGGAGTTGGTGATGGATAGGGAAGCCTGGCATGCTGCAGTTCGTGGGGTTACAAAGAGTCAAACACGACTGAGTGACTGAACTGAACTGAACCCATTTTCCAGGCTTGGAGGAATAGATTTGGCTGATTGCAGGAGTTACAAAGTGACATCTTTGCGAAGCATGTGGACTGGGAGAGGGGTGAAGATTTGAGATATTTTAAGTGCCAATCTGCTACAACCACTAAGAAAGAAAAAAACAGTACCAATTAGATTATGATACTTCATTAATTATCAACTATATCCCCGTTTGGGGAACACAAGTATGAGAGAAAAGTACATCTTAGAATCAGCAAATATAGTAGTTGCACAAAAAATTTCTTATTTTCACCTATACAGTTGTTGCAAAAGCAAACACCTATAACTGTTATCTTCCATCTTATATAGAGGTCATTAAAAATTAAGGGACTTTACCGGTGGTCAAGTGGTTAAGACTCCACCTACCAATACAGGGGGCCTGAGTTCGATCCCTGTGGGGTGTGACCAAAAAAAGTTTTTAATTAAACATAGGCAATCATTAATATGGAGGTTTTGATCATTAACTCTCTCTGCACCTCAGTTTTCACATCTGAAATGTAGATAAGGTACTCCTTTGATTTTCCTACAGATCGAAAAATGAATTCAAAATAACTTCAAAATTAATATGTTATCTATCGAGTTGTGAGGTGCTATGAATAGACAGAAGCAGCTATAAAACTTACAGGCAGCATGAAAGAAAATGATCATTTTCTTCTCGAAAGCTCAGGAAAAAGTGACTAATTCCTCATGCTGCTAGTCAAACTGGAATGATTCCTAAAAGAAATTTCACTGCTTAAAGGCAAAAGAGGGAAAAATGGGAGGTGGTGGTTGGAAGTTGAGGATGGTCCCATACACACAGATCCTTCCCATAAATAAATTAAAGAAAAGCCCAAGTTGGTCATTTTCTAGCTGGTGCAATAATTCCAGGTGCAGGAGAGATGCATATCTCATTGGCTGAGCAAGCATGCCTGGTCATTGTTCACACATGGCTGTTTCCTAATGCTTTCTGCACGGCCAAAACCGAGAACTTGGGGCTGTCAGCCAGAAAAACCCAGGCTGCCACTTGGGGAGCTTGAAAGCTCCCAATATAAAGAAGTGACATACACCTGAGCAGGTCTGATATATATTCCTTTCTGCAGAGGGCAGTGGAATGCATTCCCGGGCCATTCATCATGTTGCTAAAATTAGATCCTGCTTAGAAGGAATGATATATTACTGATTACATAATAAAGATAGCTATATTTCTCATGAGAAACAGAAGGGAGAGATATAGTTAGGCGGAGGGCAAATATATCCTTGATATGAAAAATGGATTCATTAAGTATTTAATCTTTATACCATTCCTGTGAAATAAATGCACACATACATCATACGTGTGTTAAAGTGAGTTGATAATTAATATTGTTACACTTGAGAAAAATCCTAGCTCTCCATCCAGAAGTCATGTCGTGAGTCGGAGAACGCAGGCCGAGGCATGCCCTCTGCTGACCTCTGAATGGGACGGCATGGCTGTGCTCTGAAAGCCAAGGGAATCATCTCAGGTGTGCGTCGAGGGTGGGTCATGGGTTTGCATCAAGATTTCACCTCATTTCGGTGAAGGCCAGTGGGAGTCACAGGCCCCCCAGGTGGCTCAGTGGTAAAGAGTCTGCCTGCCAATGCAGGAGACACAGGTTCTGTCCCTGGGCTGGGAAGATCCCCTGGAGAAGGAAAAGGCAACCCACTCTTTCCTGGAGAATCCCATGGACAGAGGAGCCTAGCAGGCTACAGTTCATAGGGTCACACAGAGTCAGACATGATTTAGCAACAGAGCATGCATGCCCGCAGTGGGAGTCACAGGGGCTCTCCTCAAGTAGCTGGATCTTATGTTTTTAAGAGTCACAGAGAGGCAGCTGTAAAGATCCCATGTACTAAGGGCCTCTGCTAATTGAGTACAGCCTTCGTGCTCTCCTCTTCACAAATAAACCTTCTCCCTCCACATCCCATCTCATTCTATTTCTCTCCTCCAAGAGCCTTGCCAGAAAAGGCAAACCTCACAGTTTCTAAAACTTGGAGCCACAGTGGAGGAATTTCCAGATATCCTGGTGATGATATTCCAACTTAAAACAAACCGGAGCGCATTTGGTTTGAGTTAAACAAACATGCAGATTTGTAGCACCTTGGGTGTCAGAGATCAGTGAAAATCTGAGTGAAATGAAAGAAGAAAATAATTCTAAGAATTAATAGCTTGGAATAGTAGATTGATCTAACTAAACCAAAGAGATAATGTTAGATAAACACTGTCAAGGGTTAAAGCCCATTACTTGTATGCTTATAGTACAGGAAAAGAACATAGGTTTTATAGTCAGATGGACTTGGGTTCTTGTCCTGACTCTGTCAGTTCCTAGTAGGTGATGTTTAAAATTTTTTTTTCTGAAAATTTTTTATTTTATTGACCACATGGAATGGGAGATCTTAGTTCCCTGATCAGGGAATCAAACCCATCCCCCCCACTGCAGTGGTAGTGCAAAGTCCTAACCACTGTACTGACCCCATAGTTAGGTGATTTTTAAACAAGTAATTTAACCTCTTTGGAGCTCTTCTTCCTTATCAATAATATAAAAATAAAAATCCTCTAGCCACACTGTTCTGAAGACTGACTGTACGCACAGCATCCGGGAAGGCGTCTGGTATAGAGCAGGAAATCAGCAAATATTATTTCCCTTCCATTCTCCATCCCCTTGAGTGCATCCACCATAGATGAGCACAGAAAAGTAATGCCAGAAACCTTTTCCCTCTCCTTCTACTTTACCAGGCTGGAGATGAGTAAAAGTTCTAGGGAGTTAACAGGAGCACCTTAATGGGGAAAACCTTTGCAGTAGTCAGGATAGGCTGGGCTCTGCTGCAGTAATAACAACCCCCAATGCTCTGTGGCTTAACATAGTGAAGATTGATGTCTCTTTCATGGTGTCTGTCCACTGTGGGTCAGCAGGTGGCTGTGCTTAATTTAGTCACCCAGGGACTCAAAGATTCTACCATTTTTCGATGCCACCATCCCAACACAAGGTTGACAATTCATCATCAGAGGAAAAGAGAACAATAACATCAAAAATACAGTGGTGGCTCTTCATGACTTCCACAAGGAAGTGATGTATGACCCTTCCTCTCAGGTCTCAAAGGGGCAGGGAGGTACAATCTGCCTGAGTGCATGCATTAAGGAGAGGAGATTCAGAGGGTTGAGGCCACTACACCAGAAACAAAAAGATGAACTGAGCATGCTTCATACAACCAAGTCCACAGAGGCTCCCAAGAACCCCACTGTAGTTGCTGAAGACCTGACTACCCCATTCCTTTCCTGGGAGGAGGCAGCTTTGCATGGCAGGCCCCCCAGTCTTTGCCAAGATCTCATCTGAGCCCATTCTGTCCCCTGGTTCCTGCTTGTGAGCAGCACTCTGAAGTTGCCATGTTAACTTGTCTAAATAATTCATACACCTTTCTCAACTCACACCCGAGTTGCCAAACTTTTGGATGCTTCATGGCAACATGATCACAATTGTCATTTTGTCACCTTATTTTCACCTCAGATTGAATCAAACTCCCCGTAGAGCTGATGTTCACACAGTTTTTGCTTCTTTCCTAGAAATGCTCAATCAATATCTCCCTTATTTGCTTTCCATCTGTGGTTGGCTGACTTCATTAATGGCCTGCATTTTTCACCCCTCCCTGTGTCCCGGCCCCTTGCACATGGCTTTACACAGCCTCCTGCTCAGAGAGAGGGGTTTATTTCTCCAAGAATTCGAAGGCCATGTTGAGGGGCCATGTTCAAGGAGATTGCCCTGTTGGGGGATTTGGCAGCAGCTGAGTTTGCCAGGCTAGAATGAATCGGGAGGGAGCCTCCACTGTGGTTCTGGGTAGTTCATCTCTTTGAAGCCAGACCCCAGCTGGCAGCTTGGACGTGGGGTATAAGGCCACCATGAATCGGAAGTCAGCAGTAGCTAAGCAAAGAGTAGCCAGAAACAGAGGAGTTGGCGGAGGTTTGGGCTGAGGGTCCAGGGGAACAGCTAGAGACCAAATAGGAAATCAAAAAAGGGGAATTCCCTGGTGGTCCAGTGGTTAGGACTCTGTGCTTTCATTGCGGAGGGCCCAGGTTTAACCCCTGGTGGGGGAACCAAGATCTAAGACTCCAAAAGCCCCACAGCTTTAAAAAAAAAGGAAATCGAAACAGGGAAAAGAGTGGAGAGCCCTGATGGCACCACCAGGCTCACTGGACATTGTTGAAGACAGCAAGACCCGTTTCAGAAACTGCCCACAGGTAAGAGGGGGATCCTAAGTTCTTTCCAGGTTTGGTCAGAGCTGGATGAGAATCAAGCGCCTCTACCTGGCAGGCGTGGGAGAGGCAGGGCTGACAACGGCTACCCTGGTCACTCACTTTTCTCAAGAATGGAATATAGCAGCCTGCTAATCTGGGGCTCTCATTCCTGGTTACAGATCAGATCGCCTGGCACAGTTTAAAAAACACTAGTGATTGATGTGGTGTGGTAAAAAAAAAAACACTAGTGCCCGGGACTTCCCTGGCAGTCCAGTGGTTAAAATCTGTGTTCCAAAGCAGGGGGTGCAGGTTTGATCCCTGGTCAGGGAGCTGAGATTTCACATGCCCCGGGTCAAAAAAACAAAACATAAAGTAGAAGCGTTATTATAACAAATTCAATAAAGACTTAAAAAAAAATCACTAGTGCCTGGGCTTACCCTCCAAGGTCTGATTTTTTACTGGTCCTGGTTGGTAGACTAGATCATTGTTAATAACATACAGCCAGGGTCAAGAACCGCTTACCCAGTCTTGTCTGTCCCCCAACCCTCCCTCCCAGGGCAGACCTCCACACTTGTCTTTCTAAACCACAGTTTAGTTAGGCACCCTACCTGCAATTCTTAAAAAAAAAAATTAATATTCACACACACACATATACAAGGATGAGAAAAACTTTTTGAGAGTAAAATTTTAATCTTCTGATAATGCACTGAAGTTATTTAGATTTAGAACCTGTAAGGTAACCAAATACAGACATTTTTCCCTAGCAATATATTTGTATGCCCTCCAAAGTGATGATCTGACTCTAAAAAGATAAGCAATGTGTTGTAAGCCTTCAGAGTACTTCATATTAAAGAGATTCCTTAGCAACTTAAAAAATGACAAAATATTAACTTATCAACAACTATTATATACATTTATTCTTATCAAACAGTGGAATTCTAGGGGTTTAAAATTATTTATTTATTTATTTTCGGCTGTGCTGGGTCTTCATTGCTGCTCACGGGCTTTCTCTAGTTGTGGCGAGTGGGGCTATTCTTCATTGTGTGTGTAGGCTTCTCAGTGCAGTGGCTTCTCTTGTTGCCGAGCATGGGCTGTAGGGCGTGAGGGCTTCAGTAGCTGCAACTCCCAGGCTCTAGAGCACCGGGTCAGTAGTTGTGGTGCTCAGGCTTCATTTCTCCGCAGCATGTGGCATCTTCCTGGACCAGCAATCGAACCCATGTTCCCCTGCATGGGCAGGAAGATTCTTAACCATTCTTGGATTACCAGGGAAGTCCAATTCTAGGGTTTTTCCTAAAGAATCTTACATGCTAAAAGAGAAAATAAAAGAGAATGCCAGGATACACTGATGGGGGAGTTTCTTTGGGACCTGGGGTCAAGGCAGGGCCTCTTGGAGAAGGTGCCATTTGATCTCAGGCCCACGTGAAGAGAAGGTAGTAGTTATGGGACCATCTGGGGAAGAAGGCTTTCCAGCAGAGGGAATCATCAGCGAGAAAAGTCTGCAGAGGTTTCTGCCTTGGTGATCAGTGAAGAAAGGCCATAGTGCAGCCTCTTCAGATGACAAACAGCAGCTTATCATCCCAAATATGGAGCGCCCCAACCAGCTGAAGGGCAGAAAACAAACTCCACAAAATAAATGAGGAATAGGAGCCAAATACAGTTTCAAAGCACCATGAATAAGCACAGCTGGTGTTACAGGCAGTGTGCTGGGGACGATATTATGCGCTTTTGCATAACATTTATCAAGAACAGAGAATGGCATGGCCCTGCTCAGTTTTCCCTAGGAGTGATACAAAATAATCTTTTATTAATCTTATTTTAAATTTGTTACCATTGTACATGATCTCAGAAGACCAAGTGGAGAACATTTGAAATAAATCAAAGGAATAAATGAATATGAAAGAAAAGACAATTATATGCCGCAATAAAAATTTCTGCCCATTCTGTTACACTGCAAAGCATTTTGTAAATGTAAATATTGTACATAAATGTTAAATAAATCTATTAATATGAACTTCCTCTGGGTTTTTAAAAATAAGAATCTTGGTAGGCAAAGAGTTAGCATTTCATATTGAAAAGTTCCCTCAGGCCCACATTTTCCAGCTTCTAACAGTTACCACAAGGAAGCCATTATCCCAGTAGAGACAATAAGAGTGATGCTCAAAAGCCTTGAGTTGGGGGCAGACAGACCCAGGCTCAAATTCCTACATTGCCATTTAATAATTGCGTGACCTTGAACAAAGTAAGGTATCTCTCCAAGCCCTTATACAGAAATGTGTAAAATGTAATGATTCTTCTTACTGAAAATTGTTATTGTTGGAACAAAAGGAGGTTCTGTTGAGAACAGGGCGCAGTGGCCATGGCATCTTCAGGTTCACCATTCCCATCATCATCTCCTCAGAGGGTATGGGTGTGTGCAGGCAGCTCATACTCACACACTTAGAACAACACAAGACAGGCTCAGGATAGAAGAAAACTGTGGCGTGACTGCTCCCCTCCCTTTGGGAGACTTGTAATGGACAACCAGCCCGCTGTAGCTTTATCCACCCATCCTCTCTGACAGTTAAGAATGTATATTATCTAGGGTGAAACAGATCACCAGCCCAGGCTGGATGCCTGAGACAAGTGCTCGGGCCTGGTGCACTGGGAAGACCCAGAGGAGTCGGGTGGAGAGGGAGGTGGGAGGGGGGATGAGGAGTCGGGTGGAGAGGGAGGTGGGAGGGGGGATCGGGACAGGGAATACATGTAACTCCATGGCTGATTCATGTCAATGTATGACAAAAACCACTACAATATTGTAAAGTAATTAGCCTCCAACTAATAAAAATAAATGGGAAAAAAAAAAAAGAATCCAGGACTGATGAGCTCAGTTTGTTGCCAACTGGTTGCCTGTGCATCTAGCCTAACCGGTTTGACTTCTCCTTCTTGATTAAGGAATTTGATGATAATCTTAAGAAGGGTTTCTGGAGAGAATCTTTCCTGCAACAAACTGTCACCCGGAAACTCATAAAGGATACCACCCATCCATACAAACAGAAATTCAACTCTGGGGCAATTAGTTACTTTGGAGGACTACAGAGATTAATGTTATTCATGATGGAGAAAGATATTCCACTTTAGGCCTACTTCGTATGCTGCCAGCAGGGGTATGAACATATTTTTTCCCTTTCCCATTCAAAACAAAGACAATGAGTGCATTAATTAGAAGCTATAGGATTTATTCTAGGTGACAACTCAGAATATAAATTGAGAGAGGGAAAGGGAAAAGACTATAACCAGGAGTCATCCATCACTACCTCATCTGTTGGTGAGGTTACACTCCCAGGATTCCAGCTGTCTGTCCTGAGTTTACTCTGCTTCACAGCTTTGGACCCTCTGTAGAGTGACTGATCAAAATGACCATGCCCTTGTGCTTCACCAGAATAGCCATGGCCTCCTCTGGACAACCAGTGGTCCTTGCAGACTCAAGAGTCTTTTAACCAAAGGGTGGACTGTTTCCTTACTGACATCATTAAACACTAGGTGTATCCGGATGACAAATTTTGTTCTCTGTAGGACAAAAAAGACACAGAAGGTGAGCTATTCTTCCATGTGTGCATGCTCAGTCTCTCAGCCGTGTCTGACTCTGTCACCCCATGGCCCGTAGCCTGCCAGGCTTCTCTGTCTATGGGATTCTCTAGGCAAGAATACTGGGGTGGATTGCCATTTCCTCCTCCAGGGGATCTTCGAGACCTAGGGAGTGAACTCATATCTCCTGCGTCCCTATATTGCAGGCAGATTCTTATTACTAAATGACCTTATGAACACAAATCTTTAAAGGTCTAGCAGGGGTACGTGTTGGTGATTTAGTTGCTCTGTCGTGTTCAACTCTTGCAACCCCCATTGACTGTAGTTCACCAGGCTCCTCTGCTCATAGGATTTTAGACAAGAATACTGGAGTGGGTTGCCATTTCCTTCTCCAGGGGATCTTCCCAAACCAGAGATTGAACCCAGGTCTCCTGCATTGCAGCAGATTCTTTACCGACTAAACCAGGGAACACAGGTGCAAGTACACTTAATATTCAAAATACTACATGAGTTATGTAGAATAAACAAGCTGTTTAGTTTCATGGAAAAAAAAAATTAATGACCCCTGAGTGAGAACTCAGGTTTAAATCTGAGGTTGATTACTGAGCAGCTGTGTGACCTTGGACGTGGTCATTTCATTTTTCAGAATATATTTACTCATCTATAAAATGGGAATGATAATATTTATTTCAGGTTCCTCACAGCACTGTGGTGGAAATTAAACAGACAGTGTATGTGAAAGCACTTTGAAAACTGCCAGAGGAGCTGCCGTGTAAATGGTATCATTATTACCAATTTCTAGAAATTATTGAACACCATATCCTTAGACCATATCGGCAAGTAGACACCTGACAAATGAGAACTCATTACTGTGTCATATCCCATTGTCTCTGGCTGTTTTCATCCTCAGCTGATAGGGTGGGCCTGTGGGCCCTGTTAGCATAAATCCTTGGTAGAGGGCATTTCTCTAAAGGTAGAAAGAATTTCTAGATCCTGTCCCACTGCACCTCTGCGTCCTTCCACATACTCATATTACCAAACATACATCACTCAAAATTCCTAAAGCAAGACAAGAGAAACACGGAAAGTATATAAGCTCCTCTGTTTTAGATTTTCCCACTGTTGTCAATACTCTTTACAGATCCAAATGGCCACAGCCTCAACTCCTAAAATCCTTATAGAATAATAAGTTTATTTACCGTGTGTTGAGCGCTTAACTGTAATGCATCACAGTGCAGAGTATCTTTTTTAATCCTCACAACAAGCATATGGAATACTGTTACTGCTCCCAGTTGAAAGATTGGGAAGTTGAGACTTGAAGAGGTTAAGCAACCTTCCTGAGGGTCACATGCTAGCTCCTAAGTGGCAGAGATAGGACTAGACTCTAGTCTGCTTGGCTTCAAAGTACATGGTCTGACTGCTACATTATCAAGTTTCTCTTAAAACACTGTTCTGTTGTTACTGTTAGTTTTGTGTAGAACCTACCACTGGGAGAAGTGGTTATTGAGCACTTAGACTTCTTCACCATCAAACTAGAGACTGTCAAATGATTCATTTTTTCACCTAACAAATATTTCCAACCAACAAATACCTAATGTCTGCTAGGTATTGCACTGGGGAGGGAGTGGTCTGACACTGTGAATGAATCCTGTCCCTTAATCCTAAAAGAGATTTGGTGTCAGGATAATAGATCAATGACAGCTTTTTCTCTAAGGTGTGTTGACATGTATTGCATTAGGAAAATCCCTTCAAATTATAATATAAACTCATGAGGATTTTCTTCATCATCTATAAAAAGAGTCACCCTAGGATTTCTTTAATTTCATGCATTCAATCCATGAAACAATAAAAATTTGCTAGATTTTTATTGGGAGGCAGTTACTCTGCTAGCCAACCTAAAGACAATATTACATCAATGAACCCTTTGTTTACTCACTGCCATTCCAGAAATAACAGAGATCACCTAATGTTAACACATGTTCATTCTTAGTTATGTAACTTGACAAGGAAAGGAGGTAGTTGAGATAAAAGTATATATATCTATAAAGCTTTATATATATATATACATATATACACACACACATATACATATATATATATATATATATATATATATATATATATATCCATATATCACTATGACCAAGAATTTGAGACTCTTCCCACTTTAAACTTTCACAAAGATGTTTTGAGCTTATAAACAATTCTCTTAATTTGCTCTGTGAGGGCTTCCCTGGTTGTCCAGTGATTAAGAATCCACCTTCCAATGCAGGGGACATGGGTTCGATCCCTAGTCAGGGAAATAAGATCCCACATGCTGTGGGGTATCTAAGCCTCATGCCACAGCTACTGAGCCCACACACACTGCAACATGTGTGTAGCAACAAGAGAACCACACGTGCTGCAACAAAGGTTCCCTGTGCTGCAACTAAGACCAATGCAGCCAAATAAATAAATGATTTTTTAAAATTTGCTCTGTGGAAGAAATATTTATGAACAGTACAATAGCTAAAATTAGGCTGCAAAAAAAAAAAAAAAAAAAAAGGTAAGGGAAGAGATGAAAGGCAGCACAGGTAAGCCAGAAGCTAAGTAAACTCTTAAATAACCATCAGGGTTTTTAATGAGTTTTTCATGGTTTCTGAGCACCCAGATCAAATCAAGCTTTCATTTTTCTGAATGATGGTTCCACTTTGTACATTAAGCTTATTTTCAGATTTGTGGGGGCCTTCTCTTGGAGAGATGTAAACTCCCTGAAGGAAATGGCCTGGCTGTATTTCTTCATACCGTTATACAGTGAGCAGAACAATTCTGGGCACATAACAGGCACTGAATATGTACTTGCTGATTAATAGATTAAGATTCTTGGAAAGTTAACAGTAATACATGAAGGATTGCAGAGAACAAAAACGGAGATAGTACCTAAAAGCCACCATCTTCCCATCTGTTGGAAGCAGTTAGAATATAGTGGTTAAGAAACCAAGTTCTGTCATTTTCTATTTATGAATTTTAGGGAAAATTACTTAATCTTCTGTGCCTCAGTTTATCTTCACCTGTAAAAATGAAAAGAAAAAAAAAACAGCTTGTCTATATTATAAACATGTTATGAGAATAAAATTTCGTTAATAGCATTTATAACACTAGCATATGGTAAATGTTAAATAGATGTTAGCTCTCATTATTTGTGATTCTTTTCTCTTATTTTTGAGACTGCAAAAGTGATTTAAAATGAGAAAGATGATATAACAGATTGACTTACTTCAAAGATAATAGGAAATTTAGTTCCTTACCACCACCAAGTTTAACTTAAATAATGAAATTCACAGTTGACTTCAGGTAAAGAATGGCAGACTGCCCATGTGCATCTACTTTCACTCCCTCCCAAGACCACTAAAATGGCAGAAAACAGTCTTATTTATTGGGCTGGATTGGGTCTTAGTTGCCACATGTGGGCTTAGTTGCTCCAAGGCATGTGGGATCTTAGTTCCACCACCAGGGCTTGAACCCAAGTCCTCTGCATTGCAAGGTGGATTCTTAACCACTGGACCACTAGAGAAGTCCCAGAAAACAACCTTTTAAAGGGATAAACCCATAGGGATTTGGAGAATAAGAGAGGATATAACAGCAATAAAGTTTCTTCAGTCAAACCCTCACATGTATGGAAACTGGGTTTATACCAGTTCTGACATGGATTGCAGAACAGTGCGGAAGGATAGAGAGTGGTTGGAAAAACACAATAGAGCATCCAAGAGATGTGAAACAACAACAAAAGATCTAACTTATGTGTAATTGGCATCCCAGGAAGAAAAAATAAGGAGAAATAATACTCAAGAATATTCCAAAATGAATAACAGATACCAAACAACTCAAAGAACACCTAGCAGAATTAATACTCCCCTCCCCAAGATATGCCCACACCATATGCGTATTACGTAGAAACTACTGAAAACCAGAGACAAAGGAAGTTATGAAGGCAGCCAGTGGAAAAAAGACACACAGCATATAGAGGAATGAAAATTAAAGAGTTAGAGTAGACTTCTCCAGAAACTATGCAAGGGATGAGGTCTCTGTAGCTGAACAACAGCAAAAACCTGTCAAGTCAGAATCCTATACCCAGCAAAGATGTCTTTCAAAAAGGAACAGGAAATAAAGACTTTTCTGAACCAAAACCATAAAACAAATATGAGCAAATTCATTGCCAGTAGATCAATGTTATAAGTAATGTTAAAGAGTGCTTTAGACAGAAGCATATAATAGCAGACAGAAATTTGAATCCTCGCAAAGAAATTAAGAGCCCTGGAAATGGAATAACTAAAGGTAAACAAAGTCCAAATTTAATTTTTTGTTGCTTTTAGTTGCTCTGAAAGATAACTACCTAAAGCATAAAGAGTAATATTGTGTATTTATAGCATATGTAAGAGTAAATATGTGGCAAAAACAGAACAAGAGATGAGAGAAGAAATTGGGGGTATATTGTCCTTATCATTTCAGTTCAGTTCAGTCACTCACTCATGTCCAACTCTTTGCGACCCCATGAATCGCAGCACGCCAGGCCTCCCTGTCCATCACCAACTCCCGGAGTTTACTCAAACTCATGTCCATCGAGTCGGTGATGCCATCCAGCAATCTCATCCTCTGTCGTCCCCTTTCCTCCTGCCCCCAATCCCTCCCAGCATCAGGGTCTTTTCCAGTGAGTCAACTCTTCTCATGAGGTGGCCAAAGTATTGGAGTTTCAGCTTCAGCATCAGTCCTTCCAATGAACACTCTTATAGCAGACATGAAATGGGATATAATGTGAAACTAGACTGATTAGATAAGATGTACATGGTAAACCCTAAAGCATTCAATTTTTTAAAAAGAATTGTACATGTTAATTCAATAATGTAAATAACATTGAATCATAGAAAATGCTCAGTTAATTAAAAAGGAGGCAAAATGAAAGGAAACAAAAGTCAAAATGGAACAAATAGGAAACAGCTGGTTAGATGGTAGATTTTAATTCAACCATATTGATAATCACATTAAATGTAAGCTACACTAAATCAAAGATAGATTGTTGTATTAGATAAAAAGCAAGAGTCAACTATATGCTGGTTACAAGAATACCACTTTAAATATAAAGACATAAATAGATTAAAGAATGAAAAAAGATATTCCATGCAGACACTACTCAAAAGAAAGCTGAAGTAGCTTTATTAATATCAAAACAAGATTGGACAAGAAATATTACCAGTGATAGAGAGGCTTATTACTTGATGAAAAAGGATTCAATTCTCCAAGAAGACAGAAACATTAATGACTTTACGCCTATAATTTCAACAACTTAGAACAAGTGGACAAATCCCTCAAAAAGAACATCTTACCAAAATTAGCACAAGAAGAAATAGAAAAATTCAAAGAGCTTTATATCCATTTTCAAAATTGAATTCATAATTAAAAACCTTTCAACAGAGAAAGCCTCAGGTCCAGATGGCTTTACTCACAAATTCTATCAAAGGTTTAAGGACAAAACTAATACCAGTGTTATATAAACTCTTTGAGAAAATAGAAGGAAATGCTTTTCAAGTAGTTTAATGAGGCCAACATAACCCTGTTATTAAAACCTGACAAAGACATTACAAGAAAAGAAAATTATAGACCAATATCTTACATGAATAAATATACAAAGTCCTCAATAAAATGTTAACAAATCAAATTCAATGTTATATGAAAAGAACAAATGTTATTAATAAATGGAGCTTATGCCGGGATTAAAGGTTGGTTTTACATTATGAAATCAATAGTTGTAATTCATCACATTAACAGAATCAAAGAGAAGAAAAATCTCAATTGATGCAAAAACATTTTTGACAAAATGGCATACTCATTCATGAAAAGAAACTCAGAACTCTAGGAAAAGAAAGGAATTTCATCAACTTGATAATGGGCATATACGAAGAAACAACAGTTAATGTCATACTTTGTGGTGAAATAGTGAATGCTTCTTAGTTCAGGAACAAGATACTCAATGTCTCCACATCTATTCAACAATATACTGGAATCCCTATCTAGCACAACAATATAAGAAAAAAATAAAAGTATAAAAATTAAAAAGAAGCAAAAGTCTTTTCTTTTGCAGTTGACATGATTGTATATAGAAAACACTCTAAGGAATCTACCCCCCCCCAAAAAAAAAACAACTAGAACTGAAAAGTGAATTTAGTCATAAGAATTAAGGTCAATATACAAAATTTATATTTCAAAAGTTACCAGCAAAAAAAAAAAAAAAAAAAAGTTACCAGCAAATTATTAGAAAATGAAATTAAAAAGCAATTCATTTACATTTGTAGGAAAGGCATAAAATACTCAAAGAAAATATAGATAAGACTTATATTCTTAAAACTGCTACATACTGTAGAAAGTTATTAAATAAAAAGTTAAATCATATAACATGTTTAAAGATGGGAAAAATCAATACTGCTAAAGTTTCAGTTCATCCCTAATTGATCTATAAATTCAGTGCAGTCCCAATCAAAATTCCATGAGGCTTTTAGTAGAAATTAACAAGTTGATTATATATGTACATGAAAATGCAAAAGCTAAAAAAATAGTAAAAATAACCTGAGAAAGAAAAACAAATTTTGAAAACTTGCACTTTTAAATTGTGCTGAAAACTACAATAATTAAGATGCTGTTACTTACATAAGGAAGATAAAAAAGTCAGTGAAGCAGAATAAAGTCCTGAAATACACACACACACACACACACACACACACACACACACACACCCATGTGGAAAGGAAAGTTTTTGCAACAAATGATGCTAGAACAATTGTATACTCATATTTAAAACAAAAAGAACCTCGACCTCTACATCACACCATACACAAAAATTATATTTAGATAGGAAAGGAATCCTTCATGTAAAATCTGAAACTAGAAAGCTTCAATATTTTCTAAAAGAAAACATAGAAGAGTATTTGCATCATCTCATGGTTGGCAAAGAGCTCTTTGATAAGATAGAAAAAGCACAAATCATAAGCACAAATCATAAGCACAAATCAAAAGCACAAATCATTAAAAAAATCATAAGATGGATATAACCAAAATTTAAAATTTCTCATCAAGTAATACCACTGAGAATATGAAAAGATAAAATACAGACTGGGAGAGAGATTTGTAAAGTCAATTTCTGACAAAGAGCTTGTTGTCTAGAATGCATAAAACTTCCACAAATCAATAATAAAAACATCCCCAAAGTGGAAACAAATGAGCATCAATAAAGAAAATAGATAAACAAACAGCAATATTTTTATACAATGGAACACTACTTTCTAGTTAAAAAGAATTTCTGCATGAATCTCAAACATATCATTTTGAGCAAAAGAAGTCAGGAACAAAAGAGTACATGATATATAATGCCTTACAGAAAGTTCCAGAGCAGGTAGATCTAATCTACAGTGAAAGAAATAAGAAAGGCGATTGCTTTACAGAAGGGGACTGATTGCAAGGATCTAGAAGGAACTTTTGGCGGTATTGCAAATGTTCTGCAGTTTGATGTACAGTTATGTCAGTATATTCTTTCATTAAAATATATATGGTGATGGACAGGGAGGCCTGGCAGCTGCAGTCCATGGGTCGCAAAGAGTTGGACACGAATGAGTGACTGAACTGAACTGAAAATGTATTGAATGGTACATTGAAAATCTGTGCATTCATTGTATATAAATTGTACCTTGATTTTAAAAAAGTAATTAAAGAAAATCCACCTTCATGGTAAAGGCTTAAGCAAGTCACAGCAATGATTTCATTTATGTAACATCCCAACACTGGTAAAGCTAAACAACCTATTTCTCCCTGTGACATTATTTTCTAAATAATCTGCTATAAGAATTGAAAGTGGTTGTCCCTGGTGGGTAGGGTGGGAGGCTGGGGAGAAGGCTTAATTTTTTAATTTTTTAATCACAAAACCTGGAACTACTTGACCCTTCAAAAATCTGTGCATATATAACTTCAGTAAAAATAGAGAACAACAATAACCAAAAAATCATACCCATTTGCAAGTTGGTGATATTAGCTTCCATAGAGACTTACTGACATTGGTTTTCAAGAGGAAATTGTTTCTGATGGGTGAATCTGGCAGAACTTCAGGCTGTTAAGACCAGGAGACTTGAGTCAGTCCATTTGCTGTTGGTGTTCATGAGGGCCACCTTGTTACCAGTCAAGCAGAAAAGACAGCAGGGAACTCAACACATCCAGGGTGACAATACACTGGAAAGGGGGGCATTAAATTAGAGGAAGTGAGCAGAACTGTGACAGAAGCCCGGTCTGTACTCCCTAATTACAGAGCCTCACTTTCACCAAACTGACACCAATGTTAAGTCAAATTAAATGCTGTCTAATTAACCAGCATACACAAGAATTCAAGCCCAGTGACTAGGTAGAATTCAGCCCCATAAAGGAAACATGAGTACTTGTAAATTCTCAGTCACTTCCCCCACCCCACCCCCATCTGCCATCTCCACCAACTGCTACAAGATTTGTCCATTTTGTTTTCACGCATCTCCACTTTTCAGGGCTCTGCTTGTAATATTTACAGAAAAAGGCAGTGCTGGTAAACAGTTTCACACAATGAGGTGTGAGAGTTGATAGGGTCCTATTCAAGCTCTGAACTCTCCTGATGAGCTGCCAAAAGTTGTTATGAATGGCCCGGCTGACAGGGTGATGACTGATAAAGGAAAAAACAAACAGCTCTGGTAATTCATGAAAACACACAGCGCTGAGACAACTCAAAGTGGCGAGTGACAGTTAAGATAATGGAATTTTGGAAGCTTTTCTTAAAGGGATCCTCAGTATACAATTATTCTGTTAATAGATTCTTCCTTAATGTAGCTGGATCTTCAACTTTTTTTCTGCTGAAAAATATTTATGATGATCGCTGGCAGAGAGGTGCTGGCCTAGGCTTTTATACTATGATCAGTTTTTCATATAATTTCCTCTTTCAAGAGCAGGATGAATTTTAGCTGAAGCCTGTGCCTGCCATTTAAAGAAATAAAATATCCTATTTCCATTTCTATTACGAGAAACATTTCAAAGCATTCTTCCCTCATTTCTTTCATTTATAAACCATTTGCCACAAACCTTTGATTAGAAAATAAATATTGGTTTACACACTCAACTGCTAATATTTTAAAAGACAACAATTTAAATGTGGTTGAAGTCAATTTCCAATTCACATAGCCTATTTGGGGTTCATTTCCTTAAATCAGGCGTGACCAAGCAAGAAAGTATCAATTTGTCACTGTTTTGCCTTTGTGCCCAATGTTTTTTCATGAAGTGCATTGTGGTTTCTGTAACAATGGCCTATTTCTCAATTAATGTTTTAGAAAGCAAGAATATAAAGATATATATAAAGCATGTGCATATGTACATAGAATACTACAATGAGTAAGGGGAATGTGTTCACAAAAGTATTTTAGAGCCCAGCTACTGAGAGGTTTGGGAACAAGCAGCTTGTTAAAAATGCAGAATCTCAGTCCTGCCCAAACCACTGTCCTCCTGCCCCAACAGAACCACATAATTTGCATTTAAACAAGATGCCCAAGTGATCCATATGCACATAAAGTTTTGAAGATCTCTAATTTAGATGATTGAGTTTTTTACCTTAATGGTTGAGCTTCCCTGATAGCTCAGTTGGTAAAAAATCTGTCTGCAATACAGGAGACCTTGGTTTGATTCCTGGGTTGAGAAGATCCCCTGGAGAAGAGAAAGGCTACTCACTCCAGTATCCTGGCCTAGAGAGTTCCACGGACTGTATAGTCCGTGGAGTCACAGAGTCCGATGCCACTTTCACTTTTCACCTTAATAGTTTAAGTTTTAGAGAGGAGAAAGCTTATAGGTAAGAGGATCCATATTTTCCAAAAAGTTTAAAACTATATCATAAATTCTATAAAGCTGCCTCCAAGTCATTTAATATCTTCATTTAAAGCTGTTACTTTCTTTTCCTCCCCGTGAAGAAGTCTTAGAGCATCTTTGAACTCATCAGGTCTTCTAAGGGAGATTCATCCTTTTTCATCAATCATCTTCCTTTACCCCAAACATTGATAGAGTTGTCCAGCACATTCCTAAAGGGTAGTCATGGTGGAAGGGTAGAGCCTAGATATTAAAAACCCAGAACCTACTGTTAGATTTAAAAAATTGAATCACTGTAGGGAGCCATGTTACTTTTATAACTAATAAAAACATTTTTAAAACATTTGAAAAATCATATTTTGATTGTAATGTTGACTGTTCTGCTAATACAAGGCAGAGTTGAGTATTTTACAGGAGAGATGACAGAATCCTTGGAAAGGCCTAGACAATAGAAGTGGCTTTCACTCACCTGCTAAAGTCTACAAAAATCCACCACTGGACTCATAGTCCTTTCATTTTGTAGTTGATGGTATTTGTGGCATCTTCTTTAGACTTGGATGGCTCTTGGGATGTAGTCCAACTCTCAACAAATTTCCTGGGTGTTGAGAAATTTAAAAACGTGTAAACACTTAGGATGGTCTGAAATACTGTAAACAAAGATAAAAGACAAAGGGTAAACTGAAGGAAATATTTGCCTTAAGGGCCCATTTCCTCGATTGAAGAGGGGTCCATATAATTCAGGTGGAGAAAGATATACCAGTGGAAAAGTGGACAAAGGATATGAATAGGCGATTCACACTCAGAAGTAAAAAATACAAACAGGGAACAAATGCATGAAACGGTGCTCAATGATATTGATAGTTAAAGTCAAAACAACTATGGGAGAATGGATCTTACCTATCGTGTCGGCAAAGATAAAAATACTTGATAACATCAAAGAGGTGCATTCATCCACTGTAGATGAGAATGTATTGGTCTGACTGTTTATAAGGACACTTTGGTAGTATCAATCCAAATTCTGAATATATATATAAGTTCTAATCCAGCGACTCTACTGCTAGGAATTTAACCTAGAAGAATACTTGTAAAAGTACCTTAGACGAGATGGATAAGGCCTTGCAGCGCAGCATGATTTGCAGTATTGGATGTCTAGTAGCATCTACAAAGAGCATCACTCCAGAGAGCTGGCACCCATGACAGTGCAACCCAACAAAAGAAGACTACAGGAGCCACATAGCATCCAGTGGACCAGCTGGGCTCTGGGGGGACTCTTTCTGCAGCATTCCATTTGCCTAGTTTAGGCCTCTGCATGATGGAGTGACTGCAGAGCCATTTTGCAATGGGATTACTTGAAAGTTAGCTTTTAGGGAGTATTGATCATCTCTTATGGTCTTTCTGAACTCCCCAGAAAATTGGTGCTGCAACAGCTGAGCATGTCACCTGACTCCAAGGAAACCACCCAGGTATGTCCAATGTGTGTTAAAAGCAGGTACTGTTGATCTGATCCTCAGAGCTGTGTCACATTGATGACACACAGCCAGTGAGTTAAATCCTTTTTGACACTTTATACCAGCCTCTGACATGTTACTGATATAAAATGACATAATGTGTTGAAGATGATAATATTTAAAACTATGATAATATATAGATCCAAATAACCAGCAGGTAATATCACTTTCAAATGTTAAAATGGAATGATAGTAATCATTTGGTCCCATTCTGAGAATGCATCTTTCTCAGAATGACGATAATCATGTATAATAATAGCTACTAACATCTACGTAATACCTGCTATGTACAGACATATGTTATATGGATTATCTCACATCCTCTTCATAACAGCCCTCTCAGGTAGGTTTGATTAATCACCCCATTTTGTAGACTAGAAAACCAAAGGCCAGAGAAGTGAAGTAACCTGCCAGAGGTCACACCGCTGCAAAGTGGCAGAAACTCTTTTAGCAACATGGCTACATACACCTTCTTTTAAAGGAATCCAGAAATTTCAATGGGCCTTTTCAAACTCACTTCAAAACCTAGATGATATCTCTGACACACACACTGAAAAAGAAATACAGAGCATGTAAGTGGTATGCTTGGCTTGCTACATGGAAGTCATCAGGCCAGTGACTCAGCTTTTATGAACCACTATTTCTTTACTTCTACAATGGAGATAATGACAGTACCTTTATTATAAAAACTGTGGTGAGAATTCAACACCCATTAGAGGCTGAATGTGTCTCCCTCTCCCTCATCCCAAATTTATATATTGAAGCCCTAATCTCTAGGAATGGTTTGGAGATAGAGCCTTTAAAGAAGTGATTAAGTTATAAAATGAGGCCATTTGGGTGTCCCCCTAGTTAATCCAATCTAACTAACTAGGGTCCTTATAAGGAGAGGAGATGAGGACACAGAGGCACACAGATGCTTACACATAGAGGACAGCCACGTGAGGACACAGCAAGAAGGCAACCTTCTGCAAGCCCAGGAGAGAGGCCTCAGGAGAAACCAGACTCGCCAACACCTTGATCTTGGACTCCCAGCCTCCAGAAGTATGAAAAAATAAATTCCTATTCTTGAAGCTATTTAATGTGGCATTTTGTTAGAGCAGCCCTGAAAAATATTTCAAATATATTTAGAATAACTACCATAATATCCAGCAAATAGTAAGTGCTCAGTAAATGGTTTTAGTATTAGTTCAATTGTGAATACACACACACACACACACACATACACTCTCACACATACACTCACAGCCTTTGTTTTGACTCAAGGGGCATGTATCCTAAGGTACATAATCTGAAAAATGCCTCTTGTCCAAACAATAGACTTTTCATGAGACGTTTAATTAAAAGACTAAGGATTCCCCTGGTGGTCCAGTGGTTAAGAATCTGCCTGCCAATGCAGGTGACACAGTTTCGATCCTTGGTCCCAGAATATTCCACATGCCATGGGGCAACTAAGCCTGCGTGTGGCAAATACTGAAGCCTGTGTGCCCTAGAGCCCATGCTTCACAATAAGAGAAGCCACTGCAATGAGAAGCCCACGCACTGCAACTAGAGAGTAGACCCCACTCATTACAGCTAGAGAAGGCCTATGCATAGCAATGAAGACCCAGCACAGACAAAAATAAATAAAATTATAAAAAGAGAAATCATTTAAAAAATTAAAAGACTGAATATAGTTCACTTTTCAAACTAATAAAGTCTAGCTAACACTGATTAAAAGTCAGTTACTATTCCATGGCATCAGTTACTATTATATGGCATCCTATTATGATATTAAAACTGCATGTGACTGGAAAGTTCCTTGATGTCTGGTAGCTACATGCAGCACTTGTAGTTAAGTCTAGGCTGGAAACTGATGCCATTTGGAGAGTAATACACAAAAGTCATGACAGAAAGAGAGTTAGAATATCCAAACATAAACCAGTGTAGACTCCCAGAAAATGTAGAACTCTGACATTTCCTTGAATGAAGCTACCTAGATCAGAGCTGGTCTATAAATGTCTCCTGAAGCACCAATTCCAATCACTTGCCTTAAACTTGTGTTAAGGAAGGTTCTAACGACATATCTGGGCTCGGCGAAGAGGGCCAGGTGGATTAGGAATGGCTGTTTGAACAAGGGGAGAAACAGTTACTATCCTGGATCTGGAAATTAGTTGATGGATCCTTCTGACTCTAAGTTTACGGCCTATCAGATTCAGGCTATTATGCATATTGAATGCATATCAATTCTGTAAGTCAGCAGCTCTGAATTCACTAGAAAGCAAATGTTTTCCTTTATACATCTATTTCTTGAGACATTTAAGCTTTGTTACTTAAGAACATAAGGAGAACGCTGCCTCGGGCCAACAAAGACCATCAACCTAATCACTGTGCAGGTTTCTCAAGCCGACAAATCCACGGACTCAGAAGAGGAAGAGAGTTTTTCCTCTAGAAGTCACCATGGTAGCCTTTTAGGCTGCCACCAAGAAATAGGCATGGGGTTCACACATTTGCATCAATCTCTAGCTAGCTGCTGTTTAAGTTAACTCCTGATGATCGCATGTTATCTTGGAGGAGGCCAGGTCGTGGGATGTGTCACCCACTGAACTGTGCCCTGGAATGTGAGAGGGGACATGTTGGCCCCACGCCTGAACTTCATTTGTTTCTACACAGAGGACCGAAGCTCCCACTGTAAGCGTGAGTCAAGGCTGATGCAGTAGCCAGCCAACCCCCTCGCCTCTGTAAACCCAATGGAGAAAGTTATTCCTAATGATTAACAATTAGCATTTGCATCCAAAGCGCCAAGCCCAGTTGTCTAAAGTAAGGTGCTAAGAGGTCTAAGAATCTGGGTTTAAGCCCCAAATGGGCCAATTAGCTTCATGCAGAGAAACCTCCAGTGCCACTCCAACTACAGTCCGCCCTGTGAGTTAGGGGGAGGAGAGAAACAAGCCCAGAGGGACAGGGAGACTGACTCAAGTCAGGTTCAACACCAAAGGGCAGGTGCTGCTGAGGGAGCCCTGCCCCTTTCACCCCAAGATCATCACAACAGACGTGCAGTCCACACTCAGTACCTATCGCTGCAGAAGGATAAGAGAAGATGCGTGATGTTCTAAGTTAGTCATTGCGTCCCAAACATGTGATGCCTGTGGCATCTTGCACAGTTCCTTATCCACAGGGATGTGCAATAAGTATCTGTTGACTGGCTACATTTCACAAAATAAAAATCAGCCTGTTACTTTCATTCGATTGAACAAAGTATGCTCACATCTCTATTAAATCTGTTGAAGGAAACTGGCTCATGAAGCAACTTATTGTACTGTGTTAAGGATTCTGCCCAAAGTTGGTAAATTAAAAAAGAATTATTATGTTACTTTAAAATTTCACTCAAAATATGAAGTAGAACAAAATAAGAATTATGTGGGTTTATTTTCAATGGTGAAAACAATCTAGAAAACTTTAAAGACTTCTCCAAACTTTAAGAAATTCTAAGAGGCAAAAATAAACTTTTTTTTCAAAAATTCAGCAGGCAGGCTGCTGTTAAGATGATGCCATAATTTAGAAACTCATTGTGCTTAATCCCAATATTAACTTAAATTAGTTAATAACTTTTTTAAAGAATAATACTTTTCAGAGAGAAAGAGAGCTCTTCTTTTCATGGCAGTCTGTTGGTAGCTAAATTGTCAGAAGTCACTATAAAATAAAACATCAACAAACAGAAGAAGAGATGACTCCAGTCAGGGGGTGTCCAGCTTATATTCTAGCTTCATTTATACTCTCCCGGTATGCACAGTGACAGTTTGTAAATGACACATTTCTTATGCCATTCTAGAAGCAGTGCCTCCTCAGGCTGGCTTCACTTGCCACCAGCAGAAATGCCATACTGTGGAAAACATTCTAAATGACTGCTTTTTTCCCTGAGAGATGCAAAAAGATGAGCTTTCATGGATAGCAAGGGATCCCTTAACTGATTCAGTATACTTTGCACATCTGTGATAGGAACCTTCCCAACTGAACATTTAGTTATGCTTTTTATTTAAACAATAAAAAGTTGCTTCTAAAAGAATGCAATCTCTCATTCAAATATCGGGGTTTCTAGCACCTTATCTGAAGAAACCCCTCTAAATCCTCTGCCCTTTCATTGTCTCCTGAGAGGCTTTAATAACCAAGAAGCACAAAGATGGAACTTGAGTTCAGGCAGCATAAGTGGTAACCCGCTCCCCCACTCCCTGTTCTCTACAACCCTGTGGAATGCTTTTTGAAGTCAGAAGGAGCTCCCTAGGAGGTGAGGGCTGACTTTGGCTGCCAGCAAACAGAAATGTTCAGCTACTTAACACAGGGCCACATGTGGCAGTTACAAAAACACCATCAGGATGTGAATTCTACTTGCCTCAGTGGTAATCCCCTTACCCTCAAATCTTTGCAAACCTGGGGAACTATGGGAGTAGGTTAACTTGCGGGGGAAGAGTGGAGAGAAACAGCCTGTGATTTTAGTCCAAAATTTGTATTGTTGGGTGAAACTTGGAACATATCCCACTGTGTTTTTTTTCCGCATTGCCCTTTGAGTCTGCAGTCTTGGGCTGCATGAGTGCTGTGTTTAATGCAAGGCCTGGGGTGGCACAGGGGTTTTGGAAAACTGACTAATAGGGGTTTTATGTTAATTATAAGTCAGAAGAAAGGTGTGTCAGAGCAGATTCCCAGGGTGCCATTCTCAGGCTAAGCACTGTATTTATTTCAGTTACATCAGACCATAGCTTCCTTTAGCCTGTGGACAGAGGGCTGTGTGCACTTGCTCAGAATGAGCTGGGGCCCACTTTTGTGCCCATCTGTGCCTTGGTGAGCTACAGAGTCTGGTCCTGCTGTTTTCTGTGAGGCATCAATGCTAAATGCAGTGCTCACCCTGCAAATGATGGGTGACCGGAAGTGTCAGGCATACATTTTCTCCTCAATGCCAACAGGAGTTAGACCAAATAGATGACCTTTGTGATCTTGTCTTCCTCTAAGATGTCATGACTCCAGCCAGTGATTCTGTGATGCTTAAGTGTAGAGAGAGGAAAACATCACAGAAACCGGTAGAACATGATGACACCAACAGAAGCTTTGGCATCAAACAAAGCCAGGTCCAAGTCCGACTTCTCTCATTCATGAATCCCATGGACTGGAGCAAGCAATTCATCTTCTCTGAGTCACAGTTTCTTCATTCATAAAAACAGGAATAACAGAGATAATTTACCCCCTGGTGGGAATTAAATGAGATGATATATAAGGAAATGGCGAGCCACTCCAGTATCCTTGCCTGGGAAATCCCAGAGACAAAGGAGCCTGGCGGGCTACAGTTCATGGGGTCACAAAAGAGTCAGACACGACTTAGTGACTAAACAACACCAAAATGTTGCACATGCAGTATGGTGCCCAGCACGTAGGAAGTGCTCAATAAATGTGAGCTCTCATTATTAACATAATGAATCAGCTCCCACCCCCAGAGCACTGATCTACATACACACTCTTCTCCAAAAAGGACAGGGCTTAAGTCATCACAGCTGGAACACAGATGTGAGGGAGTGAGGAGCAGACATAATCTTCCTCTCCGCATGGATCCAGCTTCACTCCTTCGTAAAGCAGTATGTGGTCCCAGATCTGGCACTTGAAAGGCAACATGGGTGCTTCTGATGGCAGCTTCCTCCAGGCCAGGCAGAAGGAAAACGGTGTACTTCCTGGAGTCTAGAACAACCTATTTCTGCTGTGTTTATTTACTCAGCAAGTATGTATCGCACAGGTGCCAGGATTTGCGTTAAGAGTAATAAAAGATAGAACTTTCAGCCTAGAGAGGCCAAAAGACAATACAAGAGGGAGAAAATGGGGACACCCCCAAGAGAGATCTCTGATGAGGTGACAGTAAAGCTGAGACCTGAAGGAAGAGATAAGGGTTCCATTCCAGGCAAAGAGGACGCAAGTATGTAAGGAAAAAAGAAGGAAGACATGACTGCACGAAAGATATCAAAATCATCTTCAAAGACATCAAAACAATTTCGAAAGCAGAGAGTGTGGAGAAGTGATAAGCTGGCTTTAAAGAGCAAAGGAAGCTAGAATCTAAATTCTGCAAAGGGGAGCGAAAATGAGAATGAAGCCCCTGGCACCTAAAGGCTTAGGAATGGGAGGAAGCAGGTATGGTGGAGCGTGGGGGCTGAGGGTTAAGGTGGAGATAGGCTCAAATTCTGTGCACAGCAGTAAGAATCCCAGATCTTCTCCCCTTTCCTATGTATCCAGGCAACGGTCGGGGGCAGGAGACATCAAATTAAAGGGTCCAGCCTCAGAGATTCTATGCAGAGAGAAGAGCTGTGCAAGACATGGGGCTTAAAAAAGCCGCCACATACTTTTTTTTTTTTTTTTTTGCCACATACTTTTTAAAGCATACTCCCTGGGCCCTTCCTCCTCCTTGCTTCCAGAAAGTGTGATAATGTCAGTCATTCAGTTGTGTCCAACTCTTAGTGATCCCATGGACTGTAACATGCCAGGCTTCTCTGTCCATGGAATTCTTCAGGCAAGAATACTTGAGGGAGTAGCCATTCCCTTCTCCAGGAGATCTTCCTGACCCAGAGATCAAACCCCAGCCTCCTGTATCTCCTGCCCCTGCAGGCAGATTCTTTACCCACTGAGCCATCAGGGAAGCCCAAATCAGCCACTAAATCAGACCTCCTAAAGGGGAGATTGATAGGTTCACCTCTCAAGCCCCAAGTCTAAAGAAAGGGAGATTTTCAAGAAGTTCAAGGGTTCCTCAGAGCCAAGAATGGCTTGCCATTTGATCCTCCAATTCATCCACCAAAAAACTTCACAAAGGTAGACACAGCTTCCCATCAGCTTTTGAGTACCTTTCTCGTAAATATTACAGCTAATGACCACAAGACACTTGAGGAGATCCTCCAACAGAAAGAAAAACACCTAAACATATCAAAAAATGGGATCTGGAGGAAGCTGAGACCATGTGGAGCACCAAAGGAAATAGTGCTGAAAATCAAGTTATTAACAACCTCAGAAAAATAAGAGAAGATACTGTATCAATGAAACAAGAAAATGCAGTTAAAGAACAAGAACAATCAGGGTATAAGATAGAGCTCTTAGAAAAGTGTCACACCTCCAGTAAAGACATTTTCACATGAAAATATTTTACTTCCTTCCATACTTCTGTAGAAAGCTGTGAAAGGATGTGTTCCATGAAAATGAGAAGCAAGAAAGAAGAAGATATAAAGCAAGAAAACACAGACTGTAACACAGGACAGCAGAAATATAAGTTTCAGGATGACAACCAGGTGGCAAAGCAAGAAAGCAATCAATGCAAACTGGAGGAGGAGGGAAAGAAAGTTTCCAGAGAGAGAGTTCCCTAGAAAAGAAAAACCAAATAGCCAAAAGAGAATTGATAAATTATTATCTGGTAGATCTAACTGTTTAGAAACTGTTGACAGTGAATAATGGACGGAGCAAAGGGAAATTAATCAAATATGGAAACAAGTCCATTATTAGCATCAAGGGAAAAAAGTGTAAATGATTAGGGAAGTTTAATTACACTATGTTGCCCAGCAATAAAAAGCAAATTTATCCAATAACTATATTAGGAGAATAAAGTTTTAGAGCAATAGGAATGGTAAACTAACAAAACCATATATTCATATGTCATGAGTGGAAGTCAGTAAAGCACTCCTTTAACTGATAAGCAAAGCAGAAATCAAATGATTTAGAAATGTGAAGGCAAATAATGGAAGAAACAGCTAGAAATTTTTCAAGGGTCATCTCTGAGGAGTAGAATGGAATGAAGAAGGGCAAAGTGAAGACCTTCTGTTTTTCTTCTAGTGCTAGTTCACTGTTAACTAATTCATCATTGTTAACCTGATGAAAATAAAAATTAAAAAGACAGGAATAGATTAATAGAAATTCCAGAGCAAATCACACTGTAAACAGGTGTCGGAATAACTACTATGGAAATGAAGTTGTTCCTCTCAATGGAGCAAGCTCAGAGATGACAGATTTGAAAGACCCAGGGTGAGTGATGGGCAGTCTCTCAGTGTCACTGAAAGGCCCACCTGGGGAACAATAGATTCTGTTAGCAGGACAAGGACTCTGGGGAGGCAGGTGAGGTTCCCTAGAGTGCAAAATTCAGGAAAGCACACACTCTCAGCATCATGCGAGGTCTGCCTGACTTTGCAGTCACCGACAGTGATCACCTCAATTTTGCACCCTCGGGGCCTCCCTTGGCCTGCCCGAGTGCCAGCCTTTCCCCACACTCACTCACCCTCACTCACGGGTACTGTGGGCTGTAGCAACAGTGTGTGCTACTGAGAATTGCTCACCAAATGGAGGGAGCAGTGTGCCTGGGGAAGCCTCACTGTTGAGGTCTGGAGCAGAGGGAGAAGCAGGAAAAATGTGAAATAATTCTGGACTCTCAAAAAAAGTAAAAATCACAAGGAGCACCACACTGGGGAAAAGGTTTCCTTCAATAATCAAAGGGAACAAAGAAATTTTATATCAATTAAATGCACAATCCACCATGAAGATACAGTGGAAACAAACCTTCACTCTATGAAACAACACAGCCTCAAAATATATAAACACATTTTTGGAGATACAGGAGAAGTTTTAAAACTACAAGCTCTAGGGCACTGACAGGTTAAGATATGTGGAAAATAAGAATGTAGAGTATTTGAAAAACATAATTAACAAAGTTGATTTAATAAGTAAACTTAAAGATACTTTTCCTAAAGAGAGAAGGCATATTTCTTTAAATATGCAGACTGTTTACAAAAATGAATTGTTTGACTACAAAGGAAATCTCAACATACAACCCAAAGGGCAAATGATACAGGCTTTATTCTCAACCTATAATAAAAAAAAAAGAAACCTAAAATAAACAATATATGGATAGCTCTCTCCTTTTTACCTATGCCCCCCCCGCAAAATACTGCTGTAACCACTTATTTTTTAATGCTATTTTCAAAACAAATCTTCGGTTAAAAAATAATTAAAGTGTAAAATTATAAGCTATTCAGTTAAGAAAGACAATGAAAGCAATATATATATAAACTACTGGACACAGTCAAAGCAAAACCCAAAGAAAAATTTATAGCCTAAAAGTATGTATTAAAAACAGAGAGGAAAAAATAAACACACTATACATTCAGCCAAAAGACCCAGGAAAAAGTCAATCATATAAACTAAAACAAGTAAAAGGAAGAATTAAGATGAAAGGTAAACAAGTGAAAAAGAGCATATCAATAAAATCAAATTTTCTTTATACGTAGACCAATAAAGTAAAACTGTTGTCTGACAAAGATAAAAAGTGGAGAAAGCAAAGTAAACTATATTTGGATTAAGAAAGTGTACAGTTAGAAATATGGGGAAGATGTTTTAGGTGAAAATACTGTGTATAATAGAACTTCACAATGATAAATTTAAAATCTAATGACATAGATCATCTTAGGAATTTTTAAACTATCTAGAAAAAAAAACGAGTATTTACCCCCTCTCCTTGTCTATAAAACCAAAACAAAGCACATATTCATTCATTCAACAGATATTGATGAGGTGTTATTCTGAGATATCATAAGGAGTGAGGATTAGAAAGATTCATCCCTTCCCCTAAACTGCGCTATAAATTCAATCTATTCCCAACTGAAATCCCAAAGGAATTTCTACATGAAATTTGTACACTGACACAAATGTTTATCTGAAAAAGCAAATATATGTCATTAAAATAGCTTTTGAAATTTTATGTATATATAATTATTATATATATTTATAATATATATTATTTTTATAATATGAGAGTGTTTGATAGAGATTATTTTTTAATTATAAGATTTTAAACACACTTTTGTGTTATAATGGTAAAAAGTGTGATGCTATAGGATTGGACAAGTAGAATATTCCAGAGAATTGGCAATCCAGAGACATATATAGGCAGAATATAGTATTAAACAGAGGTTATCTTTCAAACTGTAGAGAAAAAAATGGACAGCTTACAAAAGGAACCTGTGGGTGTTGCTAGAAGTAAAAGGTTTGATCTTTATCTCACACTGCACACTCAAATAAATCCCACTTGAGTGGAAGGTCAAAACTGTTAAAAAATTAAAAGCAGTAGAAGAAAATGTAGGAAAACATACTTGTAATCTTGTAGGTGGTGAAAAACTTCCTTATACCTCAATCCATAAAGCAAAACTTGTAATATTGAAATAAACCAAGGTAAAAATATAAGCAATCAGTTTAGAAAAAATATTTCACAAATTACAACTAAGAGCCAACAGCCATTAACAATTAAGATCTGTTGTAATTTGCTAAGAAGACACCACTAGAGAAAAATGAGCAAAGACAGAAACAGCCCAATTCTCAGAAGAAGAAATGTAATGGCAATAAACATTTGAAACCACACTCAAACTCGCTACTAAGCAGAGGTAAATTAGCAGGAAAGACAAAGCATTTCTGCAGGCACACTGCTTTGGTTAAGAACTCAGACTGGTGTGCCAGACCTCCTGGGTTTGACCCCAGGCTCTGCTATTACTTGCCTGTGGCCTTTGGCAAGCAACTTAACCTCTCTTGTGCCTCAGCTTTCCTATATGTAAAATGGAGATTACAATACATCTCTTTATTGTAATGATGCAACGGCATACTGTATGTAAAGTGCTTTGAATAGTGCCTGGTGCAGAGTAATCACGCAATAAATTCTAATTCAATATCTTTTTATGACATGTGCTCAAAGATGCACTCACATCTGCTGCAAACACACATATACACAGATACTCTCAAGGCACACTCAGAAGTCACTGCAACACTATCTGCCATAGTGAAAAAACTAGACTTAACTTCAAATGACATCACCAGGCAATAGCTAAACAAATCTTATGCCTCTAAAATATGGAATGACAATTAGCTATGAAAAAGAATAAGGAAGATTTGGGCACCATTATAGGAAAGTATTCATGATGATTAAGTGGGGAAAAAAAGTATGTTCTTTATATAAATACACTATGTGTAATTTGTATAAATAACATCTGTTTGTGCACATGTATAATATACATGGAAAATATTATGGATGCTTGATATATTATCAAACTGTTAGTAAAGGTGATCACCAGTGAGAGAGGGAAGACTAGGGGAGAGGGTGAAAGGGAGAGTTTATCAAATAAATTTATACATTTTTCTTTTCTCTTTCTTTAAAAAAAATAAGCTTTACATCTAAACATTACAAAAAATAAAATAGAAATCATGATCAGTTAGAATAAATATTTGAAAACAACTGTCTCAGACAATGGTAAGCAAAAGAAGATGGTGAAACCAAAATGTCCTGCAACTTTTTCTTTTTTTCAAGAAAAGACAGAATGTGATTGGCAAAGGAATTAGGCGAGTTATGCTTCAAAGAATATCAGTTTAGCTACGGTTTTTCAAATACTTTGAACACGGGCTAAACATGTCAAAGTCATACATCTTTCACAGACAGGGATTCTATAATAAATAGTCTCCATTAATTGTTTCCATTGTCCATAATATTTTGTAAGTTTTACATCCCCGGGAAAATAATGTTTGCCAAATTCAAACCAGGGACCTTCAATATTACTTAGATGACATAAACAAATTAAAATGAGACCGACATAAGCCAGTTGTGTTTATCAACCTGATCCCCTCTGAAAAGGAGAAATGAAGTCAAATACCCTTTAATACTATTTATTAGTGGAGTAATATAATACATTTTGACAAGTTGAACTGTTGTAACAGGCGGCCGTTGAAGTCTCTACAGGGCCTGTTTAGAATGAAAACAGGAGTGAGAGACAGCTCTATAACTGGGTTTCAAGAACAGCTCAGCCATCAACTATATCCTAACCAAGTACTTTTATCCAGTTAATTTACGGAGGGAATCCCTCAGGGTCTCTAGCCGTCTACCACTGTAGCTCATTAGAGTCTAATATCCAACTTTTCTCATTGTAACACTGAAAGCATTTATGCTTAAAATGTAATTAAACTTAAAACAAACAAGATCTTTATTCCCTGACAGTCCTGCTATTTTTAAACTGACAAAGGCATGAACTTATATAGGATTATTTAGAAAGCGCTATACATTTCAGCCACTTACGGCCAAGACATTTGCCCAACTGTTCATCCTGCATGCAATTAGAAATCTAAATAGTTGGGTAACGGGTTTCTATTGGGAATTAAACTTGCAGATCTCTTACAAACGAGTAATGTGGTAAGACTTGCTGTCCAATGAGGTGTCTTATTGAAATATCCCAGGCCGTTTCACTTGTCACAGCTGTCGTTTCAGCCGCTTGCACTCACAGTGTATAGCTTTCATTACGAAAATAGAAATTTGTGTCCTAAGTGCTGTTACATTACTAATGCTAAATATTTAATTCCCTGGGGTTCCAATTATGGCTGAGCACTGGCAACACTGATTCTACTTTTTAATAACAACTGTAAAAGCAATTTGAGCATTTTTCAATTAATTAAATACATAGTGAACGAGTAACCTCTTGTCATTTTGCCCTCTAGGACCCAAGCTAATTGGTGTAGAATAAAATGTTTTGAAAATTAACCGATATTCCGGTCTGCACAGTTATACCATTAAATTACAGTTTGCAAAATGAAGTTTGTCTTTTAATAGTTACACTCAATATAGTCTGCAGATGTTAGAAGGTACCTGTGTTTTATATACTTAACTGTGCTTCTAATTAGAGCAGAGTTGAAAGCTGAGTGTCATTCCTCTAAACACCAGTCAGTATCAATAATATTTTGCATTGTTCACAGATAAATGCAACAAATTCCAACATGAGAGTTTCCCAGCTTTCAGGAAGCGTATTTTCCCAATTCACCTTAAACACTTATAAAACTTGACCCTGAAGAATTCCTATCGTTAATTACACTCACATGAGAAAAGTTCAAAACTAGATTTTTAGATTTCTTCACAAGAGTTAGAAGTCTGACATCTGGGAAAGTCCTTCCTCATTAAACACTTTGTTGAAGTTTCTCCTTCTGCCATAGAATGGTGTCGTAAATAAACTCTAAATTGGTTTTTCAGCTTTAAAAGGATGGTGAGGATGAATCATAAAAGCAGATGCCGTTTTACCCACATTTTAAAATGAATCTTTTTGTGAAGTGCAATGAAACCTGATTAAAGAGACCATCTTCTTGTAGAAAAACGTCTCTGACAGGTGTTCCTCCAGCTCCGAGTCTTGATTGGCCGTAATCTAAAATCCATGCTCGGAAAGTGAATGCCTTTTCGGCAGCTGTCTTTCTAACAGAGATGATCCCCTAAACAGGTTTCACTGAATTAGGGATCTCCGCAAAAGCATTATGATTCATGGAGGAAGACACAGAAAGTGAAATGAATCACTCTGGGAGAGGAGGAAAAAAAATTAGAGAAAATTGAATCATTTCCATACCAATTTTTAGGATTTAAATCTTTAATATTTCTAGGATGTTAGTAACATCTTTGGGAAATGAATTTTAATTATAGGATTAACTTGATAGCACCAGTCTGTGAATATAAATAGATCAGCCTAAATTTCTGATTTTTAAAAAACTAACTTGGATAATGAGAACATTTTAGAATTTGGGGGTTGGGTTGACTTCTCAGGAAGCATTCTATACTCCATCAGCAAAAACACACACATACACAAACACAAATGAAAAGAAAAATACAAATTTGTGAAAGGTTTATTTAAATATTGTTCTATTTGGAATGTAACATCTTAGTAGACCTTCAAAAACATTGGTTTAATATAACCTGTCATTAGCAATTCTTAAAACAAAAAGCAATAGAGTTTACAAATGACAAATTAAATCCAGTTATACAAATTATTCTTGTCAAAGACTCATTTTTTTCCAGCTCAGAAGCAGTTATATTTTGAAATTTAAAAGTAAAAAATAAGGGAACTTTTGATTTGGATGCAAGTGGCACAGATATGATTGTTTGCATTAAGAAATGGATCAGAAATATTCCAAAACACCTTAGGCACCTAGTATTGAAAAATAATAATTTCACTAACTGACCACTACTTTGGTGGTGTTTTGAGGCCAAAACACCACTAAACAAGACAGTATTTAGTTCTTTAAAAACACTGGACAGTTATCTTCAATAACAACTAATGTCACTATATTTAGTTGTAGGGTCCCCAAATTACTGTTCACAACTAACCAGTCACTCCTTGAAGCCTAAGTGGGCTAATAACTAAGGCCACTCTACGTAGTTCTGGGGTGCCCAGATTACCGTACATAACTAACCGGTCAGTCCTCAGATCCCAAAGGGGCAGTCCCCACTCCTCCAGCCGCAGCAGGGTGACAACTCGTTGAAGAAGACAGACTCCCTCAGGATCACACGCCGCTCAGGTTCTCCTCCTCTCATGCTGGAAGCTCTGACATTTCACATTCTCGGAGCGGTGGGCAGCCCCCGCTGCACAGTGAGAACCAACGTGTCTGCATACTGTAGACGAAGAGGTTTCAGCTCTTACTCATCAGTACGGTAACTTAGGATCTCCCAGGGGAAACCCACAGGTCTGGGAAGCAGAGCTCCCGGACGCAGTCTCAAGAACGCTAACAGACCTTGGACACGTCGCTGGACACCTCTGCCGCTCTGGTCTACTGGCTGCGACGTGGGGGACAGTGTAACCCCTGGGCTGTTCTCAGGGTCCAATGAGACAACACGGTGAAACCCTGGAGATGCTGCTAAGCACCACGGAAATGCCAGACAACCAAGTTTCTAGTCTAATATTCACCTGTCAGCATCTTTAATAAGGCATTTTCCATTTGTTTCTGTGCAAAGAAACTAGTGTAAAAATATATGGAGCAGCTCCATAATAATGTGTGCTAAAAATTAGAATTATTAAGGGCTATGCAGTTTTTTTTTTAAGAGTTATTTATTTCTTTGGGCTGTGATGGGTCTTTGTTGCTGCACATGGGATTTCTCTAGTTGCAGAGAGTGGGTGCTGCTCTTCATTGCGATTGTGCGGGCTTCTGGTTGTGATTGCTTCTCTCCTTGGGGAGCACAGACTCGAGGTGTGGGGCCTGCAGTAGTTGCAGCTCGTGGGTTCAGTAGCTGTGTTGCACATGCTTAGTTGCTCCATGGCAGGTGGGATCTTCCCAGATCAGGGATCCAACCGGTGTCCCTTGCATTGCAAGGCAGATTCTTAACCACTAGACCGACCACTAGGGAAGCCCTAGTTCTGCAGTTTTGACAAGAGATGCTTTTTTGGAAAAGCATTTTTTAGATTTGTTAGCTTGAGTCCCAATAAGTTACAAGCTAAAAGAGCATATGTTCAGCATTTTATTTAAAAAGAAAAAAAAAAGGAAAAGGAAGCAGAGAAGAGAAGGAGAATTTGCAGGATAGTAGGAGAAGGAAATGACAACCCACTCCAGTATTCCTGCCTGGAGAATCCCAGGGACAGAGGAGCCCGGTGGGCTGCCGTCTATGGGGTCGCACAGAGTCGGACACGACTGAAGTGACTTAGCAGCAGCAGCATGATGTACGCATCATTGAATAAACTATGAACATAAGATGAGGCCTGTTTTAAATCTGATTTTCTTTTCTAAGGAGTATTCAACTAGCTGCCTTAGTTCCCAGATACAAGACTCAGAGCTCCCCTAGCCTGGCTAGAATCAGCTTCTGGTTGCAGAGCTTTGCTGGGTAGAGAAGCGTGTTGAGGGGAGGAATTACAGCGGCTCCGTCCCACTGACGAGAACAAAGACAACCAACACATTAATAAAGAAGAGTTTTCAGGGAGAGAAGGGTTGGTGGCAAGTCAATACCCAACTGCAGTATCTGACCTGTTAATGGGTTCCAGGAAGTCCTTTCTCAGGCAACCCCCCCCCCCATATTCTCATGAGTTTCGTCACCTAGTTTTCAAGTCCACAAAAGTATAAAAGCAGTAAATTGAAAGGCAGAGGGAAGGCTAGCGGTGGGTGTGGGGGGCAGGTGGCGGCAGTGAGAAACATAGCTGACAGCCATTGAAGAAAGAAGACTGGTTTAAGAAATGCCCGTGAGAATTAAAAACAAACAGCAACAAACACTAAAAACAAAACAGAACACCCAAGTCCTTTAATGAAAGCTGAGTGTGATTCTAACTGAAGACCATGAGTAATTATCAAAGTTCACTGACTTGATATCTCATTTTCAAGATAAAAGGGAAAGGTATGATCCATTTTTAAAAGATTTCCATCACAAATAGTTAATGTTCATTTTTCAAACTTGGCTATCTTGAATAACCCACTCCTCGAGGGTTCCAGATTATCGTGGTTTTTACTATAGTTAGATAGTTTTATGGTTAATGTACTGTGGTATAAATAAATATAGCTTAGCCTAAGTGTCTCCACTGAAAATATGTATGTCATAAAATGACAAATAAAATAGGTCAATAACCAAACCCACAGTAAATAATTCAAGCACTAAAGTACATAACATTAGAATAAACTAAAACGAGCCTTCTTCAACACTGACCATAAATATATTCACCATGACTTTTCAAAATGAAAAACAAATATGTCCTAAGATAAGTGGGGAGAAAAGAGAGAAGAAATTGCTCATTTGTACCCTTTTGATAAAATCTAAATAATCACACATTATATTCATGAGAAGAGGCTATAGGAGAATGAATCTAGGCTATGCATCTGGGTAAGGATCTAGTAATATTCTACACCACTCATTTATTTCACATCATAATGACCTATTAGGTGCTCAAAAGATCATTGTTTATCTGAAATATAATTTACAAGTGCTCTGGCTGTCACATAAATAAAAGAAGCTAGACATCGGGAGTATCATCAACTTTTCTTGGAGGTGTTGAGACCTATAAGACCTATGGAAAGGGAAAGAGTTTGAGATTGTAAAGGAAACCACTTCACTGCTGGCTATAAAGCACACCTTGAGTCTGACTGCATCTGGGGGCAAAACCTATTGGGGGAAGAATATCCCATTCTGGTTATTTTCAGGTTATTTTTCAGAGTAGGTGGCTACTGTAGTTGTTGGCTACTGTGGCTAATCTGTTGTTGTTGTTCATTCGCTAAGTCGTGTCCGACTCCTTGCAACTCCATGGACTGCAGCACACCCTTCTCCAAATAGGACCAGGAGATGATGAAGACAAGGCCAGAGTCCCCCTTCATGGCTCCCCTGGCACAAGCCTTGCTACTGGGTCATCTGTTCAGTCAGGAGACAAAAGATGTCCTGGTTTGTGGCTTTGGGGAAATAGGGTAGCAGGGTGAACTCTATGGAGCCTCTTGAGAACAGAGTATGGTGACAAAGACCATCATAGCATTAGCAAACCTCCTCTACTTGCTTCCCTGATGCTAATGATGTCAGGGTTTTAATAACCCCACTGTTTTAGGTTTTAATTTACATGGCTATTTGGTTTGAGTATTTCATAGAGTTTATGACCATTTGACGGGGAAGGCAATGGCAACCCACTCCAGTATTCTTGCCTGGAAAATCCCATGGATGGAGGAGCCTGGTAGGCTGTAGACCGTGGGGTCGAGAAGAGTGAGACACGACTGAGCGACTTCACTTTCACTTTTCACTTTCATGCACTGGAGAAGGAAATGGCAACCCACTCCAAGTGTTCTTGCCTGGAGAATCCCAGGGACAGGAGCCTGGTGGGCTGCCGTCTATGGGGTCGCACAGAGTCGGACACAACTGACGCGACTTAGCAGCAGCGGCAGCATGACCATTTGAGCCATTTGAGGCAGGTGTACTTGCCTTTAATGTCTACTGGCCTAACTGAGGCTTTGCTATACTGTCTATTTTATTATTTCAAAGACAGGATATCAGTAAGCTGTGCAGTTTTTCTCATAGACTGAGAATTCTAGACAGTATACTAGGTCATGGACATGGGTATCCCCCCTCTAGCCTTACCCAGTTTATGAAAAGCTCAACTCTACCTTCCAGGTCCAAAGTCCACATAGCCCAGCAACACACAGGCAGAGCACCAAAGATATTACC